>NC_081347.1:26812507-26822824 GCF_029784015.1 Lycium ferocissimum | reverse complement strand
AAACTCGTCAATTAAATAACCGAATCACCCGTTATCGCAGACTATAGACAGCAAGATTAGACCACGAAAAGGGTGTTTTAGGAATATTAGGCCTAAAAGTGCTAAACGACCAAATGGGCCGTTACACCCGTGTACAAGGGTACCAGCAGGTATTCCTGACAATTTGCAGGATTAGAAGTTGAACGAATCGAATCGACACGATCTGAGCTGAATCTGAGAAAATCTGCAAACACCAGTCATCGTCAACAGGCCATCGACATGGTCGACGGACCGTCGTTGTGCGGCGTCGACAGGGTTCTGCAGCCTTGCATCTGTAGGCGCAAGTCGACGGAGCAAGTCGATAGACCGTCGACCCGCTCGTCGAACCGCACTGTTGTATCCTTTTTAATTCCGAGTATAAATATGTGGTTCACGACCCTATTTCATATTTTCTTTCTTCCAAATTAGAGAAAACCCTAGTATATTCTCTCCCAATATTTTCTATCATATTAGTGAAGATCAAAGATCCGAACCCCGTAAACCCAAGCTTGTAAAGAGTTAAGGTTGATTCTAGGTTTCTTCAAGGTCATGAAGCTTAGGAAGTTGGAGTTGAAGTGATTAACTGGAATCTTAGGCCCTCAAGATATGTGAATGATTTCTACCCTTGTATTTGAGTTTATTATCAAGAGTTTTAGTGATTTTAAGTAGAGAGAGGAAACTTATGGAAGTGGTAAGTTGATGAAGGGTAATATAGTGATTTGGGGTTATTTTGAGAGATGATTGGAAATGGGTTTAAGTATATTTTGATATATATATGTGTTGTCATTGTTGTTGTGGGTATTGTAGTTGATGTTGGATCGAATGAGAAGTTGAAGGGTTGTTAAGCTTATAAGGGAAATGTTGCCCATAATTTGTCAAGCTCTATTTGTATTTAAAATGATTAGTAAGCGAGGTGAATAGTCTGATTAAGGCTTACGTTATCTTGATTGTAGACTTACAAGTTCGAGAGGTAGAAGTTGGATGATTGGGTATACTTCAAGGTATGTTAAGGCTACCCTTTCCTTCTTTTGGCATGATCTTACGATATGAACCAACAAACGAGTAAGCGAGCTTCCATATTACTCTACTCTTAGAAGCATAGAGGAGTATCGCCTTTTGATGTTCATGTACCCCGTTTATGATTGCTCCTTCTGTTCACGGGTCCAGCTTTATGTATACAGTTATTCATGCATTACATTCATTCATATATATGTATTCTGACCCATGACCAGAAGGCGTTACATACGCAAGTTTTAGGTGTATATGGGGTATGGAAAATGGGTAGGCGTTATATACGCATTACCACCTGATCAGCTGGTGTATCTTGATGATGATATATGGATCGGGCCGTACGTTACTCGGCATTATTATTATATGATATATGGATCGGGTCGTACGTTCCTCGGCATTATTATCATATGATATATGGATCGGGCCGTATGTTCCTCGGCATTATTATTATATGATATATGGATCGAGCCGTATGTTCCTCGGCATTACTATTATATGGGATATGGATCGGGCTGAACGTTCCTCAAAGACTATTGTTACACCTCGAAAATTTCCTGTTAACGTATAGTGAATAGACTAACGAAGGGCACGAGGTATATGATGTTTTGATAAGTAAGAAATACCATTTGATGACTCTAAATGAGACTTCAAAAACATTTGAAGTAGGAGACAAAAGTTGCTAAGGAAAGTAAGGTATATGTTGTGCGTCGGGCAAGAATTACGAGTATCGAATTAATGAGGACTTAATGATGTTTGGGAGAAGAGTTATAACGTCCCTTAGATTGTTAATGAAGTGTTAAACAAGTGTTAAGAAGGTTCCATAAGGATTGGAGATCAAAAGAAGCGACAAGAACAAGATCAGAGAAAAGATGGGTTATACGGACGATTATACGGTCCGTATAATGTTATACGGTCGCATAATGGTCCGCAAAATACGTCGCAGTGAAGGTCCCTCACTGGAGGGATTATACGGTCACTTATACGGACCGTATAATGTGCCGTATAATGGTCACAGAATTGAGATAATGATGAGGTGATTTCACGGTCACTTATACGGACCGTATAAGTTTATACGGACCATATAAGTGTCCGTATAATGTCCCGACGGATCAGATTTTAAGTTATGAAAAAGGGGACCCAAGTTTATTAATTCATTTCATTTTCACACTCCTTCTCTCTAGAACACTCTAGAACCCTCTCCACCCTTCATCCAGAAGAACCCAAGAGAAATTTATGATCAACTTCATCAAACCAACAAATTAAGTGTATGAAAAGAATTGAAGTTCATCCAAACCAAGAAATTCCTATGGAAGTGAACTAGGGTTTTGGTGTAAGAAAAAGTATTTCCACTCAAGGCTTATTCTTCCATTATCTAAGGTAAGTTTTATGGTATTCTCATGTTGTTTGAGGTGTTAGAAAGTTGAAACACTTGGATTGTAAAAGGAAATAGGAAATGGGTCATGAATGTAAGAATAGTGTCATTGTTGAGTAATAGCTTGGATTGAATCATGATTATTGAGATGTTATAATTGTATGTTATGAATGACATTTAGAACATGAGATAAACATTATACGTAAGAGAACGTAATAAGTGAACTATGACCATGATTATGGAGGAATTGAAGTGAAATTGTGAAACGTGGATAATGTAGATAAATGATGATTGTTGCTTACAGTATTGTGGATGATGTTATGAATGTTTGGGAGTTGATATGGAATATGAGGAAGGTTGTATAAACAAAAGAAATGCTGCCCAATTTTCTCTAGCATTAGTAAGCACGTTCATGTAATCGATTAGCTAACGTTAATGCGAATTCTCTTGAAGGTAGAAACGTGGGCATTGAAGGAGGACGAGCAAGCGATAGAATAGTTAAACGAAAAAGGTATGCAAGGCTAGTCCCTTCTTTCTAAGGCATGAATCTTATGGCATGATTTTCCTCCTTCCTCAAGAACTTCCTATATTCCGAAAAACTAAGAGTCTATGTTCATAAATAGCCATACGAGATAAGAGATACATTATAAGCACGATAATGATGATGATGAGCTTAAGTCTAAAGATTCTAGAGTTCATGACATGATGTTCCTATAAAGCTAATGATGTTAACTATGATCCATTGATGTGGTTTATTGTATACACTCACCTTATATGCTAATTCCTTCAAGGTGAGGCAGAATGCTTATAAAGGCTTCATAATGGGATCGGGGGCTCACGACCTTATGTCACCCCGATAAAGTATAAGTGTCTTTGAGTTTCTATGCATGCATTATGATGAGTATATGATGTTACACCGCGCTATATGGCCGGCGCGGACACCGCTAAGGCGGGGCGGCAGATACACCATGTCTAGATGGCATGGGCGTACACCACTGGCGGGCGGCATGAGATGGTACCCCCGGACGCGGGAGGCACCGGACGCGGGCTACGATTATCACACCGTACCTATATGGTCGGGCGAACTTTATACATATACGCATACATGATATGATGATGATTATGAAGTAAGCCAACATGCATTATTTCTTTTATAATTGACATGATTCTGAGCATTGCTCCTCATTTGATGCTTATCATTTCATTGACGTATTATTGTTGTTTATGCCTTACATACTCGGTACAATGTTCGTACCGACGTCCGTTTTCTTTGGACGCGTGTTCATGCCCACAGTAGACAAGAGGTGATCCGTACCTCGTAGGAGCTATTAGTCGATTCGGAGAGCACTCCATTTTCCCGGAGGTGCCATTGACTATTCTTTTGTGTGTATATATATTTTGGGCATGACGGGATCCTATCCCGTCCATATGTCTAGTACTCTAGTAGAGGCTCGTAGATACGTAGTGTGGGTGATATGGTCTCACAGTTCTCATCGTGTGTATACATACATACATATATATATATATATATTGATAGCCGAAGGGCTTATGCATATAAAGTGAATATGTTTCAAATGAAAATAGTTTTCTTTTGATTACGAGCATGAGAAATATGAATGAACGCAGGATGAGTAATAGAATGAGTGGTGCTCGGTGGTCAGCCCCAGGTACTCGTCATGGCCCTAGTCGGGTCGTGACAACTATGACCTATATTTATAGGAGCATGATTATCATTGAGAGCATGCATATTGTGCGCCCACAGAGGCATAGTCAGTTATACGAGTGTTTATGCGTATACATATAGATACTAGTTCACACAAATACATGCGTACGGTTACTTGGCAAAAGATACGAGTTCGTATTTTTATTCATGATTCTTATATGTACATGATTGTTCTTATGCCTTTCATACTCGCACATTATTCGCATCGACTCCCGGGTGCTCGGGGCCGCGTTCGTGCCCGGGGTTCGGCAGACCCAACAGTGGTCCGGCTTAGTAGACTTCTATCCGCAGCTGGTCGATGCGCTCCATTGATCCGGAAGTACAGTTACTTATTTTGGTATGCACAGCCTTTTTGGATGTACGTACATAGGTATGACGGGGCCTGTCCGGTCCTTTCTACGGCTTTCGTTCCACAGAGGTCTCAGGACAACAGATGTATTAGTCGGATGATGTAGCCTTGTCGGCCCCATTCTTTGTGTACAGATATGTAGCGGCTAGTCGGCTTGCCATGTTTCTTCGAGTTGTATGTGTGTATATACGCGCGCATTGTACGGAGTTTTGATGTTTCCCTTTTATGAGATTAGTTTATGCCATTTATGGGCCCTTGATGTTCAATATGGTTCAGATACGTGTTTAAGGGTGTTTGGTCGCTAGAGGTCAGACACTCGTCACGACTCATCGGTTTGGGTCGTGACAATTTACTAGTAGCTAGGTGCACTAAAATGGAACTAATCTCAAGTTGCTTATTATTTCATGTCATGAAGTTCATGAACATTAGACTAAGCCTTAATTCTGTCATCAATGTTGGAAATATTAACAATATCAATCAAAAAAAGGAACAAAAGGATAGAATCAAGTTATCATAAGAACGGTGCGTCGTGGCAAGCCACTGCCTTGAAAGTGATTCGACCGACCGTGGCAACTTTAGCCCTGGCCGTCACTCCCTAGTTCCATAGCACTTCCAAACACGTGCACTAGTGGTGGAAGTTTGAATTGCACAAAACCGCTTGCCTTAAAACAACTCAAGAGGAGAAAATGAGGAGAAATTTTTCTCGTGTCACCAATTAACCAAGAAGATGAGTTTATGTAGGCTGGAAATTTGAAGAGTCAAAGAAGGACTTAATGAGTCATTAACCCGGTCATTATAGAGGACTTAATGACCGTTAACCTGGTCATTTAAACCATCCAATGAATTAGTCAATAAAAAGAGAATTGAAGAGGAGAAGGATAATTTATTCATTCTTTGCATTACACAGAGTTATTTCAACAATTCGCCACTAATGCAAAGATAAAGAGTAAGAACAATTCTTGATAAAAGGAAGGAACATGTACTTAAGTGTCAATATCTTTCAATTTGAATTGACTCGTAGTGAAATGAGGCAACAACTAATATTCACAAAGTGAAGTACTTTTAAACCGAATGGACATAAGTTGAGACTCCCATAACACATATTATATCCTTAATTTATGCAAACTCTGCGCTACTAACACAGTGCTTTTATGGCTATGCACCAAACTTCAGGTCTCATGAATGCTCTAGAAAAACAACTAAGTTTTTCATAAAAGGCGGCTAAACCTTTACATTCACGTAGGTATTCCATTAAGTCTATCTTCAATAGAGACTACCATAAAACAATGGAATCATTAAGAGCAAAATAAGCTCAACCTTTCTCATATCAAGCGATGAATCCATCCAGTGCTTCTCAATAGCACCACCGTAACGGGTTATGAAACCATTAAGAGTAAAAATAAAGTAAATCCATCAAGTGCATCTCAAATGCATCCCACAACGGGCTATGGATTAAGAGTAAAACTCAACCTCGCAAAACACTACCACACGCCATAGGGATAGGAAATTTAGTGTATATTGACGGCCTATATGGCTTTATTTGATCACAAACGGGTATCCACCATATTACCTTAATTCATGGGCTTTAGCCCTATCCCCCTCGATGTTTCAAGGATTATTTTCTTTGCAAAATCTTTGGTTAAAGGATCTGCCAATTTTTTTTTTTCTCTCGGACCTTTAAAATCTCAAGGAATTAACACCGAGCTTCAACAATTGCTTGACAACATCGTGTTTAATGCAAATGTGTCCCTTTTTTCAATTGTACACACTACTCTTAGCAATTTCAATTGCCCCATGTGAGTCAAAATGTAAAGAAACTAGTGTAGCTTGTTCCCCCACTATGGCACTTCTGCCAATATTAAAGATAAAAATCATCATATACAAATAACAACATGTGAATTATTTCAAGACTAATATATGCACTTGCAATATTCTTTTTAAAGCATTCTCAAATATCCAAATCACATTTTTTATGATGAATATTTTTTTCCCATTTCATCAATCCCCACTATTTTGAACTCGTGAAAATGTATCATACATTAATAAAGAATTTTTAGGTAAAAGATAATCTTACCTTTTCATCTCTTGAGATTGATAGGTAGAAAAAAAAAATTACCTTTTCAACTCACAACATAGCTTGCATAAAACTTCTACCTTGATATCCGTTGATATTTCAATTCTTCATCACCTTGACATCCACAAAAAAGATGTAATATATTTTTCCACCTCTACTAACTATGTTCTTGAAATCAGACAAGTTCAAATGCACTAGTTCAACCAACTTTTTTTTGCTACTAGTGATAGTCTTATAAGGCCTTTTGCTATGTTTTGCTTCTACACAAATTGGGCACTTAGAAAATTCATCAACATTCATCTCACGAATTAATCCATATTTCTAAGTCTTTAAACAGAAGCAATATTAACATGACCTGGCCTACCTATCACAAATCAATAGGCTTGGCAATATAAACATAATTGAGAGTATTTCATTATAAATGATCTCTTAAAGTCTAGAAAATTCACATTTTCAGTTATCGAACATACTTCACAAGAGATATTAAAATTATCATAAACGTTCACCAACCTTAAAATAATATTTAAATGTTAATATTATTTATCAACACGGTCAAAAAATTGTATAACAACTTTCAAGTGTAGCTATGATCCTCCCAATTTAAATAATTCATATCATTTCACAACTTGAAATTAAACTCCACATGATTTTACACGCAACATATTTATTTTTTATTTGTGATGAGATCACAAATAATCACAAGCGTATGATATATGCTAGTCCAACATTTAGTATGCATTTTAAGATCACATTAAAATTGATATCTACCCAAATCACTTATATCACCAGTATTTAATAAGAAACACAAGGGTAGATTCATAAATAAATAAGAGTGGAGTTGTAAGAAAATAGAATCCGATTTTTGTCACTTTCTTTTCTTGCACTTTGAAATTGTCGTTGTCTTTCCAATGAAATATGACAATTCCCATTTCCATAGAAAATTATTGTTGTCTCGGGTTTGTGTCCGTTCAAATCTTACTCTGTCTCATAGCTAGTCTCACTGCCCATCATTTCCATTATTGTTATAATTAGCATGTCCCCAAAAGTTATTTGACGAAGCTAACTGCACATGAAATTAAACAACGATTTCGAAGTGAACATCGCAGTAATAAAATTACCTCACGAACAAGAGTGTTGTATGAAGCCAATATTTTCCTTCAATCAAAAGCTCACAGCTTTGATAAATCGGGAATAATTAACCTATTTCTTGTCAATTCATACGCACTAAAATAATGTGCTTTAATTTAACATTATTATTTAATATTAGAATGTCATGCTTCAACACATACATGAGTTCCTTTAGATATATATAACACCCATTCGATCGATTTTCATTATCATGATAAGCAACAAATGTTTTGAAATAAATATTAGAATACTTGCCAGAATTTCTTTTTAGCACTACATTCACAATGTTGTCTCAAACAAATTGTTCTTTATTAATCATCATCCAATCACAAGATTTATCTTTTTCCATGGCTATTACGACTTGACAATAACAATTCATCGACGCAGAAGTGTCGGTTTAATTCGTAACAGAAAACTCATCCAGAGGTTTTGTAACCACTCAACCTCATTGCCAGTCAATTTACTAATACAAACTCATATTCCATGATAAATTCAGCTATTATTTTTTCTCTCTTCAAAATCGAGTAGCATAACATTACAAGACACCCCCACACTTTTAAATATTTCAGTCTAAGAAATAATATTTTCAAAATTCAAAAGAGATTTTTCCAGTCCCGTAAGGTATCCTATCCTCTCTTTTTTTTAAAAAAAAAAAAAGATTATTGTGGCACACAATTTTATACACCAAAATGTCTTAGAGACAAAATAAGAATTGCCTTAATATGTTTTCTCGCCAAAGAAAAGAACTTTGAAAAATATAAATAATATAGGTGTAGATCCCTCCAACTGATTATAGGAAAAGTTAATAGCCACATAAAGTATGCAATCCAAGTAACATTCTTCACCATGATAATAGTCATTCAATCACCTTAATTCCAAGTAACCGTTTGACCACATTAAGACCATATACTGTAATTACTATTCAAGGTTTGACCATTTTGAACAATAAAAGCCATTTAAATCACAAAAATTTAAATTTAATAATATGAATCTTGACATTATTTTCTCAACATAAGAAAAAACTTAACCTTACATTTTCTCAATAAAAGGAGAATCTGACATATCCAAGTCTAACATGCCATAAGTCAAAATAATTAGTCAAGTAAACAAAGTACAAGTGTTGTCATCTTAATTATCTTTCAAAATATGTATACCTCTGAGAACTCCCATAAATAAAAAGGATTAATCAAGTCCCAACATTTTCATCTATAACTTGAAAAATATTAGGCACAAATAAACTATGGTTACAATATTCATTGCTCAAAAAAAAAATTATTTAGGTTGACACGACATTATCATACTCAAATAAAACGTTCACTCCATTTTTTTCCAAATACAAGTTTAAGAAGAACTCCATAAAAGAATCATTCTTCTTCAACTTGGGTGACACAAAATAAACTTTGTTAGCATAAATCTGCTTAGTAGCACAAGAGTCTAACACTCCATCTCCTGCATTAGCCACAAGATTCATTTGAGGAATGACCTCAACAATTATATCATCTGCTTACTCAAAATTATTCATGTCAAAATTTCTCACTTTTTTAGACAAAACAGATTTCTCATTTTTTTTTTCATGACCATGTTCTTTGAGAGAAAATAAAAGTATTTTACCTTTCATCACCAAAATATGTATAGAATTATTTTACCTCTCCATATGCTACTGATGAATATTGTATAAAATAAATCGCTTTCAAATTGTTGGAAATATTAACAATACCAATCAGAAAAATGAACAAAAGCATAGAGTCAACTTATCAGATGTGTTACACCCCTACCAGGAGTATGACGGGTTCCGACCCGTAGGCCGGGAACCACCTGACTTATCCGTTACTTTGAACATTATAACCCATAACTCAAAGAACACCTGCACGCAAAAAAGGCCCAACATAGGAATATCCGATCATTCAGCACATATGTACATATGCAGACCGACAAGGTCGCCACAACACAGCGTATATCATAAAGCCGGCAAGGCTAACAGTAAAGTGTCAAGAGCTCAAAATAAGGCCGACAAGGCCACCAATATGTTATACCATAATATGAAGCGGTGGAGCTACAAACATCTAACTGTACATACACGTCTACGAGCCTCTACATGGAATACAAATGATCATAAGGACAATACCAAATAGACTGCAGCTCCGAAGTAACTGGAGTGCTCCCGAGAATTTGCGATAGAACACCTACGGGTCCGATCCGTCTCCCCCGCCTACTCGCGGGCATGAGCGCGGCGTCCCACAAAAGGGACGTCGGTACGAAAAATGTGCGAGCATGTAAGGCATGAATAACAACATAATATAAATATGGAAGGTAATATGGAATAAGAGAGATAACCTGTACATCTGGATGCCTCATAAGGCGGATGTCATGCATGCTCAGCTTTTTTAAAAAAAAACTTTTTCTTACATACATATATATAATATCATCATCATAACGTACCCGGCCTTTTCAGGACTCGGTGTGTAACGTACCCGGCCCTTTCGGGACTCGGTGTGTAACGGCCACCCCTTTCGGGACTCGGTGTGTAATACCAACTGATCAGTGGTTGCACAATAGGTGCCGTACCCGGCCGACTATAGCGCGACTCGGTGTGAGAAAATACATACATATACATAAAGCATGCATGAGAGCCAAATAAAAGC
>NC_081347.1:26802414-26812407 GCF_029784015.1 Lycium ferocissimum | reverse complement strand
ATATTACCTTCCATATTTATATTATGTTGTTATTCATGCCTTACATACCAGATATTTTTCGTACCGACGTCCCTCTTCAGAGACGCCGTTACCATGCCCGCAGTAGTAGTTAGGAGAGACTCGATCGTGCCCGTAGTGCTCCATCGGGCCACCCTCGAGCACTCCGCCACGTGAGTCACAACTATTTGGTATTGTCCCACATCATTTCGTATTCCATGCGTAGCTTCCGTACGTGGCGTTCGGGCCGATGTTTGTCAGCCTCACCGGTTATAGTTATGGTATAATATATTGGGGGCCTTGCTCGCCTTATTTCGAGCTCGACACTTTACCGTTAGCCTTGCCGGCTTTATAATATACGTTGTGTCGTGGCGACCTTGTCCGCATACGTACATATGTGTCGAATGATCGGATATTCCTATGTCGGGCCTTTTCTACGCAGTGTTCTTTTCGAGTTATGCGGTTATAATGTTCAAAGTAACGGATAAAATCGGGTGGTTCTAGCCTACGGGTCGAAACCCGTCATACTCCTGGTAGGGGTGTAACAAGATGAAAGTTGCGTCATGGAAAGCCATTGCCTTGAAAGCGATTTCAGACCAACTGTGGTACAAATCATTTAGCCCGATCGCTCTCCAAGGTTCCACATCACTTCCAAATACTTGCACTAGTGGAAGTTTGGAGTTGCACAAAACTAATTGCCCAGAAACAACACAAAAGGAGAAAATAAGGAGAAAGAATTTTCTGTGTGTCAACAATTCTCCAAGAAAATGGGTTTATAGGCTGAAAATTTGAAGGGTCAAAGAAGGACTTAATGAGCCACTAACCCGACCATTAAAAGACGACTTAATGACCATTAACCTAGTCATTTAAACCAGTTAATAAATCAGTCATTAAAGAGAATTGAAGAGGAGAAAGATAACTTATTTATTCTTTGCATTGCACAAAGTTATTTTCAACAATCAACTACTAATCTAGTCTGTTACTGATATCAACAAGCAATGTATATAAAGTAGAACAAATTCAAAACTCCTAAACCTGCAATAAGATAGTAATAATTCTCAACTCTACCAGCATTAATATTCTTTATTAACCAATCTGGATGTCCATGTCCCCCTGTAATTGTATGCAAAATATTCACTAATAAACTGCTTAAATAACTTGGACCATTCATTGTGCAAGAAAACATAGAATTAGCCACAATGCTCATATTTTTAGGAAACTCCTTGTTATAAAAATAGAATATGACTTATGAGTAACCTAGAAAATATTGTACGTTTGGAAAACCGTATTAAACTCTAATGGTGATTGTAATCATATTTTCTAGATGCTGACCCTTATGATTGAAACGTATGGATGAACTCATTTTCAGCCCGTCTTGAGGACCTAAACCAAATGTAGTAATTTCATTCAAAATTCATATAATTGAATTTGATAATCAATCCTACTTTATTGACTTATAATGTGGATGTGGGCCACCATATCCTTGGTCTAGGCTAAGCCCATATGTCAATGTGACTTGATCCAATAAAATCTTAAGTGTTCATAATAATATGAAAAATACTTAAAATCAATCAGTTCGACACGTCCTTAACCTATTCGATTCAGACCAAAAACCTATCTTTACTGTAGTGAAAACTCATGAGTACAATTCGAAGAAAAATATTAGTTGAAAACCAATCAAAAAATGTAGCATCCTTTGAGGACAATTTCACTATTTTCGTAGGTACTTGTAGTACATCTAACACCTGATCATTAAGCTCAATATTTCAAGTTCATTTGATTTGAAGGATAATAACAAGAGCACGAAATATCAGTTCCTAACCATTTTAGAGTTAGTACGGCCATAGTGAAAGAACACTACATGCCCCATCGGCCCTTCTTTTGCCTTAAATTAACTCTAATAAACTCTTGATCGAATAATAAAGGGGAAACTACATAAATGACAAAGTTCTGAATTTAACTCAAGCCACATAGCATATGTTTCACCAATTACATTTGGTAGCAACAATCAGCACTAAAGCGCGTGTATACAAATTTTGTTTTTTGATATGTATACATGAATACGGATGTATGATACAACTAAAGTTAAAATTTGCCAAAAATTAACAAACACCATATTTCTCAGTATGTATACAACAAATACAGGCGTATACAACATAGATACATCAAAAATATTAACAAAAACAGGCGAAAAATACTGTATACAACATATGTACACAAAAAACAAAAACAAAAAAACAAAAAAAGACGAAGACACTCAAAATATTGAATACAAAAAATAAAATTGATTGTATTCATTTGTATACAGGCGTTAATTCACTCTATTCATTTGTATACAAAAAGATCTTTTTCGAAAAACGCAAAAAATATTATATACCTTGTATGTATACACCGTATGTATACACAGATCTGGAAAAAAAAACTTCCAAAAAATATGTATACATTGTATGTATACACTATATGTATACACTGATCTAGAAAAAAACTTCCGGTCAAAAATTCCGATCAGATCTGTGTACACCTTCTTCTCGTTCACCTTCTTTTCTCCGTCATCATCACCGTCACCTTCAGATCTGAAAAAATCTTCACTGAAAGGAAAGTAAGCTCCGGTTGGTTGTGGTTGGTGTTGTTGTTGTGGTTCGCCGGAGAAGTAAGCTCCGGCGACTTCTCCGGCGATGGCTGTTGTTGTTGCTGTTGCCAGTGAAGAGGAGAAGAATGGCTGTGGTTGGTGTTGTTCTTTGTGGTGAGAAGAATGGCCGTGGTTTTGTTCTTTGTGGTTCGTCGGAGAAGTAAGCCGGCGACTTCTAAGTGCGATGACGGTGACCGTGGCGATGTGGAAACGATGGGGGAGAGAGAGAGAGAGGTGGGAGGGTTGGGTTGGAAGTGAATAGTGTGATGGGTATTCTATTTTGTGTATGTATATATATATAGTTACTAAATGTCATTAATATACAAATGTTTGCTATGAGAAGTAATTAAGTTAAAATATAGCTACTAAATGTCAATACCTACTATATGTTTGTTATGTCATGTAGTTATCCCTATAATAAACCCATCTTCCTAAAACGGGTCATTTGCACTTTTGGCCCTATTTTCGCCCTCGTTATAAACAATTATTTCATGGGCTATAACTTTATATTTTGCATCATAATATTCGCAAGTTATGCCCATGTCTTAAAGAACTTATGCCTCGCTAGACTTAAGTTCGATTCCTAAGGACAAAAATTAAAAACCACCCCATTGAAGGACGAACCGTGCCAATTTCTTCCCCTGAAAAGTCTTACTGGATTGGGTTTTGAATTCAGCGCTTGACATGCAACTTTTTTCGTTTTTTTGCGCAGATTTCCCTTCAAAGGCACTGGTCTTTTATTTTTGCCCCTCAAATTCTGATCTTTAATTTTTACCCTTCGCCTAATATTCCGAGGTAATTAATTGTTGGTCTTTAACTTTAGTCCGAATAGGCCTAATTTTGCTACGAAACTCTACCTTACGAATTTTTTATTTTTTGATTGAGCCGGATTCAAACCCCAAACCTCAGAGTATTTGGCAAAAGATAAAAATTAAAGACCAGCAATTTGAGGAATTAAAGGCGACCCCTGAATAAGGCCAATCGTGCAAATTGCCCAACTTTTTTCATGAGAAAAGAGCCCACTTATTATTCATCCTAATCCAAAGGTTGGTTCCTTGCCAAACTGTACCTTATTTTTTTTTTTTTTTTGACCTTCTAGTAGCTCCTCTTCCAACTGGCAAATCACTACCAAACCTCCACACGCCCTTTCTTCCAAAAACCCACTCTGCCGGGGGCGGACGCACGGTGTCATTCGACACCATTTCGTGGATTTATATATATACATACATAATTTGAAAATCTAGAATATGTGTAGATATAATATAAATGACACTGCTTGACTCTTCGTGGCTCACTGGTTGGGCCCCTCAATAGTGCAGCAATCTGCTTGAGTTCTAACCGGACCAAGAAACATATCGTATTTTACTTTTTTAGCTTTTTCATAAACTCTTAGCCCTTTGTCTAAAAAATCAACGCCGCTAATAAAGGGTCAAACTCTTTGTTTAAAGTTGTAGTAATTTACTTGAATTATATTTTATTAATACGATTTGAATAGTTTTTCTATTAATATAATGTTGTTATAGCTATTTATTCATTTGTTTATCTTTTTAAATGTCGACACTGCTTATAAAAAATTATGCGTACACCACTGCACTCTGCTCGTTCTTCCATAATACATATCGAATGTAGAATACTAACAAACACTAAAAAAAAAAAAAATCCAACTTCATTTCCAATCCCAAATTTTATAAATTCCCAGAAATAAAACCTTCCTCATATATGTCTAAACAATTAGTTTTATACTAATATTAGATTTTTGTTTTTAATTATTATCTATACTATATTAAAAGCACGAAGGGCCTTAGAAATGTTGATTGAACTTTTGCCCTTCATTAAAAGACTCTGCAATAGACAAAATAGTCATTTACTCTTTTCCACAAATTAATCTACATAAATATTAATAATATATATCAATTATTTTTCTAGTATGTAAGACTTTAAATTCAATTAGAGTTATGTTTGTTAAATCTTTCCTTATTTAAACTCTTCTTAATCTATTTTATTCCTTCTAAAGAGTATCTATTTGAATAGGAATCAATTTTATATATATTTTGAATAAACAAATATATAGTACATTAATGCAGCTAACAAATTGTACCTTTTCTCGCTTATGTTTAATGACCTTTCCTAAAATTTCTTACCTTTTTCATGCAATTAATAATAGAAGAATATCCTTATATGGAGATTTTATGCAACACGTTATTAGTGATGATATTACTTCTGCCATATTTTCTCTTCCTTTTTATTTCAGCTACAATTATTCATCCTCTTGTATTTTCTTTGCCTCCTTTGCACTACTTCTGAATTTATATGATTAGAAATTTTCCCACAATATGAAGGCATACGCACTTCAAGAATTCTCTTGAGATAATTTTTTTTCTTAATCACATAAATTCTCTCTTATTCTATGTATGCATCTCAATTCTCAATATCTACTGCTTCACAAAGGCCTTAGTAAAATATCGTTTGCCTTTTTTACCCATTAAAAATATAATCACACTAGACAAAATAGTAATTTAACTATTTTCCTAATATTTAGGATTTTGAAATCAACTAAAAGTTTAATTATTAAATCTTTCCTTATTTAAATTATGTAGGAAGTCCTAATAATTTAATTTCAAAATTCATTAAGAGTTACCTTAATCTTCTGGATTGGAGAATAACTATAGATACAAGACTTTGTTCTAAATATGGGTTGGAAAGGAGTTTATGCCTCCTTAAAAGTATTTTATAATTTTATAAAAGGAGTCTAAAAGATTTCTAAAATAATTTCTTTTTTGAGAAAGTAAAACGAAAACTAACACTAAATTAAATTACTAGAAAGGAAAACAAAGAGAAGAAAATAGTTCTGCATCTTGGCACTTTGAAATATTGGGAATAACTTTTTCCCATTCTGAAGCTGCCCAAAGGATTGTTTAGTGAGACACATTCAATGACTTTAAACATTTATTATCAATGTGTTCGTTATATGTAAAATAATTTAAATTTTAGTGAAATGTGCTTATGCATGTATTCCTACTGATCAATGATATTGATTGAATTATTTGTCTTTCATTAAAAGACTCTATGATAGACAAAACTGGTATTTACTATTTTTCTCAAATTATTGTCTAATTATTTTTATAATATTTTACCTATTTTTGAGTCTTTTTTGGTTTTGGAAACCCGCCGTTATTTTTGGAGTCCTCTTTTCTTTGTTAATTTTTTTTTTTTTTTTTTTTTTTACCATTATTAGCTAATAACTGTCAGGAGTCTCTTTTCCTTAATATTTAGTGATACATTTAATTTTATCCCTAAATTTAGGTTTTCTTCCCATACCTTTTAACTTTAGAAGTCCTTTTTTTCTCCTTATTGTCGTGACTTCTTTTCAGCAAGGAGATAAATGTTTGGTTCTTTCTTTAAGTAAATAAAATAATTTCATATTGAATAAAAATTGTAATATCAAAGAGTTTACTTATAGTTATAATAGGGGACTCAAAATTAATCAAGAATTTGTCCACCAGGATTTTGTAAATCACCGGCACTACATATGGCAACTATACCTATTTGGTAATGGATCCTAATTAAGTAATGAATCTATATCCTGTATAAATAAAAAGGTTTGGCTTATTATGGTTTTTACATGTAATTTGCATCAATTGTTGTTTGATATCATGATTTTTGCCTGCCTGTCTGTCTTTTTTTCTCAAGTGTAGTGTGAACACCTAATTTTTGACCGAATTTAAGTTTTTACACCAGTTTAAGTGTTTAGATATTTCTTTTAGGTCTAGATTAGATACTTTAATTTTTTATGTCTTTTTTTAGTAAGTGTTATTTTAGGAATTGAAAACTTCAAAAAATAAGAGTCACATTTTAGGATAAGTTTGGTTTTCATTTTTCAAAAAAAAAAAAAAGAAAGTTTACAAAAAATATGTTTTCTTCTAATTTAGGATTTAATAATAAGCTTGTGATTTTTAGTAGTTTTCCTAGTTACATTTTATTTTGGGCTAGCTATTTAACTTTTCTATGTTTAATCATTTAACTTTTTATGTTTAGTTAGTTAATATTTCTAATCTCTATTTTTATCTTATGAAGAAAAAAAAAAAGCTAAAAGATACTAACATATCTGCAAACCTAATTTACCCTAACCAAAATTCCTAACCTACCCGTTTCCCCACCCCCCTAAAACTCTCACCAAATAACAAAATCCTAAACTACCACCTCACGTCCCCATCCTAAACTAAACTACCCAAGACCCCTTCCCCAACTCCCACTCCCTCACGTCTCATTTTTCATGCAACAAGCCCACTCCCTCACGTCCCATTTTTTTTTTTTTAACTCACGCACACACTACTTGCACACACAACACAGGTATATAAAAGGAGAAACAGAAGGGGATAGACGACAACAACAAAAAAACGCAGAAAAACAAAGTAGGAAAAGAAGAAATAGAACAACAGAGAGTAAAAGAAAGACATTAGAAACAGAAAGAAAAAAAAGGGCAACAAAAAGTAGAAGAAGAAAAAAAAAAAAAGGTCAGAAGGAGAGTAGAAAAAAAAAAGGGGAACGAACTGAGAGTAGAAAGGATTAGAAACAGTAGAAAGAAAAACAGAAAGAGGAGAAACAGAAGAAAGAAAAAACGCAGGAAGAAAAAAAAAACAGTAAGCAAAGAGAGCAAAAAAACACAAAAAAAAAAAAACAAAAGAGAGTAATTTCAGTAACAAAGAGCTTTGAGGGTTTACGAGTTCGAGATTTGGATTCCGTTCGTGGTTTGTGGTTCGAGCTCCTGTCACAGTTTTTTTTTCCGGTTAGATCGAGTCCGGAGTTTCTTTGTAATCAATTTCATATTAAAGAAGATTCACACTAAGAGGTTCATACTCTACACTCTTTTTCTTTAATATGAATTTGTACGTGTTATATATGATTTTGATATATACATATCCATGATGTATCCACTATTTTATAGTTTATGCTAGTGCATCCATTATTAAATAAGTTATGTAGTTAAAATCATGTTGGCAATATCAATTAAAGTAAATCAGATTGTAGTTCGTGCAAAAGTGTTACTTAATTGAAAATTTCTTATGAATTTATCTTATATGTCTCAATAAAAGCATAGGTTTGGTTATACTTCTTAGGAATTGGTTAAGTTAAATCTATTTTTTAGATGAATCAAGTAAATGCATGGACAGAACTAAGACTACTTTCGAACCTGCAAATAAATGATGGTTATACGTGGTATATTCTTATATTACATGTTCTTTGTTGGGTTTGTAAAATGGAACCTTAGTTGTGTTTTTTTTTAGAAAATTATAAATATCAGTAACTTTTTTTTAAGACGTTGAGTGTAGAAATCATTTGTTGATAGTTTTGGTGTATCAGTTTATAAGTCACAGGTTAAATAAAGAGATGTTCCTCAAACTCGTGATGATTTTAAATGTTAAAAAAAGGGATTAATGGTGCAAGCTTAGTTGTGTTTGCTTAGTTATGGTGACTTATCGAGAATTTAGCTTTAATTGTCAGAAATCTTGGAATAACCTTTTAACCTTGCTTTATGATTGAATATAGGTGATGGATTGATTACAGTTAACTAATAGTTGTTTACGTTGAGATTAGAGGTTTCAAATAGTATTTTGGGGTGTACAGTTATTTGCCCAAAATTGACGTAAAAGGAAATTTATTTTAATATTTTATGCCATGGTTAATTGTACTTATTCTGTTATCTGTTTATTTCTTTCAAATAATGAGTGAATCTGGCCTAAACTAATGTGGAATTGAAAGCATTAATTAAGTTCTAATGTTTCCATTAGTTTTATTGAAAGCCCACGTTTTAATGACTTGGTGCCAAAATAATTCTCTTTCTTTAATTGATACATGATCTAGATTAGTATTGTTTATGTTAGATTGATTTGCATATGTCATTTGGTTTGCCTGGTTTAATAACGAGGACAGATTGATACATCGCTTTTAAGCATTACTATTTAAAATTTTCAAAAGTGAGTGGAGAACCTTAAATGCTGCTGCATTTTTTTTTAAATTATTGAATTAGTAAAAGAAGTTCATATTTGATAAAATAAGTGATACAAAAAAATGGCTAAATGGATTTGATCGTTGGAGGTCTTATTTTTATTACTAAAGTGTTAAAATGAAGATTTTACGCTAAATGCTTTGTTGTGGTGGTTTGTATCAATACTGGGAAAATCTAATTTGTCATGTATTTAATCATTATTATATGGACATACCCTTTATTGTTTGGGAGTTAATATTCTACTCAAAGTTTTAGTTGTATGAAGTCTTTTTAATATCTTTGGTACTTATGGAGGTTGGCAAAATTTATTACTTGATACCATGTTTCAGTAATTACACGAAAACTAATAAAGGTGATTACGTAGGCCTATAATTAAGGTCCGATTAATTAATCGATTGATTAGTGGAGAAATACTTTAGCTATAAATTTTCTCTGTGTCGAGATTGAGGTCAAAACTATGCGTCTTAGTAAAGACTAGTAAAAGGTAAACAATATTAAGCAAATCACAGGCATAGCTAGTAAATACATTTTACCCAAGAATTAATTTTAGCCAAATATAAGTCGATAAAGCGACCGTGCTAAAACCACGGGACTTGGGGAATGCCTAATACCTTCTCCCCGGTCAACAGAATTCCTTATCCGGACTTTTAGTTTCGCAGACCAATAAAAATAGAGTCATTTCCTTTTGATTAGGGATTCATAAGGTGACTTGGAACACCGAAACTCAATTTCAAGTGGCGACTCTGTAATAAATAGATAATCCCTTTTCAAAACGTCACTTTAACTGGAAAAACCCTTTTAAATAAAAACAAACCAAATTTATTTTATTTACGAAAAAAAGAGGGGTGTGACAGATGGCGACTCTGCTGGGGATAACCAGAATTCGAGCTTTATAAATTGACTTGCATTTGGCTTTCTTTATTTCTTGGATATTTTGTATATATGGGACTAATGTGCTCTATGCACAGCTTGTTCTTGCTTTGATATTATTGAGCTCGCAATATATTTGTCTTCTCTCGCGCACCCTCCGAGTCTTCAATAATACATTTTTGCCACAAAAACGGGAATTGCGACTACGCACCCACACTTCTCGAGATAAAGGCAGGTGGGCCCTTGGTCCCCAGTGAAGGATTTATAGTCACACATGTTTAGGATGGGAGGACCCACAACAAAGCAGGCGACTGCACTCTTGGTCGTTGTCCCTCGCCCAGACTCGAGTCGTCGCTCGTTTTGACCGATCTAGATACCTTTCTCCATTAGGTTTAACCTTAGTGAAGCCGGAACACGGACATGGTATCCCTAGTAAGTAGCGCTTTGTTTTGCATCACTTGCATTTGACCTAGTGGGGCTCGGCACGGGG
>NC_081347.1:26697041-26802314 GCF_029784015.1 Lycium ferocissimum | reverse complement strand
AATTGATACATGATCTAGATTAGTATTGTTTATGTTAGATTGATTTGCATATGTCATTTGGTTTGCCTGGTTTAATAACGAGGACAGATTGATACATCGCTTTTAAGCATTACTATTTAAAATTTTCAAAAGTGAGTGGAGAACCTTAAATGCTGCTGCATTTTTTTTTTAAATTATTGAATTAGTAAAAGAAGTTCATATTTGATAAAATAAGTGATACAAAAAAATGGCTAAATGGATTTGATCGTTGGACGTCTTATTTTTATTACTAAAGTGTTAAAATGAAGATTTTACGCTAAATGCTTTGTTGTGGTGGTTTGTATCAATACTGGGAAAATCTAATTTGTCATGTATTTAATCATTATTATATGGACTTTCTACTCAAAGTTTTAGTTGTATGAAGTCTTTTTAATATCTTTGGTACTTATGGAGGTTGGCAAAATTTATTACTTGATACCATGTTTCAGTAATTACACGAAAACTAATAAAGGTGATTTCGTAGGCCTATAATTAAGGTCCGATTAATTAATCGATTGATTAGTGGAGAAATACTTTAGCTATAAATTTTCTCTGTGTCGAGATTGAGGTCAAAACTATGCGTCTTAGTAAAGACTAGTAAAAGGTAAACAATATTAAGCAAATCACGAGCATAGCTAGTAAATACATTTTACCCAAGAATTAATTTTAGCCGGATATAAGTCGATAAAGCGGCCGTGCTAAAACCACGGGACTTGGGGAATGCCTAATACCTTCTCCCTGGTCCACAAAGTAATTCCTTATCCGGACTTTTAGTTTATGAGACCAATAAAAATAGAGTCATTTCCTTTTGATTAGGGATTCGTAAGGTGACTTGGAGCAACGAAACTCAATTTCAAGTGGCGACTCTGTAATAAATAGATAATCCCTTTTCAAAACGTCACTTTAACTGGAAAAACCCTTTTAAATAAAAACAAACCAAATTTATTTTATTTACGAAAAAAAGAGGGGTGTGACATGTAGTAGACTTTTTATGTCTTTGATAAAGAACAACTTACAAGGAAGAGAAATATAAAAGAACGGAAAAGTAAGGACAATGAGACATGAGGAGATTTCTTCAACTACAGACATTTAACTTAAATTGCAATGAAAATTTTACCTTATTAATATATTTCCTTATATGTAATGTAATGAATCATAAGAAATTGAATCCTTTGATTTTTTTTATAGCAATATATTACTTCGGTCTGTCCCTGATTATTATAAGTGAATATTTTCAACAAAGCTTATCATTTAGTATAAGAAATCAATTGATATGAGAATTTTCAAGTGAAAAAGAACACAACTATCAACAAGAATTATCGGATGAGCAAATTAATCGACTTACCAACAGTAAATAAAAGAATTTAGCTACGAGCAATTTAATAACTGATTAATGACGAAGCTTGTAGCTAAGTCCAATATTTTCTGAAACATTTGTTGTCAAATGAGGTACGCGTTTTGTCACGCTACACTAAACTAGTTACTACTATATATAAGGGGCAATGTAATGAGTTTTGTAGTACTTAATTACATTATAACTATTTGGTTGGCCCAATCAGATTGGTTTGCTCTTTCAAATTATCCTTAGAGTTGCTATTTATTACTTCATGTATCAAAGTATATTCCAATAAATCAAGATACTTTGAAATCCTTTTTGATAGCATATCTTTTTTCTATGTCTTATTTTTGCCCCTACTTTATTTCATTTTTACTTTGGTTGACACAATCAATTTGGTCAATGTAATCAATTTTGAGCCCTTTAAAAATGCTAAAAAATTTGTTAATAGTGATGATGTGAGCTAATAAAAATAATTATGCACAAAGATAATCTAAAATGGCGATGATAGTAACTTTGAAGAACTCATTTGGTACCGGAAGAGTACTGTATCGATCAAAATTTATTTAGTAATTCTTAAATTACCATTAAATTTTTCTTGATCGTATTTTTAGTAAACAAAAAAAGTTGTATTGAAAATATAAAGTCAGATTTAATGATTTAACACAACTATACAATAGAAAATAAATTTTAAAACATTTTAACAATTAATAGATTAAAATCTTGAAAAATAAAAGAAAAAGAACCTTTAAATTTTATTCAATTTTCTTAATTAAGTGGGATAGAAAAGAGAAAAGATGTTTACCAAGTGATCAACTCCTCAATCCCATAATTATTAAACATTGATAATCGCATCTTTCGTTTCTTGCAAACAATTTAATTTGTCAGAAATCGTGTAATTCTTAATTGGTTGAGTAAGGAAGTTTTCTTTTAAGAATAAAGCATCAATGAGTTAATGACAAACTAAATCAATTCTTAAACTTTATTTCAAAGGATTCAATTTATTTTGAATTTCATCTAAACCTAGACATTTTTCACCATATTTGTTTTAGCGTAAATCATCGTCACATGAAATTATGAGTAGTTAATCAATGAATATCAAAACATCCTATTCCTACCTCTAACTAGAAATTGTATGCTCACAAATTCATAAAATATAAAAATGTCCTTATCAATTTATGACTATAGTCAATTTGAAATCACTCTGCATATTTTAAATTATGTTACTAAACATCAAGTTATCTTTGTCTCTTTGTTATATGTTTATCCCAAGCAAACTTGTTTTCTTATAACAATTCTTTTAGTAAATTATCTAATTATATGATCAAAAAATTTAACTAATGAATAATACATGATTAAGATGGGATCATTTTAAAAGAATTGTGCCTAAGAGACGTACACAATTTTTTTTTAATTAAAAATATTATGAAGTGCATTATTATCTTGATCTTGAGCCCGGGCTTCACTGGACTAGTAATACTAATATACGTGAATTGTATATGTAACTATATAATTCAGTATGATCTTCGGTATTTCGATATTTCTTTTTACACATACCGTACCATATACCACACTTGTTTAAAGTGCATATCAAATATGGTACCAAATACCATAATACCAAAATCGCAGTATTAAGGACCCTTTTGACCATGAGAATTATTCACTTTTGCCGGAATTTATTTTCACTTTATTTGAAAATTAGCGTTTGGCCATGAAATTTTTAAATACAACTTGAAATTTGGAAAACACCTAAACTCCCTTTTCACTTTCAGTACATTCAAACAACAAAATATTTTTTTCAAAGGCTATAACCAAACACAAATCCATTTTCAATTCCAACTTTAAAAGTATCAAATAAAGTGAAAAATATTTGATTTCTATGGCCAAACGCCTGCTAAAAGTTTCGATTAGATATATGATAATTGGTATTTACCGTACCATACTGTCACGACACAACTTGTGGGTCGAGCGGGCACCCACACAAACCCCCTGGTGGGCGAACCCTTCCCCTATCTAACATCCATTCCAACATAAGTCAAATAAATAAGAGGAATAAACAGTCTCATAATATAAATAATTACTAAAGCGGAATCCTAATACATAATCCCCCGGGATTTGGTCTAGATAGTACAAGAGCTACTAATATAAGTGTGAATAATACAAGTCTAGAATACTGATACTGTCTCACAATAGGAAATAAGACAAGTAATATAGTGGAATCTCCGGGCAGGGATATCCATCCAATGCTCACCTTGGAAACTGTACAAGCTAAGCCTCGGGATCACACACGAGGTGTGGAGGAGGAACCTGCTACGAACTCTGCACTCAGAAAAGAGTACAGTAAGTTAGTATCAGTACAAACACCATGTACTGGTAGGTATCATGGGCCAACAACAATTAGTTCACATACATGAAGAAATAAATCAACAAATAGACATGTAAGCAGTCAAATATAGTCACTAAGCACATTAACGTAAGACTTGCGAATATGAATCACATAGATCTCGAGAATCTACGGTGTGCTTTAGGTGGAAACCTACGTCTTGAATCCATCATGTCTGAGGTAAGTAATTAACAAGCACATCAACTCAAATGAATCATCGACGAGGAATCAATGCGGAAACGTGCCATGCGATGTTTACGATAAACGCACAACGAGAATCGATATGTGAGGGGAGGTAATATGAATGCGGGTGCGATGCGATGTAATGCGTTGAGCAAGCTGTCTCCTCTTGTACACGTGCTACTAATGAAAACCTCCACATCTCGATAGTCATGACTCATGAGGGACCGCCAGAAGTCCATGTGCCAGTCACTCACTTTTGACCCGGAAGATGACTTTTCAACACCGACCAACCCGCGCACAACCCGAGATGACTTCCACGACCTTTGAACCTTCGCACGACACAAAGATGACTTCCATCTTTCACTTTCACATCATACGTTTCTATAATCTTTTTCCATCAATTTATCCATTGGGATCACATCACATTACGCAGGATGAAATGCATGCATGAATGTCGAATTCATGTGTGATCATGGGGATGAATAACCATAACAACATCCGTAAATCAACTACTAATACAAATTTATCCCCAAATATGTGCAATACCATGTCCCGAACAATTTTCCTTCGAACCACATAGGTAACATCAATAATATATGCATTAGATGCCATATGAAATATGCATGTAGCAAGCACCACAATAAGAAACCTCGGATGTTTCACTTTCTCACTTATTAGCTTTAATATCAAATCACGTAGAATGTGTATGAACGATGTGCATGATATCAATATCAAGTGTAAATCATAATCAAATCTCATTCGTGCCTCTACAAGAGCATACATCACAATACCAATCCTACATTGTTTTTCTTCCTTTATCTATGATAAGTGAAAAGATAGGTGAGAGATGAATGCATCACAAAAAACAACGTAGTAAACGGGCAATAAGAAGGCTTAACATGCTTTCTCCGTCAATAACTAACTTCTACATATGCTTCGATAATTGAAGTCTAACAAAAGGTAGTACAACCTACCTCGATGCGACATACATACCACGAAGCTTGAAGTCAAATGTGAGCCTTGCCCTTCTGAAGAGCCTCTGAATACTCAAAGTCTAGTCATTATCGAAATCTCAGTCAGAAACGGGGATTAACGGTACCCATATTGCTATACATTCGTTCCAATTGAAAATCAACTATAGAAAAGAGAGAAATCGGACTCACATGGGTAAAACGGGTATTTTAAGAGTGAAATAGGTAACCAACGTTCTAGAAGTTCAATTTTACTCTTCAATTGCTAATTAAGCTCAATTCTAGATCAATTTCATCATTCAAGAGAAGACTCTAATTTAGGCATAAACCCTAGTTTTCCATGATCAATTCCTCAACCTAAGGTAGAGATTCAAGCTTATTATTTACTAACTCACAAGATTCCATGATTAGAATAGCAAGATTTATCAAATAAACTCACATTCATAGCCTAAAATTCAATTAACAAACTTAAGGTTTATGACTCATCTTCTCTAACTAGCTTTACTAGATTCCACTATAGATTCAAGCTTTAGGAAGGTTAATAGACATGAACAAGGTGAAGGAGACTTACCCCAAGATGAATCAACTTTTAATACAACAGTCACCTTTGAGCCACTTAGAGAATAGATTTTGGGAATGAGAAATGAATGGTTCGAATTAGGGCATTTAATGATTCTGATACTGCGATTCACGCTCCAGCGGAAGGGGTTCCGCTTCCGCGGACTCGCCTCGGCGGAGGACCATCCGCGGAGGCGGATCGTAGTAAAATGGCAAAAGCTCCCCGGCGCACTG
Source organism: Lycium ferocissimum (assembly GCF_029784015.1). Taxonomy (NCBI): domain Eukaryota; kingdom Viridiplantae; phylum Streptophyta; class Magnoliopsida; order Solanales; family Solanaceae; genus Lycium; species Lycium ferocissimum. The sequence continues at coordinate 26,796,631 of NC_081347.1, read as the reverse complement.
CGTGCCAAGCCTCGCTTGAGCGGGTTCGGCCGGGCGGGGCACGATGAAACGGCAAAATTCTAGTTTTTCACCAAGTTTCACCCCAAATCCCGACATCCACCCAAAACCTCCCAGATATAAAACATATATGCACACATACGTAAAAACACGCTACGAACTCACCCGTAGCCTTGGAATTTCCATCGGAGGTACGTAACGTGACGGGGTCGACTGACGACCCAAAACCAACTTCCCGACCAATGACGCCCAATACTGGAGTGCGTCGAAGGCTAACTAAATACCCCGCGATCATAATCGACCCTCCGGACCTCGCACTAATCGACGTATTTTCGGAAAAGGTCCGTTTAACCAAAAGTCAACTATTGGTCAAAGGTTTTTCACTTTAAGGCTCTAATTCTCATAACTCACAATAAAACTCGCCCGATTACCTCGGGAACTGTGCTGCCATCCCGCTGGTCAAAATCATACTAACAGGGCTCGAGGAAGGGTCAACGGGAGTAAATGGGTCAAAAGTGCAATAACGACCAAACGGGTTGTTACACATGCCCACCCTACTTCCAAGTGGAAAATCACTACCAAAAACCCACCCCCCCCCCCCCGGCCGCCAAAAAAACACACACACACCCACACTTTCTTGCCTTTTCCTTTCTTCCAAAACAAAAAATTCACTCCATGTTGAATGTAGAATACTACAAACACTAAAATGTTTCCAACTTCATTTTCAATCCCAACTTTTATAAATCCCCCACAAATAAAACCTGCCCCCTTCTTGCTAATAGACTCCCAAAAATCTCAAACCCAGTATTTAATTTTTACCATTCTTATATTACTAATATATATAAATTGAATATTTCGACATGATATTCAATATTTTTCTTATAAGTACCGCATACCGTATTGCATATTATATTTGTTCAGAATGCATATCAAATACCATATCAGATACCATAATATCAAAACAATTTCAATTTATAATTGGTATCTACCGCACCATTCCGACCCTACTTCCAGGTGGCAAATCACTACCAAACCCCGCACACTCCCTTTGTTTCCTTCCAAAACCAAAAATCCAGTCTGCTATACAGAATGTAGAATACTACAAACCACTCAAAACTTTTCCAATCCCAAATTTCATAAATCCCCAAAATTTATAAACCTTGCCATATATATGCGCTTCTTATTATTATTATCGCCTCTACTTCTTGTTAATAAACTACCAAACCCATTATTCAATTTCTCCAATTTGGGATCGAGGGTAAGTCATAGAATGGCTTCTAACAAGTTTCCAATAGAGGAAAGTGGTGTTGGTATAGCAAGGAGATGTTGGATCAAGTTCAAGAAAGAGTCTACTTTTGCACTTTACACTCCTTTTGTTGTTTGTTTGGGTTCTGGTACACTGAATCTTGATACTTTCCGACATTACATTGCTCAGGATGTTCATTTCCTTAAGGCATTTGTTCAAGCGTTAGTTCTTTCACTCTCTCACTCCTTTTTTCTGGATTATTATATGTTGTTTTAGAAAATGTTTCAGTAATTGTTTGATTTTCTTCTGGTACTGTAATCTTTGATTGGTAACAACAACATACCCCGACAAGTGGGGTAGGATGTAGGCGGACCTTACCCCTACATTTGTGGGGTGGAAATAATAAGGAGAAGCGGAGAGGAGGCTAGCCCCTTCCCGCTGCCACTACAAACTAATCTTCTAGCCTAAGACTGGACCTCCATCCTTCCGTCATGTCCTTAGTAAGCTGAAGCTGTGGCATGTCCTGTTTAATCAGTTCTTCTTCAGCCTACCTCTGCCTCTCCTAACTCTCGTTATAGCCAACCTCTCAGCTCTTACACCTCCTTATTCCTCTTCACATGTCCGAACCATCTCAGGCTCACTTCCCTCATCTTGTCTGTCACAGAGGCCACTCCCACCTTGCCCGGTATAACTTTGCTCCTAATCATATCTCTCCTATTATGCCCGCACATCCATTTGAGCATCCTCGTCTCCACTACATTCATCTTCTTGACTGGCCAACACCCTTGTTTGAAATTATAAATTTTTGTAGAATTTATTTCAGTTATTATGTATGTTTTTCTTCTTTCTGGTACTCTAATCTTTGGCGGGTGGAAATGATGTATGAGTAAATGTGAAATAACTCGCTTTGTCATTTGTGTTTATTTGGGGGTTTTATTTTTTATTTTCTTACAAGTACTCCCTTTTAACAAAACGGGACGGGGTAGGCCTAAAATTACGCGGAAGGAAGTGGTCTCAAAAGACCAGCAAATGCTTGGTATCTATACAGACTTAGCTAAAGATAGGGCACAATGGAAGAAAGATTATCCATATAGGTGATAGCTACTAGTTGAGGATAGGTTTTATATATAATTTTTAACGTATTTTTCACTTTTATTACCCCACCTGTGGGATTATACTGGGTATGTTGTTGTTGCATTTTTCACTTTTATTTTATTTATTATGTTGATGATATGATATGAGCTTAAATAAAGAAATGAAGATCCATATTGCCTACCCCAACTTGTTTGGGATTGAGGCGTAGTTATTGTTGTATTACTTTGTTTATTCCGTTGCTTACGAAAATTCAGAAAGAGCCGCCTTTGTTGTATAACCTTTTTTTTCCTCTCCTGGCGGATAAGGACTTACGGAATGGATTTTAGTTTCTTGACATTATTTTCTGGGAGGTAACAAATAAAAAGATAGAGAATGGCAATCTAACCTTTGAAAGAATAGTGGCTTAGTCCATTTACATAGAAGACTATCTTAATTTTGTTAGTTGCTCAAATGTACTAGAAGTAGTACCTTAAATCTCTATCCAAAATGTAAAGAAGTATGAAATTCATTATTCCTTGGGTGATTTCCAATTTGCAGCCTGGGTATGGTAAGTGAATTACTTTACCCTTTTAAACTCATTGGGAATGTCTCCTAGAATTTCGGCATGTTCAGGTAAAATAAAGCATTAAAGTTGTGGAGGGAAAAAATATATATGAAAATAATGTTTTTCCGGTTAAGTGAAGAAAAAGGAAAAAAGAAATAAGCACTAGCCGAATAGTCTTTTCATACTCTGCTTCTTTGGCTTTTTTCGAATTTCTCTTGTATCAACCTTTAATTCCTCTTTGATGCTAGCTGTAATTTTAAAGGGACAAGTCAATAATCTGTCTTGATTCTTTTCGACAAGTATGAAGTTAAAACTTCTAAAAGAACCTCATGTTGGTTGTTCTTTTGTTTTCCTATTTGTTTGCTCTCTTATTTTTTACAGGATTCCTTTTACCTCCACTTAATGGTATAGATTTTTTTTCCTTGAAGTATCTTCATCCAGACTATCCGTTATGTTGGTGCTTTGTTTTTTTTGCCAGAAGTCTGGGTAGTCAGTCAAGTCCCAGGGGTGAAGTAATCCCTATCCATAGTATAGGGAGTGTGAAATGGATTTTCCTTATTCCCATTTTTAGCTCTCGTTTGGTTAATGAATTCTATGTACTTTTTCTTTTAATGAACTTCTTCTATGCAACATTGTTTTGCTAGAGATGCAGGATTTTGGGGTCTAGTGGTTTTGGTGCTCTATGTTTGGACAAATGATAGATTTTTGGGGTTAATAAGATCTGCTTTTGCATGGGCTTTGGTGGCCGTGTAACATGTTTTTTTTTTTTTCCATGCCTTGTGCTAAGAAGTTTGTTAAGTAATATTTGTGAAACAAATTGCAGGTATGAAGCTGCAGAAGAGTGTACTGACGATGACGATGCGAAGGTTGGCATTAGTGAATTGCGGAAGAATGTTACTGAAGAACTTAAAATGCATGATGCAGTTTTAAAAGTAAGATATGAGTCTCTAACCTAACTTCTTTTCCATTAAATTTAAGTTTCTCACTCTCCATTTTGTGATTAGGATTGCCATGTCCGCAAATTTCCTATTGCTTCTTTACGATATGTTGCCCGTTGCGTATCAGTAGGGACATGTCCTGAAAGATATTTTTGACTTTATCTAAACTGAGCGTTTAACTTAGATCCTTGTTTTGAATGCACTAGTAAAGGGATGTGGGATCCTTTTTCCCATTTATGTTGTCCGTTCAATTTGCTTTTGCAAATGTTACCATTATCACAAAAAAAAAAAAAAAAATATTGCTTTTGCAACCAAACAAATAATCAGGTTTTTAACGGCATGAGCTTTTGCTAAGTTGCTAGCCATAAATGAAGCATAACTGTGTTAATCTTGATTAGGCTCGTTGCAAAGGAATGTGATATGCATAATTCTCTTCCTTAGTTTATTTGTGAGTAAATTCATATCTCTCAACTAGTTCATTTATCTTGAAACTTACAGGGATTTCGCTGCCAGGGAGAACTTTGATGTATAAATTACTTTAATTATGAACTTATAATTGTGCTGACTTAAGTCACCATCTCCAACTTTAGCTTTTGCATCATCACCCTTCAAAATATTTCCAGCGCATTTGTTAAATTCAATCTGGCTTCATCAGTGTATTAAGAGCCTAACTAATCTATCTTTCAACCTCGAAAAGTTTAGTAGCCTAGAAGGCGCTATAAACATTTGCGCACAACTTAGTGAAATGGATTCTCTCATATTCCATTCAGGAGTATATTATGTGGACCAAGTATGGTTGTCAGATGTGGATGTGAGGTTGTGCATTTTTTAAACCATTTTTATTTAGGATGTAGGGGTGTGGACGGAATATTTACGCACGAGTGTGAGGATACAGCTATCAGTCAATTAATCAATCAATTGAGCTTTAATCCCAGATAAAGTTGGGACAGCTATGTGAATCCTTTATAATCATTCTGCACATTTGGATCCGATCATTTAAATATTACTTTCCTAAGAAATAATTGTTTGTAAAGCAAGTTACTGGTTAGATATAACTACAGGGTTTCTAAATCTTACAATTCTCTACACTTTTTTACAACTAATTAGCACAAAACTAGCTCTATATGCATATGGTAGTTGACTATCTAACAAATCTGTTTGATGTAAGGTGTGAATGATCTTGTAGATGTAAAAATATCTTGTCTATGTTGGGACATTGAGGTCTCAATACATAATGTGGTTGTCAATATATATTGAAGTATTTTTAAAATATTGGTTTTCAGTGAATTCTACTTATACATCTTGGGTACATAAGGGTGCAGTATACAGGGAGAGCTTAGTGGGCATAGCAGTTGTCAAGAAAACGATATGGTTTGACTAGTGCGAAGAATAAAGTATTACAAGAGTGGAGGAAACAAAGAAGAGAATGGGGTACCTTGATTCAGTTAATTGATAAGTTTGTTCCTAGTTTACCCGGTACATGTGCTGGTACACTTGTGACAAAACAAGCCTTAAGTCGGTCAAATTATATACTCGGTCTAACATATACGTGTATAATCAACGTCATCCACTTCTTTGTGCTAGTCAATATATTTTAAGAAGGAAGAACAGTTATACTTCCATCCATCTAACTGCTTAATGATCTTTCAATAGTTGGATGCCAAAAAGTAAGAGCTTCTTAGTTAACCTTTCAAGGACATCCTACAAAGGTCAGGTTACTATCACCGACTTCTGAAACTGGAAGGATTGGTGCTAATACTTGCTACCCTGACATTTGAAACCTTTCGAGCCTGAATTTTTGGAAGTCTCAAGAGTGGTGAGGTCTCTAAAACCCAAAGTATTTCAAGCAAGAAGACAATCAAAACACATTGGAAATGGGAGCTTACTAATTTACAGTTTACAGTAGTCCTCCTTTCCCAGTAACCTACCTCCACAATACATAAATGTTGTTGTAGATCCTTGTAGGTTTAGCTCGGAGAAGCTCATGCCTCATTCTGGATTTCATCTTTCTAGGGCACTATATTGCTGGATATCAAATGCATTTTAGGAAAAAAAGGTTTCTCATTCTCAGTCTTCTTGGTCCACATATGATTATTTATTTCTTTTACTTTGGGTTTTATGTAAGTACATAAAGCATTTATGTACATGAGCTCATAATAGTGGTTGCCAGCCAAAGAAAGTGCTGTTCTTTCATAAGGCAGTCCGGTGCAAGCTTCCCGTGTTCCCGCAGGGTCTGGGGAAGGGCCGCACCCCAGGGGTGTAATATAGGCAACCTACCGTGACGCAAGTAACAGTGGCTGATCCACCGCTCAAACCCCTTGGCTCGAGCCCCCTGAGCCATAGGTCACACGGAGACAACTTTTTCGTTGCTCCTGGGCTCCCCTTCAAATGATTGTTCTTTCATAATTAGGTAATTCCTTAAATCAGTTCCTCACTCTTTGCGGAAAGAACAAAACAATTTCTGACTATTTCTTTTGGTCCCAAATTCATCATCTTTCTTTAGTTTTTCTTTCATATTCCTTTTTTTCTTGATGAAGTAAGTGGTTTCAATAAATGGCATCAATAAGATGCAAAAAGTACATAATTTTGAAATTTTAAGCTTACAAAAGATTATAGCTAGCTTTTCTTTCATATTCCTCTTTTTACCAGATAATTAACTTATTGAAAGGTATAAATAGAGGCTACAAATAAAGATAATAGGATGTACTTAAGATTTATAAAAGAGAATTTTAAACATAAACGCATCTCTTTACCTTTTCCTTCGAGCCATCTGAAATGATGCTTGCTTCCTTTGAAAGAAAATTCTGCCTTATTAAAATTGTGCATAATTTTCACACTTCTAGAATAGGTAATTGTGACTTTTAATATTACTGAGAAAAATAACTTTGTCTTATCCTATAAAGACATGATTTGGAGATGAACCTAAAATCTGCACAGGCATTTGAAATGAGCATAAACCATAGTTATATGGGATACTTTTCCCTTGGATCACTAAGGTCTTCTTGAAGTTAATGGGCTGTGAAGGACATGTGTTGAAAATTGGTTATGCATTGGGTAGAACTTAATGCTGATGAATAGTCAATGCATATTGGTATTCTTGTGAGTTATTGCAAAGAAAGAATGAGTAAGATATGCTGCTCCCTTTTAAGAGAGGAAAATTCTGAATGAATGGACCAATGGCACTATCTGCAGACTGTTAGTTTATCTGTACTATCATGGCAAGCTTCTTGATTACCCAAGAAGTTTCCTGCTTTACTTCAGCAATGGCACGATGTCCACGGTTAATGGTCAACTGATTGATCATTGTGGATTCACAGTAGCTAATATTTGAGCTGCCAAGATGTATATATAGTCCGGATGTATTATATATCTAAGCACTTCACACATAGCACACATGATAGTTACATATTGTGCTATATCTTGATTTCTGTTTGGTAAACAAATTCTCATTATCTTTCTGGAGTGTAACTAATTTGGCAAGGAAGCTAAGATGTGCTTTTTCTGATAGGTGACAGCAACTGCTGTTAAAAGTTAATGATTATGATATTGCATCTTATGTCCTATATATCAAAGAATATTCGAAACTCTCTTTGTGCATATAAAGTTGTCTTCTTGCTTGGGAAAATAAATCATTTCACAATCACTTCTGTAGGAGTGGGGCATTGATCTGGTCAAGGAGTGCACTCTTAACCCTGCAACGGCGAAGTACACAGGTTTTTTATCAGCTACAGCTTCAGGAAAGGTTGAAGGTGTAAAAGCTGCTAAACTGGCCACACCATTTGAGAGAACGAAGTTGGCAGCTTATACTTTAGGTGCTATGACTCCTTGCATGAGACTTTATGCCTACATTGGTAAGGAGCTGCAAGCGTTCCTTGAGGGAGAGAAAGTTCATCCATACAAGAAATGGATTGACAGTTATGCCTCTGAAGGTTTCCAGGTGTGTGGCTGTTTATTCCTTACTCGTCAAATTCAGCTTATGAAAGATATTTATGACATAACCCACATTTTACTTAACTGAACTGGAGTATGTTGTTTGTTGAACAATAGGCATCAGCTCTACAAACAGAGGACTTGTTGGATAAACTGAGTGTCTCTTTGACAGGCGAGGAGCTTAACATCATTGAAAAGCTTTATCATCAAGCAATGAAACTTGAAATTGAGTTCTTCTTAGCCCAGCCACTTGTTCGGAACGCTATCATACCTTTGTCAAAAGTTCACAACCCTGCTGAATACCGGCTAACAATATTTTCTGATTTCGATTTGACATGCACTGTTGTTGATTCTTCTGCCATCTTGGCTGAAATTGCAATTATAACAGCACCAAAATCTGATCAAAATCGACCAGAGAATCAAATTGCGAGGATGTCGTCGGCTGATTTAAGGAATACATGGGGAGATCTTTCTAAGCAGTACACCGAAGAGTATGAGCAATGTATAGAGAAGATGTTACTTACTGAAAAAGGTAACACTGTTTTCTTAATCTTTTGATGTTTACTAACCTCCCTATGTCATAATATTGCTGAACAGCTGGAATGAACTTGTTCTAAGAATCTTACTTTTACAGCAGAAAAATTTGATTACGGAAAACTGCGTAGAACACTTGAGCAACTTTCTGATTTTGAGAAAAGGGCGAATAGTAGGGTGGTTGAATCTGGGGTACTGAAAGGTCTGAACCTTGAAGACATTAAACGAGCTGGGCAGCGATTGATTCTCCAGGATGGTTGCACCAACTTTTTCCAGAGTGTAATAAGAAATGAGAATCTGAATTCAGACATTCATGTCCTCTCCTATTGCTGGTGTGCTGACCTTATTAGGTCTTCCTTTTCATCAGGTATTTGCTAATGACAAACTTAGTAAAATGGAACTTCAGTTTGAACATGTGTGCATTAGTCATCATGTTTCAGTTGGATGCTCTAGATCTGCGAAAATTATTGGTGTCTGGTTGATTATTATGGTCTGTCTACCTTTTCAGCACTAGTCGAATGTTTTCTGCTTCCTTAGTTGCACCTAGATATGTAAGGAACTGAATGTTTTTTGGTTGCTAAGTGACATTTGTCCGTCTTCGTCATGCCAATCGTTCTTCCACCTGCTATTCGTTTCTTGTACTATGGGGAAGGAAACAGTTTTCTAAATGAAAGAGAAGAAAGAAGGGGGGAAAATGGAAAAGAGAGTGGAGGATCAAGCTGATCTTTCCTTGTTTTTCAAATTTACCTTGCTTTACCCTGTTCTTATTTCGTGTCGTGCATTCTCCTCCCTTTTTGAGTTATCTTTTCCTCTTAAGTTTAGAGATCTTAACATTGTCAATGGTCTCTTCATATAGTCTGGAAGAGAACTTTTGGTGTGCACTTTTTATTTGTGCTATAGTTGAAGTTGAGGGGCTTACTGGACTGTTACCCTTTTCATTTGTAATTCTGCAATGCTTTTAGTGGGTAGTTTCCAATGTGGTGTTAGCTTTTTGGCTTATCAAAATGTTATCTTTTTCCTACCTTGTGTTGAACAGGGGGCATAGATGATCTGGATGTACATGCCAATGAGTTTATGTTTCAAGAATCTCTATCCACTGGTGAAATTGTTATGAAAGTTGAATCTCCCATTGACAAGGTTCAAGCATTCAGTAAAATTCTAATGAACTGTGGCAACGACAAAAAGAATCTGACAGTATATATTGGGGATTCAGTTGGCGACTTACTTTGCTTGCTGGAAGCAGATGTTGGGATTGTGCTTGGTTCGAGCTCAAGTCTAAGGAGGGTGGGGAATCATTTTGGTGTTTCTTTTGTTCCTCTTTTTGCAGGTGTTGTCCAGAAACAGAAGATGTGTGCTGGGGTAGACTCATCAAGTTGGAAGGGACTTTCTGGTGTCCTCTATACTGCCTCTAGCTGGGCTGAGATACATGCTTTTGTATTGGGATCATAAATCTTCAAGTTACATATTCATCATGCTAATTAGGAGGACATGAGAAAAACCTTACATAGTATATCAATACATACAGCTTTGTGGCTAGTTTTATTGCAGGCCACAGATCACTTCTGTTCTCATTTTGTTTTTCTACAGGCCACAGAAATGTAAATGTGATTCATTTGGCTGGAGATTTTATATGAGTACAGCAAATGTTATTAAATGTTGGTGGCTACTCTGTTCTACTGAATTTGTTTTGGTTACTTCTACGGTCATACTTTTTGGTAAATGTCCTTTTTCAGATGAGCAACGTGGACAATGGTTTTGAAGCCAGGTGATTTACAGCTTCTCGCTGTTCATTTTTTTAGGGAGGCTGCTTGGATTGTATTTTAGTAATCTAAAATCATTTTGACCCCACTTTTAGCTAAGGATTTATAGGAAACAGCTTCTCTACCCCACAAAAAGAGGTAAGGTACACGTACATCCTATCCTCCCTAGACTCCACTCATGGGATTACACTGGGCATGTTGTTGTTGTAAAATCTTTTTGACTCTGCAGCTATTGGAAACGATTATTGTTGGTTCTAATGAGGTGTTTATGTGCTTTCTGTGCGCACGTAATTTTTGAGCTACCACATCAAACAATGCGAAGGTCTTAGTACCCTTGAATTAGTTTGAAGTGGTAATAGGCCTCACTTAAGCCCAATTTCATGTTGACCAAGTAATTACTACTTTGTTAGACAAACATGTCAAAATTGTGTAATTACAATTTTATGGTGGCTTTCCTAATTTTGGGCTCGGATGCAGTTTATACCTACTAATTTGCTTATTTTATAAAATTAGTTGCAAGTATCATTTTATTGTCTTTGCATCCTTTTCCCCAACTTTCAGGCAAAACTGCTTAAAGCTACAGGCTGGTGATTTTGTTTTTGTAATATATCAACAGTAAAGAAAAACGCTACTCCCTCCATCCCCATTTTATATGAAGGTGTTTAACTTGGCACAAAGTCTAAGAAATAAATGAAGACTTTTGAAACTTGTGGTCTAAAACAAATCATAGAAATTTGTATGGCTAGAAATCATTTCATTAAAAGTAAATTTAAAGTTGAATTTGAACTAAATATAGAAAGGTGTCAATTTTTCTGAGAATGACTAAAAAGGAAATAGTTTCATATAAACTGGGATGGAGGGAGTACTCTTTTGAAAATCTTACAATAAATAGCTCAAACCACAACCTTAAGGTGTGCAGAATTTCTCTATGCAGCGGCAATACTCTTAAACTCCAGCACAATATTTAATTGTCAGCCATTGAAGGAGCTTGAAGCTCGAATTCAAAATTTTGGTTTTCACAAGCGGGTTCCTTTTCGTATGAGTGTTATTTTAAAAGATTGGGAATATCTTGAGAAGTTCATACCTGAAATTTGAGATAATTTGGTGAAGTTTCTGAGTGATTTTGGTGGAGATTTACAAATCGGTTAACATGAAGATGACAGACAATTTTTTCATTTCTATTTATTTTTAAACGCCACATGGCAATTTTTAAATGAAAAAATAAGGCAAATAATTTTTTAATTTGTTAAATATAGGTCCGTTAAGAAAGGGGCAAATATGCACTATTTGTATAACGGCTAATGGTATATATGCCCCATTTTTTTTAACGAAGGAATATTAGTTCTAAATCACATATTTGAGAGGGTATATTTGCCCCTCTTCCCGTATTTAATTGAGACGACTTTTTCTAATTGTTATACCCGTCTCTTTTTCTATTTTGGAACCTTTCTTTCCTCAGTGCGTCAGTGTCCACTTCTTGACACACTCATTCCCAATCAAGACTTACCATTGATGGATTTCAAGCTCCTCTCTTTTCTCATCTTCAAGACTTCAACTACTGCTTAATCAATTCATCAATCTATGCATCTCTTCCACTCCCTAAAGAAGCTCTCCCTTCCAAGTCAGGCTACCTCACCATCAATTCCACCACCAACTCTGCCATTTTCTACACGTTCTACGAAGCCCGAAATCTTACCTTACCTCTCTCTAAAACTCCAGTTCTCATTTGGCTCCAAGGTGGACCTGGATGCTCTTCTATGCTTGGAAACTTCAATGAGCTAGGCCCTTGGCGCGTGTCATCTTCTCACAGCCAAAACGTCGCGCTCAAGCCTAATCGTGGATCCTGGAATCGGATTTTTGGCCTTCTTTTTCTTGATAATCCCATTGGCGTTGGATTTAGCATTGCTTCTACACCTGAGGAAATCCCAAGGAACCAGAAAGATGTCACTAAGCACCTGTATATCGCGATCAAGAAGTTTATCAAGCTAAACGCATCGTTCAAGGATCGAACTATTTACATCACTGGCGAGAGTTATGCTGGTAAATATGTGCCAGCAATTGGATATCATGTGTTGAAGAGAAATGCTCAGTTGCCTGTTCATAGTAAGGTGATTAATTTGGTTGGTGTTGTTATTGGGAATGGACTAACTGATCCAGTAAGCCAAGTGGAAACTCATGCTGCAAATGCATATTATTTTGGATTGATAAATGACAAGCAAAGGAGCCAGTTAGAGTCACTTCAAACAAAGGCTATTTCATTGGCAAAGAATGGTTATTGGAGTGAAGCAACAAATGCTAGAAGTGAAGTCTTGAATACATTACAAGACATGACTGGAATGCCAACTTTGTACAACGTTGAAAGGCACAACCCATACCAAAACCATTTGGTAGCTAAGTTTTTGAACAACGTCGAGGTAAAGAAGGCGTTAGGTGTGAACGGAAGTATCATTTTCAACGTGTGCAGTAAGGTGGTGGGGGAAGCATTGCATGAGGATTTGATGAAGAGTGTGAAGTACATGGCGGAGTATCTCGTCAAGAACACTAAAGTTTTGTTGTATGAAGGTCAGTTGGATTTGAGAGTTGGCTTAGTTTCAACCGAGGCGTGGTTGACGAGAATGAAGTGGGAGGGAATTAACAAGTTCTTGGAAGCACATAGAAAAGTTTGGAGAGTAAATGGTGAGCTAGCAGGTTATGTGCAGAAATGGGGCAACTTAAGTCATGTTGTAGTATTGGGTGCCTGGGCATTTGGTTCCACATGATCAGCCATTGAATTCTCAAGCTATGACTGAAGATTGGGTTCTTGAAAAGGGAATTTTTGCTAGTGATATTCAAATTGAGAATTTGACCACCAATTTGGCTGATGTGTTATAGGATCTAACATAATTTAACAAGATCACCTATGAGATTGAGTTGGTTGGATTTGAAGTAATAGTTGCATTGTCAGTGACCGGAGGTTTATCGGAAACAACCTCCCTACCCCACAAGGTGGGGGTAAGGTCTGCGTACATCTTACCCTTCCCAGACCCCACTTGTGGGATTACATTGGGTATGTTGTTGTCGTCGTCTTTGGATCTAACAAGGTTGTACTTGTTTGTTGTAATTTTGTTAAAGATCATATGTTGGTCCTCCAAGTGGGTTGCAAAGAGCTAAAAACTTATCACTGAGTTAAAGCACTTTTAAGGATCTTTGTTTGTGATTTCATTGATCCTCTATTTTAATCTCATGATCATAGCTAATTAGCTCCTTCGACTCAGGTCCTGGATTTTCTTGAATTAATTCAATTACAATTACAGGATCACCTATTGACATGAAACTATTTTCTGTATGACTTCAACGATCTTACTTGTACTTCATTTTGCTTTGCTTATTCAATCTTACCTAAATGATTATGGACTATAATTTTCTTTAGGAAAAGATACATAAACGAGTAATTTGTAGTTCCGCTAAGACGAAAAGAAATTCTCTATGTACTGTAAAATTATTCTAATCGTTTGGAGGAAAATAATATTAGTCATCGGCATGTTGTAAATCAATCGTTAGAACGCTGTTAGCTTGCATCTGCCTCTGTACAAAATCATATTGGTGCGTTGTTTTATATATTAGAATAGAATATTGTTAAGCTGGGCTTTTATGGTTAGGTGCGTGGAATTCAGGCTAACTGCATTGATAGTCGAATTTAGGGTCTCCATTTAAGCTATAGTCGTAATGTATAAAATTTTACAAGTTTAGTCGCTTTGTAATAAACTTCAGCCATTCGTGAGAGAAGTTGCCAAAATTTGTGTATAAAGTTAATTAGCAACAAACTTCTGACATTTTATGTGAAATTGTAGAATTATTGGCAAGAAATAATTGAATGTCTGACAGTAACTTACGACATAGATGTTTGATGTTAGTCTTATCAAAACTTTGACTTCATACATGTATGTATGTCTGAAGTTTGTCTTCATAGTTCCCAACTTAAGAGCATTGTGTTTGTAGTACCTAGCTTAAGTTGTTAGTTATCTGAAGTTGTTACCCTATGTTAATAACAATACCAATCAATCAACTTGGAAACAAGTAGATAATCAGAGTAAAATTAATTATTAATTAAAAAATGAGCGAAAAATTGATGTAAATTGTCATCACTTATCTTTTCTTATGTTTATTGCGATGAAAATCTATGATACATTATGAGTAACTCATAGTAATTTTTAATGTTATACGTGTTAACAGGGAGAAAGAAATGAGAAGAAGAAGAGGAGCAAGAGTTTTGTCTGAATTTGTTTATATATGCTGCTAATAAAATATTTTAGAAAAGCTGATGTAGACAAATACGTGTTTAATAGACCACCAAGTGTAATTGCTACGCGGAATTTACCACATTATGGATAGGCTTGGGCAAGACACGTGCCCCCCCCCCCCCCCAAACAAGTGTAGCTCTTTAATTATTGTTTTCTAATTTACCGTGAAAAAAGGCTCTATTTATATAATATGCTAAGCAAATGGCATATGTGCCATTGCAATAAAAGCAACAATATTGAAGATCATAGAAAGATGAAAAAAATATAAAATTTTCATTAAAAAAAAAAAAGACATCTTTCTTTTTTAACGATAGAAATATCAATTTCAAATTAAAATATTCAAATTTTTATACTAATAAATAAAATTATTTACAACAATATCCAAAGTAATGTATTACAAATACATTGTTAACATCTTATTAACTCGAATTGATTTTTATCAAAATCAATACTCCATTTGTCCCAATTAATGTGAAGGGGTTCAGAATATTTCTTTTTTAACTTTAAAGTAAGATCTAAAAAACAAAAAACTGAAACTAACTACAGCATAGTTCCAAGCCTTCTTTCACGTTGTTATCATTTACATTCAACTTGTTCATCAACTCTCTTATCTGAATGGTAAAATTTCACCTCCTTTGCAATTGTCCTAGTGCTCTATCTGTCCACCAATATAATTTATCTCAGGCTTAAACACTAATCAACCGTTAAAGTTGTTAACTAGTACATCTCTGGATCTTTAATTCCTAAGTGTCATGAAACTATCACCTCACATTCTCTCAAGCTACATAGATTTATTCAACTCAAAAATTGTGGGGGCCAGCTCAAATAAATCATTAAACATTATTCCCTGATATTTTTCGATCCTCCATCAATGTTGAATATTTTTAAAAGTTAACGATATGTTACTTCGACAAGATCTGAAAACAAATCCAAAACATCACAAATGCATCAGCTTCCGTCAGCTCGTCAGCTCATGGTGAACCATATAATTTCTAGTGAACCAAATGATTGTAAATGATTTTTTATATTTCTTGTCACGCGGTCTATCATAGTTGAACAATCTATCAATTTTTTTCTCGCTCAAAGTTTATCTCTCTATTCATTTTAACGGGAAGGGAGGGGGAGGGGGTTCATATAGAAATTCAGAAACATAGCACGCTCAAACTCCTGCTGATTAACATGTATTATCATGTCAAAAAAAGAGCGCAACCTTTTTTGAGTTTTCAATGATTATCATGTTGTATCTTCATTTTGCCGTTTTGTTCATTTCATTTGCAGTGCCACTCTCCAGAGAAGTAAACAAGTTCTTAAATAGCTGAATATCATCAGCGATACAAAGACGTCTCTCAACATTTGATGCTTTTTTCTTTCTCAACTTCTACATACTCATCAAGAAAAAAGTTACAAATTTAAATATTATTTTCTTCGTCAAACAAAACTGCATTTCTAATGTTCTTATTGGCAACCCCAACTCTGTAAATGCTACTGACTCATCAAGAAAAAAGTTGTAAATTTAAATATTATTTTCCTTGTCAAACATAACTTCATTTCTAATGTCCTTGTTGGCAACCCAACTCTGTTAATGCCTTACATACCTGAGCTAATTTGTTGAAACACTTTTTTGAAGTTTGAGCCAAGACCGAGGCATCTGATATTGATAACATTGTACTTCCACATCCCCATTTCTTTTTGTACGTAACTAAGTAACGAACGACGTTAATGACTCTAAAATAGCCACTCCCCCGACCCCTTCTTTGCCTTTAATAGCAAAATTCGCTCTTTGCAGCAAAAGGTTCTCCTTTGAACTTCTTCATAGCATCTATACATTGTTCGGAGTACGAGGATCATACAAAAAAAAAAAAAGGAAAAGAGGGTGAGTAGAAATGTACCGAGTATAAATTGTCGCTTGTCCATTAAAAGGCGAGACAAGACTTATGCATACATAAAATAATGCCATAATTTTTACTCTATATCATAAATAAAATCATATGAATTTCTTATACAAGACAAATATGGCATATAACATGTGCAAAATACAGTTTATAAAATTTTCTTGAGAGGTCAAAATCTCAATATACCTCGCATCCAAGCTAACCGTGGAGCTTCTCTGCATATTTTTCGTATCCGGATACCATCGAAACACCTCTAATCAATGCAAAAGACCAATTACCCAAGTTAATTGTGATTGTTAGGCTCATTTTTTAAAATAAAATTTGGTCAAAGTCTACGTCAATAGTGAAGTAAATATTAGGTCTACGGGTTCAAATTCCTAGACCAACTACAATTCATAATCTAAGGAGTTCAAATATGTAATTAGACTCTTAATACAGATTTGTTCCTCATTTAATTCCTTAATTTCCTCATTTGGGGACTTGGAACCTGTTTGGATTGGCTTATTTTAGGTGTTTTTAAGCACTTTATTAGTGTTTGGGTAAAATAAAAAGTACATTTCAGCACTTGTTTTTAAGCTAAAACAACAAAAATAAGCGAAAAGCCATAAATTAGAATTCCTAACGTATGACTTTTGACCCATGAGCCCATACAAACGGGCTCTTGGGGTTCAAATTCACAATTTTCATGTATAGTCTCGTGACTCTGAAGGTTAAAAAACTTAATTATGTAAATTACTTAGATTTTGATTTAGAATCATTATGTAGCTTTGTATGATGAGCCCAAGCCAATTATTGCCGAGATACGTAGCTCAAGACCCACAAAAGTGAGAACAAAACTAATATTTTTTTGAAATTGTCCCTTTTATATATAGGGATTTCTGAAATCACGAAAATTATATCGTCATTGCGTTCCAAAATGGTTGGGCCCACTGAAAAGCTCTCTTTTCTCTCCTAAAACCCTACATGCAAACCCTAATTTTTTCTTAGCCGCCACGGCCACTGGTTAACCGTCTCAAGCGACTAGCCAGGTTTCTACCACTCACAACACTACCGTGGACATTGTTCACGCACCACCGGAATAACCCAAACTCAAGTATAATGATTTTTTCAAACCTACTACTATGAATCCCATGCAGAATCCTAACCCTACGTCAAATATTACTTTGAAACCTGTTTCATATTGCAATGGAGTACCAGTCTTACGTTGGAAACGAAAAGAAGTGGAGCAAATGGAACTCATGCAAAAGCTACAATATGCTGTTATTGGTAAGTTTTCTTATGGTTGGCCAGAGATGGAGGAATTAAGGACCATAATTTCAGCACAATGTGGGATTAAGGGTTAGTGTGAAATGGGCTTGTTTAGGCACAAACATGTATTGATACATTTATATTTTATGGAAGACTTTATAAATCTGTGCTCGAAGAGGGCCTATTATATTCAATCAAGGGATAGATATTTCAAATGAGGCCTCTAATCTATGATACAAAATTTAATACTGATGAAGAAACTTCAAAAGTGATTACTTAGATCTCTTTTCCTGATTTGATGCCAACTTTTTTTTTTGTTTGTAAAAGAATCCTTGTTTTCACTTGCTTCTGTTGTTGGAATTCCTTTGCATTTGGATAAGGCAACTGAGAATAGAACAAGACCTAGCTGTGCACGAGTTAAGGTGTTGATTGATTTATTGGCAGATGTCCCCTCTTTTGTGAATATGGAAATTGAAGATGAGCAAACAAAAGAGATTAAGGTGGACAAGGTGAAGATTAGATATGATTATTTACCAAAATACTGTTGTGAATGTAAACTACAAGGCCATTATGGAGATGAATGTTGGACCTTGTATCCCGAGTTAGCATATCATGATGAAGAGGTCATCATCTATGAGAATAAGGAGAAACGAAAAAAAGTGATTATGAATGATGATAATGTTACTAATCAGGTAACAACAGTTGAGAAGGAAAGGCAAAATCATTCTTAGCAGGGGAAAGAAGAAATGACAAATGAAGTGGCTCAAACTGTTAAACCTGGCCGGAAATGGAAACAATTATCACAACAGAAGAAGGTTTAATGCAAGAATGCTTTCTAGTGGAAAGGTGCTTTGGAGATCCTGGAAATTGGAATGTTGTTAAAGATAATAGAGTTTTAGAGATTCCATCCTCACCAAAGGTTACAGATCAGACCAGTGAGAAGGATCAACAAAAATGACAACACATGCAGGAGGTGATTACTCACAACAAGTTTGATGCTTTGCAGGAAGAGGAACAGACCATAGATGACAACAATGTGAATAAGGATACTCAGAATGAGACACTGGATAATGTTGTAGAGAAGAATATTGCAAAGGTGTCTCAAGAAAAACTTGAGAACAAAGAAGTTCAAAAAAAGATGGTGGAGTGTGATGTAGAGGTGAATATTGAAAAGGTGTCTCAAGGAAATATTAATAATGGGGTGGATTCTGCGATAGAAGTTCATGCTGGTGATGGGGATACTAATGGAATTTTTGCATGCTTGGTGACTAATGGAGAAGATAACATTGATGTATCACATGAAATTACAAGTGAGGATATCACTGATCATTTGATAGTGGATGCTCAATCACAAGAAGGATGTGTAGATGACAAAAGATTTGCAGGAATCAAAGAATATGAGAGATCTTTCGATGAATTGCAGTTTGGTTCAGATGCAGAAATAATCGCTCTTAATGCACATGATGATAATACTCGTCCGGAAGAAGATTCAGAAGTTTTAAATTGTATCACACGGGTGGAGAATGAAAAGGGAACTGAGTTGATGAAGGAGGATCAACTGTATAAGAGGACAAATGATCAGGCTTTAATTCCATTTCCACAAGATCAACAGGTCACTAAATTAAAGGGAAATTCTCCTGTGATAGAATTACATGATCTGGTGACTCACAATAGTGATGATATAGTGGTTACAACAAATACAGTAAGTGAGAAAGCTACAGATAACAGGTGTATTGAAGATGCAGAAGCAGTTTCTACAGTATTTGAACAAGTTACAAAAGAAGCAGGATTGTCACCTAAATCTTAGGTGAAAAGTACAAGGAATTCTAAGAAGCAAGGGGCTCAGGAGGTACAACTTGTAAGAGTGCTGCCAAAGAGGGGTGCCAAATCCAACTTTAAATGATGTTGAAGACTCTTTTATGGAATATTAGATTAGTGAATACTCAGAAAGCTTTCCATAGAGTGAAAATGCTTCACAGACACCATAAGTTCTTTCTGATAGCCTTAATGGAAACTTTCCAACAAGTTAGACATATTCATTAGTACAGGAGATGGGCTGGGCATGAAGTATGCTAATTTTAACTGCAATGGAAAAATTTGGTTCTTTGTGAATGACAATATTGATGTTGGAATCCTGGAGGATACTGAGCAACAAGTAACCATACAATTGTGCTTTTAAGAGCTGGATAGATCTATGGTTGTCACTATTATATATGCAAAATGTGATACTATAGAGAAACTTTCATTATGGGATAATTTGTACTGTATGGCTGATGGCATATCAGTCCCTTGGTTGATTTGGTAGGGACTTTAATGTTATTATGAATGAGGAGGAGAAAATTGGTGGTTTTCCACAAGAATTTGAAGATTTTGCATTTTGTATTAACTCGTGTGAATTATCTGAGGTAAGCTTTAAAGGTAGTCCATTTACATGGTGGGATGGTAGAACTGATTGGTGAGTGTATTTTTAAAAGACTTGACAGAATGCTTTCTAATGAGTATTTTTAGAATTGGTTTGGACACTTAGAGGTTGATCATCTATCCAGAACTGGATCAGATCATGCCCCTATATTGTTATCTTGTGGAGATCAAGTACAACAATTTATCAAACCTTTCAGATTCTTGAAGTTTTGGATTGCTCATGAAGATTTTCAAGAAGTTGTGAGCAACACTGGTAAGCTGATAACAATCTTGATGTGTTTATATCCTTTAAGCAGAAAATGAAAGATGCTAAATCTGCATTATCAAGCTGGAGTAAGCAGACTTTTGGGGATATTTTCAAGCAGCTGTGTATTAGAGAGGATATAGTAAGGGTGAAAGAGAAGTTATTTGAGGAGAATCCTTTAGAGCTGAATAGAATGGTATTACAAAGAGCACAAGCTGAGTTGAAAAAGTACTTGTACTATGAAGAAGAGTTTTGGAGACAAAAATTTGGTTTTGACTGTTTTTCTGAAGGAGACAGAAATACAAGATTCTTTCACAATATTGTTAATGGTAGGAGGAAGTGAATCATGATGTTTTTGAGCTGGCTGGTGACAGTGCAAGTGGTCCTGGTGGGCTGACAGGTGCTTTCTATCAATCTTGTTGGGAACCTATTGGTGTGAATGTTTTTAAGGTGGTGACAGCCTTTTATGATGGTCAGACTCTTCCAAAATCAATAACACACACTAATCTAGTGTTGTTGCCAAAGAAGAATGTGATTGAAACCTTTTCAGACATGAGACCTATCAGCGTTAGCAACTTTATTAATAAGGTAATAACCAGGGTGATACATAATAAGATGGAGAAAGTGTTGCCTAAGTTGATTTCTGCCAATGTCAGGCTTTGTCAAGGGTAGAATATCATTGAGAATGTATTATTGACACAGAAAGTTGTATCTGATATCAGACTTAGAGGAAAACCAAAACCAGCAAATGTGGTCATTAAACTTGATATGACCAAAACATATGATAGAGTTTCATGGTTATTTTTAACCAGGGTCCTAAGGAGGATGGGATTTGCTGAACAATGTATTGATTTGATTTAGAGATTGTTAGCCAACAACTGTATTTTGTGCTTATCAATGGTCAGGCTCATGGTTTCTTCCATTCTTCTAGGGGTGTCAAGTAAGGGGACCCTTTGTCACCTGCACTATTTATCTTGGCTGCAGAGGCTCTTTCTAGATCTTTGAATTCTTTTTTTGATAACAAGGATTTCAAAGGTTATGGAATGCCTAAATAGAGTGCCAATCTTAATCATCTGGCTTATGCAAATGATACCATTACTTTGCTTCTACTGATCCAAATTCATTACAGATGATTATGAAGACTCTGAGGGACTAAGAAAGAATATCTGGTCAACTGATTAATAACATAACGAGTTATTTCTACATGTTTTCTAAGGTTGATACTAATCTGGTTCAACAGGTTACAGCAATCACAGATTTATCTAGAGGTGCTTTTCCTTTTATGTATCTTGGATGTCCCATTTCTCATGCAAGGAAAGAAAAACTAATTTCTCTAAACTGATCAAGAAGGTGAAAGACAAGCTACAAGCATGGAAGGGTAAATTACTATCACATGGTGGAAAGTCCTTTAAGGCATTCCAATACATTTGCTATCTGCTATAAAACCACCAAAATGTGTCATCCAGGAACTGCATCAAGTATTTGCTAAGTTTTTTGGAGCAAAAAAGAAGATATTAAATCAAGACATTGGTCTGCTTGGTTGAAAATATGTTTGCCAAAGAATGAAGGTGGACTGGGATTCAAATCCTTGTTTGATGTGTCAAAGGCTCTATGTGCAAAACTATGGTGGAGATTTTGAACTACTAATTCTCTTTGGGCTAATTTCATATGGAACAAGTACTGTAAGAAGCAGTATCCTCAATAGGTGCAGCGGAAAGGGGGTACACAAGTCTGAAAAATGGTTCTAGAGGCAAGGGACAACATTGAACAAGAGATTTGGTGGGAAACTAAAAGTGGTACTTGTTGACACCTAATTTTGACCTCCCGTAATTCATTTTAATTACCCAGAGTCCTTGAATATCAAACAAAGTAAAATATGTATTTTTAGAAGTCAAAATAATTTTTATAAAGTTGTTTAGATAATATTTTACCATTTTTATTTGGTAAAATAATTTCTATAATATTATAAATCATTTAAAAATTTATTGGAGTATTTTCACAATTATGATATATTTGCTAAAATTAACCAAGAGAAAAACAATTTACAACAATAATTTATTTAACTGTCCAAATTGTTAAAATTGATAAATCATCAATCGTCAATTAATAAGCATTTTACTCTGTTTAATTCAAGGATTTTGATTAGTTAAACAAAATAATCATTTTTACCCCTCAAATCTTAAATTTTGCATATTCAATTTGTTAAAATTCATCATAATTAATCAAGTGTTTAATCTTGGTTAATTCCATAAATTGTTAAATGGCTAAAATGGCTACAACTGAAATAATCAACTGCTAGTTTAATTATGACCTTAATTGAAAGTCGATCTTCGTGATTTAACCTAGTTAAGGTCATTATTGCAATATCAGCCCTTATTTGATTAAGTTAAACTTTGGCCATATTTGAAACAACCAAATTCATTGCTTTAAAATCAATTAGGGCCATTGATGCAAATTAGTTTTAATTATGGCCGTGGTTGAAATAACCAAATTTATGATTTAAATTTGACTAAGGTCATTTTGTTGCAAAATTGGCCTTTATGGGTCAAATGGATTAGATGCGGCTATAATTGAAATGACTAATTCATGGTTCAAGACAATTAAGGCCACAATCGCAATTTTAGTCTTACGTATTAGTCATGTTTTAAATCGGTTTAATTAATTAAAATTGTCCGCAATTTAAATGTTTAAATTAATAGACACTTTGATTTGTTTGGTCATTTATTTAAAAGGGGTCGAAATGCCCCATATATACGAGTATACACAGATATACACATCCGCGTATACAACGTATATGGGTATAGCATTTTTGGGCCACACGTTTGTTTTAGAGGCCGAGTCCAGCCCAACAAGGGCCAGACCCTGCCCAAATGCCCCTTAGTATATAAAGCCTATCACAGAGCCAAACAGATATATAAAGCCTATCACAGAGCCAAACAGACCCTTTAGGGTCATTAGCTCTTCGCCATTAGGGTTTATCACAGAACCCTTTGCGCCGCCTCTGTTTGATTTCTCTCTCTTGACGTCATAGTTGCCGGAAATGGCAACTTCGTGGCCCCGTATTGGTTGGTACAATTTTTGTAGGCTTGAGAACGGTAAGAGCATTTATTGCTCTGCCATTTCTCAGCCGAAACCACCGCAAACAGCCCCAAACGCGGTATATCTATCCCCTTTATCTACTTTTTCTGTTTTTTCTTTAAACGTTACACTGTAATCTTTAATTGTTCTTGTTTGTTTGCGATTTTGAACTCTGGGTTTTCATTGGTGCATGGAGAATCAAGGGGATTGACCCTTTGTGGGTCGATTTCAACCTTTGATGTACTTGCATGCGTGGATCTGGACCTTTATGGTCAGAACAAAATCATTTCTCACACTTCGTGTTTGTCTCACATCGATCTGGGAAGAGGGTTTTTGAGATTTGGGGGTTCTATAAATAAGAATCCCACTGATATTGTTTGACAGAGGAATATCACGATATTCACACAAAGAACTCGGAACACTTAAGTTTTTTTGGCACATCTGCTTTAAAAAACTTTAATCTTTCCTGAGTTAAGTCAAGTTTTTAAATATTTTATTTTTCTTTTGTTCGTGTGCTTTTAGCAACTTGGGTTTGAAGGAGCGAACAAGCTCTTCCAAGTTCAAATCTCGATCAAAGGCTACACACACAAAAGGTAATCCTCTTTCCATCTTAATCTTTTTCTTAGTTTCTTTCTGCTTAGATGTAAATTATGTGTTGATTAGTTGTTAGTTTATCTTTGATCTTGTGATTAAGCCTGATTTATAGGTTGTTTTTAGTTAGATAGGATGATTAGTGTAGTAGTAAATAGCATGATTTAGGTACTGTTAGTTTTAAATCTTATTGTTAGCATATGTTAGTCTAGTTTTGCCTATTATTTTCCTGAGCATGTGATATAGTCACATTTATGGTCCTGTTAGTTCATTTTTTGTGTTAGGTTCAGTCCTATAGGTTGATTAAGTGTAATAGCAACACTACAAATAGATTAAATATACTAGTGTCAAGTGTCCAAGCCTATTTTAATCATGTTATTTATCTGGTTAAGTTGATCACATTCAAAAATGTCTAACTTCTGCTTTATAACACTACTTGTTTGGTCTGAATCTCATCTGATTAAAGTATTATGCATGTTCTGTTTACTTCTGTGTACTATTCAGGAGGATCATATTTAATCCTTGCATATTGTCCAAAAACTTAGGTCTGTATGGTTCACTGCTATGCGATCTGATAAGTGTTGTACTTATTTTTGATTTAGCAAACCTGCTAAACATGCTAATATAGTTGAGTTTTCTTATAGTTGGTTTCCTGTTAGCTGTTTATGGTTAATTTTCACTAGTATATGTTGGGTTTGCTCAATCTGATCTAAGTGTGTACTAAGCAATTCATAAGTTCCCTTATTTGACACCATGACTAGTATGCTTAACTCCCCTGTTTGGTTTAGACTAATATATAAATTGATGTTACTTGAGGCATGCCTAAACCTTTTTAAGTTAAGTTCAGAGTCACTTATGACCTATATTGTTTGATATACTAGAATGTTTTCCCTGTGATGTGTTGCTTGAGTCAAATACTGTTCTCAAAATGTGTCATTGATAGCAGGATAGAACCCCTATGTCTACTAAACCTAAACTGGGCCCATTAAGGCTAAAATGACATTTACCTTATTTAATAGATGAACCAGACCATTTTGCATGGCCCCTAATGACTCTGTTCAGAATGTGAAGCCTGGGTCATTAACATGTTGTTGGTTTTAATATTAAAAATCTCAGAATATGTTTCTTTTAAATGGGTTGAAAGCATTTTAAACTCAATTCAAAGATCTTTAAATCTGTGTTGGTACTTTGTTGAATCTTGTAATGAATGTTTGAAGTTCTTTATTGGTAAAACATGCTAGCTGTGTGTTGTGTAATCACTTCCCTGATAAGTTTGAACCTGTCTCGGCTCATTTAAGAACATTCTATAAATTAGATGAGTATATACCCTTGCTTAATGCTTGTTTAGACCTGTATAAATGATGGGATTGCCACATCTTACTATGCTAAAAAGAAAAATGCCAAAGGCATGTTTACATGCCATGTCTCTATGTCTGTTGTGAGTTATACTTATGCTCTAAAATGCTCATGTCTGTTATCTAGGATACTGCTATTTGTGTCCCTCCCTGTATAACTGTTAAATGGGGCTGAACATGAGTAGTGAAGCATTTCCGAAGTATGGGGTATTAACATGTGAATCTGGGTATTAAAGGGTCTAAATTGAGAGAGGATGTCACTTGGTATGTGGACAATTATGAGTGTGAGTTACCTAGGACCAAGGAAGAAGGCACTACAACTTGGAGTTTCTAGCTAACTCAGTTTAATTCCTCTATTCTAGGTTGCTGGGGTTCCCTCTTAAGAATCCATGTCCTATGGGACCCTCTGGGTGTTTAAAAATAAGTGAAGTCTATGTATATGATGTATAATGTTGGTGTTTGCCTTGTATATTGTCCTTCTCTTGATTCTGCTTGACTTTGCCTCGACACTGAAAATCTTAGCATATTTTTTCTTGTTTTTTCCTCTTTGTATAATTGATTTCTTTATGGCATAAAAAGGGATATACCTAGATATACAAAGTATATCCAATTCTATATACATCCAAGGGTATAGAAGTTGATATATTTAGTGTATATGGGGTACATTACACGTGTAAATTTACTAGTCTAAACTGTTGTTGGGTCTGTTTAATATTTGGGCCTGTGTCTTCCCTTTTAGTTGCTGGGCTTCTGCTATATGCTAAGTGTGACTTATGTTGGGACTAGTACGTCTAGTTATGATAAATAGCCCATCTAGGCCTTGGGCTTCCCTGCACTATTATTTGATTAGGGCCTGAATTTTTACCCTAAGTGTTTTACTTTACTTTATGATGTGTTTGCTTGGTTTGTGTACTTAGTCTTTCTTTCTAAATTGTGAGATTATATGTGCTTTAGTTTAAATGCTTAGATAGATACTAATTCTTATCTTTTTCATGTTCCATTGATTTAATCCGGGCCACTTAGGCCACTCTTTGCATAAACCTGTTGGGCCTCACATTCTTTAATCGAGTCCGAAAGCCATGGAAAGGGAAGCTAATATATATTGAAGGCCCAACCATGGGTGAAAATGGTCATTGGTGGGATTTGGTAGGCCCACCCATCAAAATTCTCATTCCTTTCTCTTCCTTTACCTCTATATATGTATTTGTATATATGTTGTATATGTAGACAACACTTGTACATATTGGAACCCCTATGTATGCTTAGAACTTAGGAAACGACACTTAGTATCTTAGGAATTCGCCTAAGCGCTTTCAAAATTCGGCTAATCTTGATTTTTGCATGAAACTGATACTTAACTCAATTTTAGAAAAAATTTAAAACTGGTTCAACACTTTGACTATGTTTAAATAACTCAAAAATAGGCTAAGTGTAGATTTTGGGCCTTCCGCCCTTTACGGAATTTGTGAATAAATAACTTAAAATCTGCGGAGAGCATTTTATTGAAAACATACAACTTTTTTTGGGCCTCAGTAATGGAAAGATTTGAAAATGAATACAAAATAATTTCTAGACTATGTTTTAGTAAAGATGTATTCTTTTAAAACTTGGACCATTTTCGGGAGTAAGAGATCAAAGACTTAGAAATATTTCTAGAAAATAAAAAGGACTTTGTGGTTCGAGCTTGGACAAATTTCGAAAAAAAAAAAAGAAGGAACAAAACCTTTTGGGCCAAAAGCCCAAACCAATGGACAAAAATCAGAGGGAAATTCATGTGGACCAGCTTGAGGTTGAGATGGACTTTGGACTAGAATGAGATTGACTTAAATGAGCTTCAAAGTGGATGAAATTGGACTTGAACAAACTTTCATTTTTTCTATATATGTGTATATGTATAAAAAAAGAGATATACTCTATATTTTCCTATATGTATAATAAAACCCATAAGAACTAAACCCATTTTATTAGGACTAGAATAGTAGTAACTCTATTCGGGAGAAATCCTGGGTTTGTCCTCGTCCGATAATAATGTGAGTTGAACACTTATGTGGATTTTCAAACCCAAAAGCTCCTTTTTCTAAGGGGACTTTTTGCCGAAATTTCTTTTGGAGTTTATGATAAATGAATGGCGTTTTTACGGAAAACTAAACACTTTTTAAGCAAGTAATACATTAATCACACATTGAAGCTCGTAGGTCAACCGTATTCTATGGATCTTTAATACTAGGGTGCGTAAAACCTTCCCTAGGGGATCACCAGAACCCTTACCTCGAACTTTGGTACCAAAAGATTTTTCTCTTGCTTGAATAAATCTTTTACCCGATTTTCCTAATTTCCCTTAATAAATTAGGTGGCGACTCTAAAAAACTAAAATCAAATTTAGAGCACCAATAACCTCGTAGTAGCTTTTATGCACCCGCGTAAAAGTGAACCGTAACAGTACTGCCAACATATGGTTTGATAACTGGACCAAGTTGGGTGCATTGCATTATGTGTTACCATCTAATTTTCAAATAGATGAAAGTGTGGAAGATGTCAAAGAGCTGATAGATGATAATGAAAGGAACATAAGAAGACTACATCAATTATTTCCTGCTGATTTAGTGAAGCATATTGTTAATGAGCTAGAATTAAAGAAAACATCTGATCTCTGGGATAAACCTTGGTGGATGATGACTAGTACTGGTAAATTCATTGTTGTTAGTGCATAGGATTTACTTAGACAGAGAGGACAGGTATCTGATGATTTCAAACATATGTGGTTGAAAGAACTTCCTTTCAAGATGTCATTTTTCTTGTGGAGGTTACGAAAGTTCAAAATTCCAGTTGATGAAGTGTTAGCATCCATTGGCATCAGTGTGGGGTCTAGCTGTTGCTGCTGTGCAGAACCTAAACAAGAAACAATTGATCATCTTTTTCTTAATGGATATTTTGGTAAATCAATGTGGTTGTGTTTCAGCAGTGCTGCAGGGGTAATTTGAAATTGTTGTCAAGTTAAACGGGCTGTAAGATTCTGGTGGAATGCTGATTGTCACTATAAGCTGAGGCCAATTTTTAAGGCACTTCCTGCAATCATTCTTTGGAAAATTTGGAAGTGGAGAAACACAAAGCTGCATGGTGGTAACATGACCATTTATAAAGTGCTATATGAGATTAATCAGAACATACATTTGTTGTGTAGAACAAGATTCCCTTCATTGCAAATATACCACATAAATGGCCTGATATTATTGATTACTTTGAAGCATTCAGACATGTTCTCAAGAGTGTTATTGTTAAGTGGAAGTTACCAGTAAGAGGATGGTTCAAGTGTAATAGTGATGGTGCATCTAGAGGGAATCCAGGGCCTAGTTCCATAGCATTCTGTGTTAGAAATGAAGATGGTAAACTTATGTATGCTACAGGCCAAAGAATTTCAGATGGAAACAATCTCATTGCAGAAGCCATTGCTATTAAGAAAAGGGTTGAGTATTGCATTGCTAATCAGTTACATCCTCTTGTGATAGAAATAGACTTTTTGGCAATGACAATGTTCTTCAATGGTGTTTGAGAAGTTCCATAGAGCATTATACTGACTGTGCAGGAGATCGACAAACACAAGAAAGATCATGTGGTGCTAGTGGAACACATATACAGAGAAGGAAATGGATTAGCAGATTTTTTAGCTAACTATGTTTTTAATTTTGCTGGTACTTAACAGTTTCATCAATTTCAGGATTTACCAATCAAGGCTAGAAGACCATCAAACATTGATAAGGCTCTGATTCCTAATCTGAGAATCAGATATCAGAAGGACTGCAGCCATTCTTAACCTAATTTCTCTGCTGGTGCTGCTGTTAATAGGTTAGATGTAAAGATTGCATGCTGTAAAGACAAAAGCCATTACTATATCTTGAGTTGGAATTTAGGAGAACAATTGAGGAATTCCTGTATGGGTGGTATTAGTGTGCGTGCATACTCATTCCCATGCAGGAAAACTTCAACATGTTTAACTAAGTTGCAATGATCTTTCTGAGGATGGCACAAAATTGATCTTTATCCATTAGAGCAAAGGCGGCATGATAGGCTGCTACTACCCTTGATGTCTGAAGAAAATTCAACTGACTGAAGTCCATACCACCTGGTGAGATCTTGGAGGTGTGAAAGATGGATGCAAGTCAAGACTATAGGATCTCTAGCAGGATTCTTCATGTTTTTTGATGCTGTAATGGTTTTCTGCTTTTTTTCTTTGTTTTCTTTTATTTTGATTTTCATACTGACCTCTTGGTTGGTTGCTGTACAGTTTGAATTTTAATAAATTCCCACCATTTATTGGTGGTTTCATTAAAAAAAAAAATGGTTGGGCGCTCATTATCTTTGGGGACCTCACACCTCATTCACGAACTGTCAGCCTAAGCCAAATCCTCGTTATTGCAGTCTCTAACATCGCTATCACATAAGCCATCAACTTATATCTCTCTTGTCTTCATTGATAATCCAAACCTTTACACCCATAAGTAGGACTCTACTAGACACGGCTTCATAGACTCCCTATGACACTTGAACCTGATGCTCTGATACTAAGCTTTGTCACGCCCTGAACCACGGGCTGGGCGCAACAAAACACTCGGTGCCTGGATGAATGTGACCGAGTGAACCAACTGGCTGGCTGACTCAATATGTGGTATATACTGAATGCGGAATAAAATACACAAACACTCGGATCAACTAAAATGACTGGCTGAATAATCATAAATACGAAAATACTGAGATAAGTATGAGAGTATAAATAAGTAGCCGACATAGATAACACAAAAGCCTGCTAAACTCTGATTGACTGCCACTATAGTCTATAAAGCCTCTAAAAAATACTGATCTACTGACTGTTTACCCGAATAAGGCCCCTGGAATACCTGTCTTTCTAAAATACTGAAAACACGATTCTAGTAAAGATAAGGTCCCAAAAGAACTGGGGCTCACCAATCAACTGATACGAGAATCCTAGCGAGCAGACCTGTCATCCTGTAGATCGTTGCCCGCATCTCCCGAGAAAAAGGGATGTCAGTACATTTGAACTGCACTGGTATGTAAAGCAACTGAAAGAAAGAACTGTAAGTGGGGTGCTCGAGGAAAGGGCCCAATCAATATATATATATATATATATATATATATATATATATATATATATATATATATATATATTCTAAAGCTGAAATCGAATCGAACCGAACAAAGAAGTAAAGTTTTGAGTACTTCTTGTTCTGAATGTGGAATCACCTGTTTCGCTGGATTTATAATCTATGGCCTCGGCTGAGAATAGGTGCACAATTATGTGGCCTCGGCCCAAGTAAGTGCATCCAGCTATGGCCTCGGTCAAGTATAAGTGCACAAGTATGTGGCCTCAGCCCAAGTAAGTGCGTCAGTCGGTGGTCTCGGCCAAGTATACGTATAAATAAGATTGTGCCCTCGGGAAAAGATACAAGTGTTCAACATGTATCAACTTATATTAAGGAACTGAGAATCATATTGTAATGCATAACACTGGAATACTGAACATTACTATGCTGAGACATGTATTTATGAACTGATTATGGAGTTTAAAGCATTAAATGTTCATAAGCATACTGAGTTTTCATGACCGAGACTCATGGGATAGAAAACACGAGTCTATACTGATTACGTACTGAGTCCACGATATTTGGAATGGCAATCATGAATGAATTACGAAACTATATCACATAGAGAATAAGATTTCTAGAACTCTTTATGAAACTAAGTCTTAACTATATTTCTGAGGCAACTCATATAAGTTATAAACGAACATGGCGTGGGGAGAATCATAAATGTTCCCATATGTAGAGAGTTAGCCTTACATACCTGTAATCGCTCCAAGCTACCGAATTAAACTGCTTCTCTAACGAAGAACACCAAAACCCTAGTTTTGAATCCCTTGAGAAGGATTTACCTTGGAAATCCTATGTTTTGGTTGAGGAATCATGTTACTAATCATGAATTAATGTTAAAATTACTTAGGAATCGTTAGAGCGATAATACCTTGACATAGGAGGATGAGGAGAGGAGAAAAACGGCTGCTTAGTGTTTTAGAACGAAGTTGGAATGTCTGATAAATGAAATTTCGAGTTAAGTGTTGAATTTATAAGATGGGCATTTTGGACCCCCCCTGTCTCACTGAGCGAGCTCCAAGGTGAGGGGTAACCTTGCTATGGGCGTCGCTTAGCATGCTCACCCATCCATTTTATAGTTAGCCAATTTTTTTTTTTTTTGAAATTTCTTACTTTGGGACCCTACACGTTGTTGAGCGAGGTTTATAGCTTGACCTTATCTCGCTTTGAGCTTAGCTCAGCGAGCTCCTAGGTCCATATCACACTTAGTCAAAATTTTACGTTTTTCCAACTTTGTCGATAACGTTCAGTAAAATGGGCATAACCCCTAGTCCAGAGCTCCGTTTGAGCTCCACTTTATATCTTTGGAAAGGTATTTCAAAGAGCTACAATATTCATGTTTTAAGTTCTCTCAAATTCCCAAGGTACTTTCAAAAAAGCAGGCTGGAATATAGACCTATCGAAAACTTAATTGATTCTATCGAATCGTATGCACCTCACTATCCGTTTTGATTCCAAAACAACTATTTCCACCCAAACTTATCCCGATAGGACTTCATATGGCTAATATGTCATGTTAACACTCATTTAACATATTCACACCTAATCCAAATTTATGGAGTGTAACAGATAAATCCATTTAGGTTGGTATTATTGTTGTTTATTTGGGCTATGATGGCCACCATTAGTTGAATGATTGTGAATAATGACTTGATTTGTATTCATCACTCCACATCTCGTCTAAACTATGAAAAGGACTGTCACGACCCATTTCGTGAGTCATGATGGCACCCACACTAACCCCTGGTGGGCGAACCATCCCCTTAATCTCATTCATTACAAGAAAGACATGCAGAAGTAAATGGCCAAAATTATACTAAATTGTCTTGAATGATTTTTATAAAATAAGTATGGAAGTACTTAAACAGTTACAACCCCAAAATCTGGTTTTAACTTGTACAAGAGCTTCTAAACCGAAAATACATAATCTAAACTACTGAAATACAACTCAAAGTATTAAAATGGAATACTGTCTGTTCAATAGGTAATAGACAGAGTATCATAAGAATAGATCTAGGGCTGCAGGTCCTACTAGTAGCTCACGAGGTCGTGAACTGGAACCTGGATCAAACTCTGCACTTAACAAAAGTACAACAAGAGTAGTATGAGTACAACACTACTAATTGTAGGCATCATAGGCTGACGATGATTAGATAACGCATATAAGATGTAGAAATTAACAAGTAAGCAGATAAGACAGTCAAGTACAGTCACGAAATCAATCTTCAGTTACTGTTTTAGAAAGAGTATGTAATTTATCAAATCATCAGTCATGAGTGGATGAATGAATGTAATGCAATGGCCAACTCTCCACTCCCGTACACACATGCTAAGGGATATGACTCAAAGCCATGACTCATGAGGGACCCGCGAAGTCTATGTACCACTTTCGCTCTCCGGCAAAGACCTCGGAGGCTATCAATCACTCTTGCTCTCCGGCAAATACCTCGGAGGCTATCAATCACTCTCTTACTATCATATTAGTCATATATGAAAATAGAAGGCATGTGATGCATGGAATCAATTTCAACAACAACGCAAATCATAGAATCAACAGATGCATGTCATGAATACAAATCACAACTCAAGTCGATAATACTATCCTTCCTTTTTCCATGAGATAAGTGAGATTTCATGTGAAAAAGTTAGATTCAATCAATAATCACAAATATTAGCAAACATGGCAAAGAGCCCACGTAACAACATCCATACCAAACCAGTGGATTCATCACAACAACCATGCCCGAAGGCCTATCATGCTTTTTATGTCAACATCTATAAACTACATACAATTCTCTAATCGGAGTCTAAAAAGGTAAGTCGTAACTTACCTCGAAGCCGAACAGGTGCCACGAATCTCACGGCAATGCCTTTCCCTTTCAGAGGGCCTCAGAATGATCAAAGTCTATCAAATACATACTCTATGTTAGAATACAATTCTATGGACACCCATATTGCTATACTTCTAAACGGAACCCCAAAACACATCCTAAAAAGTGACCCCGAGCGCACAAGGGGAATTGGAACTAAAAAATTAGAAACATGCTTCCCAAAATCTAAATAGTCATAACCCTAAGTTTCATGGAAATCTAACCCCAATTGAGCCTCCAAATTCATTAATTATTAAAAGCCCTAAATTATAGAAAACCCCTTAATGTCATATCAAGAATCATGGATTGAATTGGAAATTCAAGCTTAGGAATAGTTTACCCATTGATTAGTAGGTCTAAATCCATAAGATATATTCAAGAAGCCTAAATCTTAGCATTAATCTCATGAAATACACACTTTTAAGAAGTTGGGTTTAAACCCTAAGTTTTCTACCCCAAATATGGAAAAAATGATAAAATAATGAAAGGAATCATTAGTAATTACAAAGATTGAGTTTAGAATCTTACCCCCAAGAAGAATCTTGATTTTGGTGCTTGAAATCTCTCTAAAACGAGCTCTAGAAATTCTAAAATGGGTGAATGAAATAATAGGTTCGATTTGGGGAATTTATGGGGTTCTGTTCAGCGATCTTCGCATCGGCGGACATATTTTGGCACCAGTGGGCCCGCTTCGGCGGCCCAATACTCACATCAGTGAGGTTCATTAATTCGGCCCAAGTCCGCAGGTGCGGACCCAAGGGTGCTGGGGCTGCTTCGCTCCTGCGTACCAAATCCTGCAGAAGCGGGCTTAGCCCACCCAACGAAAGACCGCACTTGCGGCCTTCCTAGCACAGGAGCTGCTCTGCAGGTGTCACGACTCAAACCGATGAGCCGTGACGGTAGTCTGACCTCTAGCGACCAAACACCCCTAAACACTTATCTGAAACATACTGAACAACAAAGGCCCATAAACTGCATAAACTAATCTCATAAGAAGGAAACATCAGAACTCTGTGCAATCAACATACACATACCCTACATGCGGAAGAACGAATTCAAGCCAAATAGGCATTACAAAATATACTAAAAGAATAGAAGCCCACAAGGCCGCATCATCTCGACTACTACATACAATATTGTTGTACTTTGGGAATAAAAGCTGTAGAAGGGATGGGACAGGGCCCCGTCATACCCATATGTACACATCTAAAAAGGGGCATACCAAAACTGATTGTAGCTCCGGATCAAATGGGGCGTACTGACCACTGCTAGATCTAGAGGTCCTACTGAGCTGGACCACCTGTTTGTCTCCCCGTACCTGCGGGCATGAACGCAGCCCCCAAGCAACGGAGAGTTAGTACGGATAATGTACCGAGTATGTAAGGCATAAGAACAACAACATATATATACATGAGAATCATGGATAAGATCTCGAACGATAAATCGAAATGATCGATCGCATGTACTTGTATGAACTAGTATCACCCTAAATCGCTAAGTCGTAAATCGACAATGCCTCTCGGGCACATAATATGCATGCTCATACCTATCAATGATGGTCGTGCATCTATATGTGTGCGTATATAACGCTCGATATGTGTGCGTATATAACGCATGATGTATGTGCGTATATAACGCCTGTAAGCCTCTATGGCATCTCGTCATATCATATTGGCTCCTCTGTGGCCATAATCAATATCATCATCATAGTAGTAATGCGTATATAACGCCTTCTAGTCACGGGTCAATGTACATAAATATATAATGAGTGTAATGCATGAATGAACTGTATGAACAGAAATGGCCACGTAAGACTGGACCCATGAATAGAAGGATTACTCATAAATTGGGGGGGGGGGGGGTACATGAACATCAAAGACTGAAGTACTCCTAATACTTCTAAGAGTAGAGTAATATGAAATCTCGCTTACTCGCTTATTGGATCATATCATAGGATCATAGCAAAAGAAGGAAAGGTCAGCCCTCACATACCTTAAGATAACACAGGGCTTAATTAGGCTATTTATTTCGCTTACTAATCATTCTAAACACGACTAGAGCTTGACAACTCATGGACAACATTTTCCTTATAAGCTTAACGACTCTTTAACTTCTCATTCGGTCCAACATCAACCACAATACCCACAACACAATGACGACACATATATACATAAAAATATACTTAAATCCATCCCCAATCATCTCTTAAAATAACCCTAAGTTACTATCTTGTCTTTCATCCACTTACCACTTCCACAACTATCCTCTCTTTACTTAGAATCACTAAAACTCCTGATACTCAACTTAAATATAAGGGTAGAAATCATTTACATACCTTGAGGGGTCAAAAATCCCAAGAATCACTCCAACTTTAACTCCCCAAACTTTACAACCTTGAAGAAACCCTAAAAGCAACCTTTCTCTTCACCATCTCGGGTTTACGGGGTCCAGGTCTTGTCAAATCTTCACTAATATAATGAAAAATATTGGGAGAGAATATCTTAGGGTTTTTTCTGATTTTTGAAGGAGGAAAATATGAAATAGGGTCGTGGACCATCTATTTATAGTTGGAAGGCAAAAAGGCTACAGCGTCCGGTTCGACGAGCGGGTCGACGGCCCGTCGACTTGCTCTGTCGACCTGCGCTTGCAGATGCATGGCTACGGGATCCTATCGATGCTGCACATCGAAGGTCTGTCGAGCACGTCGATGACCTGTCGACGATGACTGGTGTTCTGGAGATTTTTCTGATTCAGTTCAGATCGCGTCGATTCGATTCGCTCAACTTTTAACTCTATAAATTGACAGGAATATCTGCTGGTACCCTCGTACACGGGGTAAGACATTTTTCTACCTCCAAACTTAGGCTCGGGTCTCTATTCCAAGGGCATACCCGACTAGAAAATCATAGGTTCTACTACTACGAACACGAGGGGTGTAACATTATCTCCCTCTTAGGAACATTCGTCCTCGAAAGTTCGAACAATCCTGGGTTATAAAAATTTCGGCAGAGTTTCCCCTGCACTTATACCAATCCACCCTGCACGCAACAACCCAAAATAATGCCATAGAGGGCCACATACTACTACAAACAATACCATGGCCCACATGACCAATCACGATAACTGAAATGAAATAATACCTGGGGGCAATAATGCCTCAGACTGAGCCTCCTGTACTGCTGGGAACAAATGCGGGTACTCCGTCTTCATTGCCTCTTCCGCTTCCCAAGTCACTTCCTCAATACTCTTACTCCTCCACAAGACTTTAACCGAAGCTACATCCTTGGTCCGCAACCAACGGACCTGTCTGTCCAATATAGCCACTAGAACTTCCTCGTGTGATAATTGCTCAGTCACCTGGATGTCATTCACTGGTATCCTCTTGAAGGATCTCCGATACACTTACAAAGCATTGATACATGAAGTACTGGATGTACCGATTCTAGCTCAGAAGGCAATTCTAGCTCATATGCCACTGTACCCACTATACGAATGATCTTATATGGCCCAATATACCGAGGGTTCAACTTACCCTTCTTACCAAACCTCATTACTCCCTTCATAGGCGAAAATTTCAGGAACACCCAGTCGCCCCTCTTGAGCTCTAGCTTATGTGGCCAATTATCCGCATAGGATTTCTGTCGGCTCTGAGCTGTTAGAAACCTCTCCCTAATCACTTTCACCTTATCAACTGCTTGCTGAATTAAGTTTGGGCCTAGTAACTGATTCTCCTCGACATCGAACCACCTATGGGCGATCTGCATCTCCGCTCATATAAGGCCTTATAAGGAGCCATCTGAATACTGGAATGGTAACTATTGTTATATGCAAACTCGATAAGAGGCAAATGATCATCCCAACTGCCTTGAAAGTCAAGTACACAAGCTCTAAGCATATCTTCAAGGGTCTGTATGGTACGCTCCGCCTGTCCATCTGTCTGGGGGTGAAACACCGTACTAAGACTCACCTGAGTCCCCAATCCCTGCTGAAAAGATTTTCAGAATTTAGTTATGAACTGTGCTCCCCTATCTGAAATAATGGCTGAAGGAACACCATAAAGTCGTACAATCTCCTTAAGGTAAAGCTTCACATAATCCTCGGCTGCATAAGTAGTTCTGACAGGCAGAAAGTGAGTTGACTTTGTAAGCCTATCAATTATGACCCATATCGAATCACACTTCCGCTGAGTACGGGGCAACCCTGTAATGAAGTCTATATTAATTACCTCCCACTTTCATGTCGGAATCTCCATAGCCTGCAATAGACCTCCAGGCTTTTGGTGCTCTATTTTGACCTGCTGATAATTTGAACACTGAGCGATAAATTCTGCTATATCTCTTTTCATACCATCCCACCAATAAACTTCCTTGAGATCATGGTACATCTTTGTTGAGCCTGGATGAATAGAATAGCGGGAGTAAGGTGCCTCCCCCATAATCTGCTGACGGAGTCCTTCAACATTAGGGACACATAACCTGCCTTGATACCTGAGTACTCCATTACCTATGATCACAAAGGGTATTTTTTCTTTATGAGGGGTTGTATCTCGGTAATGAACTAGAACAGGATCCTCATACTGACGCTCCTTTATCTCTACTACCAAGGATGATATCGCTGTGTCTTGAACAGTAACTCCTACATCAACTGAATCTAGCAATCAAACTCCGAGGCTAGCCAATCGATGAACCTCACGGACCATTTCTCTTCTCTCTGGCGACACGTAAGACAAGCTACCCATAGATTTATGACTGAGGGCATCGGCTACTATATTAGCCTTCCTGGGATGATACAGAATATCCGCATCATAATCTTTTAACCTCTACAACCATCGCCTTTGACGCAAGTTCAAGTTCTTCTGCTTAAAGATGTACTGGAGACTCTTATGATCAGTATAGATATCAACGTGGACACCGTATAAGTAGTGCCTCTATATCTTTAAGGCATGAATCACTGCCGCTAACTCAAGATCATAGGTTGGATAATTCTTCTCGTGCTTCTTTAACTGTCTAGAAGAATAAGCGGCAACCTTACCGTGCTGCATCAACACACAACCCCAACACCTGATGCAGCACAATATACCACATAGCTATCTGCTCCTTCCGGAAGAGTCAAAACTGGTGCTGAAGTTAGCTTATGCTTCAACGTCTGAAAACTCTGCTCACAAGCATCTGTCCACTGGAACTTAGCTGATTTCTGAGTCAATTTGGTCAATGGGGCTGCAAGAGAGGAAAATCCTTCTACAAACATCCTATAATAACCTGCCAAGCCTAAGAAACTATGTATCTCCGTTGGTGCCGTGGGCCTTGGCCAATCCTT
The DNA here is from genome assembly GCF_029784015.1 of Lycium ferocissimum. Classification (NCBI taxonomy): domain Eukaryota; kingdom Viridiplantae; phylum Streptophyta; class Magnoliopsida; order Solanales; family Solanaceae; genus Lycium; species Lycium ferocissimum. The sequence continues at coordinate 26,758,130 of NC_081347.1, read as the reverse complement.
CACAGCCTCAATCTTCTGGGCATCCACTTTAATGCTTTCCTCTGAAATAATGTGACCCAGAAAAGCCACAGAATTCAACCAGAACTCACACTTAGAAAACTTGGCATACCACTTTTTACCTCGAAGATTTCCAAGCACTGTCCGCAGGTGTTCTGCATGATCGCCCTCTGACGGCAAATAAACCAGAATATTATCTATGAACACAATCACGAACAAATCTAGAAAGGGCCTGAATACACGATTCATCAAATCCATGAATATAGCTGGGGCATTAGTTAGCCCGAACGACATAACACGAAACTCATAGTGGCCATATCTAGTCCGGAATGCCGTCTTCGGAATGTCCTCTTCCTTGACCCTGACCTGGTGATATCCTGATCTCAAGTCTATCTTTGAGAAATATTTAGCGCCTTGCAACTGATCGAACAAATCATCGATCCTCGGGAGCGGATACTTATTCTTTACAGTCACCTTATTCAATTGCCTGTAATCAATACACATTCGTAAAGAGCCATCCTTCTTTCTTACAAATAGTACCGGCTCTCCCCACGACGATGTACTAGGCCTGATAAAGCCCTTCTCGAACAAATCTTTCAACCGTTCCTTCAACTCTTTCAACTCCGCAGGTGCCATCCTATAAGGAGGGATAGATATTGGCTGAGTGTCTGGTAATAGGTCAATAGCAAAATCAATCTCCCTCTCTGGGGAAATGCCTGGAAGCTCATCTGGAAACATTTCAGGAAACTCATTAACCACAAAAACAGACTGAAGAGTCGGCGACTCTTCTTGCACATCTTGAACTCGAACTAGGTGAAAAATATACCCTTTTCTGATCATCTTCTCTGTCTTAAGGTAGGAAATAAACCTACCGCTAGGTGAAGCAGCATTGCCCTTCCACTCTAGGACTGGCTCGCCTGGAAACTGGAATCGAACCATCTTTGCTCTACAATCAACATTAGCATAACAAGAAGCTAACCAGTCCATGCCCATAATAACATCAAAATCAATCATATCTAACTCAATTAGATCTGCTACGGTATAGCGGTCACAAACTATAACAACACAGTCTCGGTAAACTCGCCTAACTATAATCGGATCACCAACTGGCGTAGACACCTCAAAAGGTTTAATCAACTCGGGCTCTATCCCAAACTTGCCGGCAACAAAGGGCGTAACATATGATAAAGTGGAACCTGGGTCAATCAGTGCATAAACATCGTGGGAGGAAACTGATAATATACCTGTAACAACATCAGGAGACGTCTCGCGGTCCTGTCTACCAGCCAATGCATACACGCGATGCTGAGGACTGCTCAAGCTGGATGTTCCACTCTTCCCCCTAACTCGCCCTGCTGGCGTCTGAAAAACCTGCCCTGGAGGGCGCATTGTAGAAGAAGAGCCAGCCACATACCCTGTAGGCTGAACCATACCTGTACCAGCCCCTATCGGGCACTCCCTCATCCTGTGGCCCAGCTGCCCACAAGTATAACAACCATCTGAGCCCAACCGACACTGACCTGCATGTAACTTGCCACACTGGGTATATCGTGGCAAAGGAGGCCTCATCTGGCCTGACTCTGGCCGGTACTGAGAACCTGACTCTCTAGAACTCTGGCCTACTCCGGAATAAGAAGACCGGTCAAATCTCAGACCTAGAAACAGTGGAGGTGCACTCCCTGTCGGCTGATAAGAATACCTGGAATGCTGCTGTCTCTGTCCTCCCCTGAACTCACTAACCATATCAAAAGATCTAGCCCTCTTACCACGGCTCCGGCTACGCTCGCGCTCTATCCCCCGCTGGCGTTTACGATCCTTCAAATTCTGTGCATACGCTTGTATACGGGAGATATCCATGCCTGGCTGTAATGCAGCAGTCGTGCACTCATCTATCAAGTGTGGCCCTATCCCAACCACGAAGCGATAAACTCTATCCTCCATCTCAGCCACCATAGATGGGGCATAACTAGCCAAGGAATCAAAGTGTACACAATACTCTTGCACATTCACACTGCCCTGCTCAATACGTAGGAACCTGTCTGCTCGGGCCCGTCGGACCTCTGGAGGTAAGTAATGGCGAAGAAAAGCATCTGAGAACTCTCGCCACACAACTGGAGGGGCATTTTCTCCCCTAGATAACTCCCATGCTTGATACCACTGTATCGAAATATCCCGGAGTCTATATGAAGGTAACTCTACCGACTCAACCTCATCCACGTGCATAACCCTTAAGGTCCTCTACATACCATCAATGAAATCCTGGGGGTCCATATTTTGCTTTACCACAGAAAACTTATGAGGACTTAACCCAAGGAAGGTCTTAACCCTCGAACTACTAGCCCTGTTTGCTGGGTCAACACCAACTCCCTGCCGCTGCGCCTGGGCGGCTACTAATATGGTCAACAACCGTAAACATCCCATACATCCTGGGCCTCTGCATCCGGCTGAGAAACTGGGGCTGGTGCTAGAGGCGGGGTAAGCGATGTCTCAGATGGCCCCTCACTCTGAATCTCCTCCTGGGCCCTCGTGGCCTGTCGAGTACGGCTAGTGGCCTCATCGGCCACCCTCTTGCCCTTCTGGGCAGCTGTAGCTTTCTTGCGGGGCATCGCTGAAATTAGAACAATTCATCAGAAGTGAACGTATAACATAGGGCTCTATCGCACAATCTAAGAGAGAAGGAATGACATCACCCTAAATGTCCTGTAGCCTCCTGTTTATAAGTGTGGTGAACAACACGCCCATAAACAAGACTCTATTAGACACGGTCTGTAGAAAATCCTAGGACGAAACTGCTCTGGTACTACTTCTGTCACGAGCCAAACCGATGAGCCGTGACGGGAGTCTGACCTCTAGCGACCAAACACCCCTAAACACTTATCTGAAACAGACTGAATGTCACACCCCTACGAGGAGTATGACGAGCTCCGACCCGTAGGCGACTTATCTGTCACTTTGAACATTATAAACCATAACTCAAAGAACACCTGCACGCAGAAAAGGCCCAACATAGGAATATCCGATCATTTAGCACACGTGTTCATATACGGACCGACAAGGTCGCCACATCATAACGTATATCATAAAGCCGGCAAGGCTAACAGTAAAGTATCAAGAGCTCAAAATAAGGCCGACAAGGCCACCAATATATTATACCATAATATGACCCGGTGGAACTATAAAACATCTAACTGTACACACACGTCTACGAGCCTCTACATAGAACACAAATGATCATAAGGACAATACCAAATAGAATGCGACTCAAGTAAGTGAAGTGCTCCCGAGAATTGCTGGTAGGACACCCACGGGTCGATCCGTCTCCCCCCGCCACCACGTGCGGCACGAGCGCAACGTCCACAAGGGACGTCAGTACGAATAATGTACTGAGTATGTAAGGCATGAATAACAACATAATACAGATATGAAAGGTAACATGGAATAAGAGAGATAACCTGTACATCTGAATGCCTTATAAGGCGAATGTCATGCATGCTTAGCCTTTAAAAAAAAACATTTCTATACATATACATAGTACCATGCCCGGCCATTAAGGCTCGGTGTCATATTTATAGTATCATGCCCGGCCATTAAGGCTCGGTGTTATCATCATTAGCCCGCGTCCGGGGCAATATCATAACATGCCCACTGCAGTGGTGTACACATCTATGTGCCATGCTCGCCGACTATAGCGTGGCACGGTGTGAGAAAATACATACATATATATATAAAGCAGGCATGAGAGCCAAATAAGAGCTATAAATACATCGGAGTGACGTAAGGTCGATAACCTCCGATTATATTATGGAATAATCATCATCGTTCTATCTCACCTTGAAGGAACAATTATTATAAGGTGAGATCAACAACAATGAATAAAAATCAAGAAAATCACGAAAATAACTCAACATTCTCATATTTACATTGAAATCATAAGCTTGGGACTTTTAAATATGAAATCATCATCGTCGTAATCATCATAGAAACATTCTCATCTTTAGCATCGTCATTAACATTGTAAAAACATGTCCGTTGTTGTCATAAAAGCTTATAGAATCATAAATCTTTGACTCGGAAAATAGGAACATTTTGGAAAACATTTATGGATTATCAAGAAAAAAGTCATACCTTTGAATCATGAACTCTAACTTTTGGAAGTAAGGAGGTTATGAAACATATGTAGGAATTATAACATAGGAGTTTCTAGAAATAGGACCATCGTCATCATAAAACATATTTATCTTTAGCGAGATAAGAACTCTATGAATCATGAATCTCTATCTTTTGAGAATAGGAATGTTCTTGGAAGACAAGCATGGATTCACGAAAAGGGATCATGGGACATTTGGAAAACACCTATTGGATTCATAAGAAAGGAATCATGCCTTTAGAAGAAAGAGGAATAGCCTTAACATACCTAGAAGATAATTTCTCGACTTCCAACTTACTTCCTGTCTTCCAATTCACTTAAGATCATTTGTAGCCTCGTAATATACATATACAACCATTAATACTATTGTTAGGATCATCATCATACGCTCGTCTTAAGCCCTTAATTTAAATCCATTTAGAATGTCTTGAAATTGGGCGCATCTCCCCTGTTTATATGCCTAGCCCGAAACCATAATATCAACAACCAATCAACAACAACAATACCAACATCATCAAGACCATTATCCATACCAATATATTTCCTAAAACATCCCACACGATGTTTTCCAAATTTCTCAACTAACCAACTTCTGATACTACTATTTAATAACTTTATTTCCGTAAAGAAGCCGAAATTAATACCAATAAGGAGAGTTTCATACCTTGTCCTTGTTAGAACAATAATATCTCCAATATCCACCTTGAATCCAAGCCGAAATCCACCGCAAAATGATGCTATTACTGTAACTATGCGTTACCCGAGCCTTGATTAGCCAAAAATCACTTCAAACCCTCACTTTTTATGACATATTTGCTCCTATATGTGTGCTGGGCTTTAGGATCTGTTTTGGAGCTGAAAAATGGGGTCTTGACCCTTTTATAGGTGGGCAAAGTCGGTGGCACTGTAGCAGTACTGTAGCACACGTTTCTGCTTTGTCAGCCGAACTTGTAACGTCCATAATTCTCTACTCCGATGTCCCATCGACGAGCGGTTTGTTGCGTTGGAAACTAGACTCGACGAATTTCATTTCAGGCTTTTAAAACACCTTAAAACTCCTCATATAGCTGTAGATATACCCCTCCAAAGTTGACCCAAAATTCTATCCTTAATTCTGCCAACTTGTTCCAAATTTTCGACAGACTTATTTTCGTTGATTTGCTTGGTCCCAAAATCTTCCGAAACTCTGATTACATGATATTTATCACTAATCATACTTGATTATGGTCATGTCCTTTGGTTCTAAGGCTTTTCATCTCGGTTACGACTTACAAGATCATAATTCATTCTTTACTAAAACCATATACTTAATAATGTTTCGTTCCTCATACTCCACAGGTGTTTTACCTAGCCATAGCTCGACATACTTACATTCAAATTTAACCGATTAGCTAGCCCGAGGTACGGTGTAACATCAACAACAAAGGCCCATAAACGGCATAATCTAATCTCATAAGAAGGAAATATCAGAACTCTGTACAATCAACATACACATACCCAACATGCGGAAGAACGAGCAAGCCGGCCAGGGGCGCTACATAAACCGTACACAAAAGAATAGAAGCGACAACGCATCATCCGACTACTACATAACCGTCTACGTACCTCATCGGAATAAAAGTCAGAAGGACGGGGACAGGGCCCCATCATACCCATATGTACACATCCAAAAAGGGGCATACCAAAACTGACTATAGCTCCGGATTAAATGGGGCGTACTGACCACTGCTAGATCTAGAGGTCCGACCGGAGCCGGATCACCCGTTCGTCTCCGTACCGCGGGCATGAACGCAAATTTCCGAGCAACGGGGAGTCAATACGGATAATGTACCAAATATGTAAGGCATAAGATCAACAACATATATATACATGAGAATCATGGATAAGATCTGAACTCATAAACTAAAATGACTGACTGCATGTACTTGTATGAACTAGTATCTGCCTAAATCTCGCAAGTCTCACGAATCGACAATGCCTCTGTGGGCACATAATATGCATGCTCATACCTATTAATGATGGTCGTGCATCTATATATGTGCGTATATAACGCCTAATATGTGTGCGTATGTGCGTATATAACGCCTGTAAGCCTCTATGGCATCTCGTCATATCATATTGGCTCCTCTGTGGCCATAATCAATATTATCATCATAGTAGTAATGCGTATATAACGCCTTATAGTCACGGGTCAATGTACATAAATATATAATGAATGTAATGCATGAATGAACTATATGAATAGAACTGGCCACGTAAGACTGGACCCATGAACAGAAGGATTACTCATAAATTGGGGGGGGGGGGGGTACGAATATCAAAGACCGAAGTACTCCTAATACTTCTAAGAGTAGAGTAATATGAAATCTCGCTTACTGTTGTCACTGGATCATATCATAGGATCATGCCAAAAGAAGGAAAGGTCGCCCTTCACATACTCCGAAGTATACGCAATCGCCCAACTTCTACCTCTTCCGAACTTGCAAGTCTACAATTAAGATAACACAGGGCTTAATTAGGCTATTTACTTCGCTTACTAATCATTCTAAACACGACTAGAGCTTGACAACTCATGGGCAACATTTTCCTTATAAGCTTAACGACTCTTTAACTTCCCATTCGGTCCAACATCAACCATAATACCCATAACACAATGACGACACATATATACATCAAAATATACTTAAATCCATCCCCAATCATCTCTTAAAATAACCCTAAGTCACTATCTTGTTTTTCATCCACTTACCACTTCCACAATTATCCTCTCTTTACTTAGAATCACTAAAACTCTTGATACTCAACTTAAATATAAGGGTAGAAATCATTTACATACCTTGAGGGGTCAAAAATCCCAAGAATCACTCCAACTTCAACTCCCCAAACTTTACAACCTTGAAGAAACCCTAGAAGCAACCTTTCTCTTCACTATCTCGGGTTTACGAGGCTCGGGTCTTGTCAAATCTTCACTAATATGATGAAAAATATTATGAGAGAATATCTTAGGGTTTTTCTAATTTTGGAAGGAGGAAAATATAAAATAGGGTGGTGGACCACCTATTTATACTTGGAAGCCAAAAAGGCTACAGCGTCCGGTTCGACGAGCGGGTTGACGGCCCGTCGACATGTCGACGGTCCGTCGACTTGCTCCGTCGACCTGCGCCTGCAAATGCATGGCTGCGGGATCCTATCGTCGCCGCACATCGACGGTCAGTCGAGCACATCGACGACCCGTCAACGATGACTAGTGTTCTGCAGATTTTTCTGATTCAGTTCAGATCGCGTCGATTCGATTCGCTCAACTTTTAACTCTATAAATTGACAGGAATATCTGCTGGTACCCTCGTACACGGGGTAAGACATTTTTCTACCTTCAAACTCGGGCTCGGGTCTCTATTCCAAGGGCATATCCGACTAGGAAACCATAGGTTCTACTACTACGAACACGAGGGGTGTAACAGCAAGTGCGAGCCAAATCTAGCAGAGGTGAGACACCAAAAACTAGTAGAAGTACAATGTTCCAAACTTCGATCCAACACCCGAAACTCATCTGGAATCCCATGAATACAAACCAAACATGCATTTTTATCGTAAAACACGCTACGAACTCCCTCACGCTCTCGGACTTCCCAAAAGAGGTCGCCTTGACCCAGTGTTGACCCAAGTCAACTCCAACCCAAAAACCAACATTCCCAACCAATGACCCAAAGCACAAACGGGCTCCTCGGGACCTAAACCAAAAGCTCATCTAAGTAAAAAATCACCTTCAGGATATAACAGAACTATCAGAATTCGATTCCGGCTGCAATTTCCCAAAACTCAACTATTGGTCAACTCTTTTTCACTTATTCAACTTAGAAATTCCTAAGATACTCAAAACCAACCAAGACCCGCCCGATTGCTTCGAGAACTGCACCACCCTTCCCTGCAAGTCATAAAAATCCCTAAAATGACCAAAAAGGTCGTTACAAGGACATAAGTATACTTGACATTGGCTGGTTATTATGTATTTGCATGGTGTACGCATATCCATTCATACTTTCATGATATTATTGGCATTTCATCGATGAAAATATAAGATAGCGGCCTGGGAGGACGGATCTAGATATGGTACGTAGATGGAGTGATGATGATGATATTATAGCTGGATGGTTGAGACCCGATGTGATCTGGAGATCTAGTATTCCGGGTGGGTATATGGACCTCATGAGTCTCCTATGCGTCACCTGAAACCTACTGCAGGAGCGTGTGTATACCGGTTGCATATGCCACTGCATAACATACATTTCATTTGCATTGTATACCATTTATACTTATTGGTGTGATTTCATGCCATATGGGCTTTGGATGATATAAAGATGCAATCTTTATGGTTTATTCGGTCTAAATGATAGGAAGGCTTAGCCTTTGCTAATATAAGGTCTTAAATAGTGTAAAATTTGGACATTTATGAGTAAAATGGCTTAGTATGATGAAAAGGTAGGATCTTTGTGGGATTAGATGCCCGATATTAAAGGTTGAAATTCTATGGTTGTATTCGTCCTAATTGAAGTAAAGTTAGAAACTTTATGATGATCCTCGAAAGGTGATGGACTTTATGACTTGGTTTGATTGTAGAATCTTTACTTTAATAGTTGAACTTCTTATAAACTGTATACTTTAACTAACTAAGCAAGAAGAGAAGTATCAGAAGTACCATCCCTCACCATCGCTATAGTTTAGGGTCGGTCAAGGATGCTGCTGGGTATACTTGCTTCCCGTACTCACTCTACACTTGCTGCACCTTTTGTGTGCAGGTTTGGATCCGAGCGTGAGTAGAGGTAGTGATGCTGCTGATTGTTGAGGCGCATCTTTGGAGTTGAGGGTATGTTGATAAGGGTGCCACAACACCGAACTTCACTCTATTATTTATTTTCTGTCTTTCTTTACTTCAGATAGTTTATGTAGTATTTTCAGACTTGTATTCAGATTTAGTTGCACATGTACTGTGACTTCCAGGTTTTGGGGAGATGTATTGACTTTGACTACTTATGGTCCTTATTTCTATTTAGACTTATATTGAGACTTATTATGATTCCTTTACTTAATTCCGCAATTTATTTCTATTTGGCGACTTAGCCATATTTGGGGATTTTGGGTCGTGATAGACCCTTATCATCTTCGGGGACCTCACATCTTGTCCGCGAACTTTGAGCCTGAGCCCAATCCTCGCTGTTGCAGTCTCTAACTTTGCTATTACGGAAGCCACCGACTCACATCTCTCTCGCATTCACGAATAATCCAAACCTTTACAGACTTCGCCATCGCAACCAAGCCACTGTGATCTGTGCCAGATACGAATTACTTTTTGAGTAAAAAATTGACCCAAACTCTATCTGAACCTCTCGGAACTCAACCCTAACAAAAACGATAAGTTATAAATAATAATATTCATTTATAGACAAATGAGGGATTGAGTTGTTATATCAATGTATTGCATATACATAAATACATGTATTAATTATGTAATTAAGCAAACATCATATAAATTGATAAAATCGATAGAAAACTCAACATGTTTCATAACTGAACTTGCAAATTAGATATACGTTTGTCCCCATATAGACATGTCTACCAAACATCTTCTTAAAGCTTTCATGTTGTTTCACAATCATTTAATATGTAATTGAGTTAACACGTGTATTTAGCGGTAAAGTCGCTCAATTGAAATATTGCAAGGATACATTTGAATGTTTTCTGTTATAATTTATCGATAAAATATAGGATTTTTTTAAAAAAAATACAGGCCAACAAAAAATATTACGCCACGTGCCATATTTTACTTTATACAATATTTTACAACATTACACTTGGAGAAAGTATTATACATAATGCATCAATCTTGTATATAAAAGGTGTTTATATATAAATATGGGCTAAACCAGGTAACAAATTCAAAATATGGGCTACGTGGCGTAAATATTTCACATAATTTTCCCTAACATGTATTTCTAGGCGAAATACATACATGACCCTTTTAAATTATTCATAAAATCAAATAGATACATTAACTTTGTCAATGTGACTACATAGAGAACCTTTTATGTCTCCTCATATCCAAGTATCAAATTTGATCAAGCCAAATACTTACAAGTTAATCAGTAGTATAATTGGTTTTCCCCTTGCTTTTTACCCTTTTCCCTTTCTTCAGTGTTCGGTTGCATATTTGTATTTTTGTTGAACGCCCCCATTGTTGGCTACTTTTAACACATTCCATCTCGACCACTGTGCGTACTTGCTCCTCTCTCCTCCCGCGATCTCTTCATCCATTTTGTAAGCTCTCTTCTAATTTCCTAATTTGATCACTCAAAACCCTAATTCATTTTTCCTATGATTTTAGTGTATAATGCCAATTTACGAATTGCGTTTCAATTATGTTGTTTAACTGGTTTTAATTCTATGTGTTTGCTCTTACAATGGCTCCAGTCTGATTTTTCGTTGTTCTCTGTGATTTTACAAGTTTATTTGCATTCTATTTCTCTATTGACTTAAGCTAGGAGATGTTGGATCATATTTTGAAATTTTATCTTCAAATATCTGTTTGGCCATGAGATTTGATCAAACAGATATCTGGCTCAGACCATTTTTTGGGGAAAATTTCACTTTCATTCATCAAAACTTCAAATTTTATGCATGTCCAGACACAACTTCAAAAAGTCAAAATTTCAAGTTTCAAATTCTATGGCCAAACGTGAGCTTTATCTGCCTTTGGATCTTATTGACTAATTCTCCTAAGATTTAGCGGAAAAATAATAAAGAGAAAAGAAGGTCTAAAAGTGAGATCTTTATGGTCACATTATGTGTTTTCAGTGAAAGACGTAAATGCATTCAGGTTACCCAATAATTGATTTCATTATCTTAGTTGGCGTTTGGCCATAGAAACCAAATATTTTTCACTTTATTTGGAATTTTTGAAGTTGGAGTTGTGTTTGGTTATAGTTTTTGCAAATAATATTTGGTTGTTCGGATGTACTGGAAAAGAAAAAAGTGAAAACAAGGTTTTAGGTGTTTTCCAAATTCCAAATACTACTTCAAGTTGTATTTGGAATTTTCATGCCCAAATGCTGATTTTCAATTAAAGTGAAAAAGAAAATTTCCGGATAAAAGTGAATAATTCTCATTGCCAAACGGGTCCTTAATTTTTTATCTGATTTAAAATGTCCCTTCAACTACAAATATGTCTATCTATGAATCCTTTATTTAATGCTGGTGTGTTTGATAGTTGTTATATGTAGAAACGTGTGTGTTTCTTAGAACTAATCTTGAACAATGTCATTTGCAGGTTCTTCTAAGATAGGATTTTGGTCCACTATTCAGTTCTTTATAGCATGGTAAAGTTTCACCAATTGCTTATTGTTGTTGCTCATATGTTTCTTATGCTACCACATAGCTGTGTGTGTGTGTGTGAGAGAGAGATCGAGTACTCAACGAAAATAAAATAACTGCCAATTTTGTGTACATAACAGGTATACACTATACAATAAAATCTTTTTTTTTTTTTTTTTGAATTGCTATTCTAATTGAGGGGTAGGTGTTTGTTGTTGAGAACTCCAAAACTGAAAAGGAATTTGAACTTTTTTTGGTATGGAATCATAGTCTATATAATAAGAATTATGATTAAGTGTGTGTGTGTGATTGTACAATCAGACACACATACACACACAAAAAAGACACAGATATGCATGTATAATTACCTCTGTGTGATGAGTAATTGGCCTTCAATTTCAACATCAGCTAGGCTATCTCATGTATATGAGGTATATGCCCCGCATGCATATTTGTGGTTGTATGTGCCCCGCATGCATATTTGTGGTTCAGCTTATTCTGTATGCAGTCTAAATGCTTAAAATACCAACTTTTAAGACATATGCCATGATTACTGCTCTTTAAAATGATTGGGCATCCTTCTTGCAGAATTATATAATTGGAGCGTTCAAGCCAGCATGCAACATCTCAATCACATTCAGTGATGGAAAATCCCGCAAACAGGTACGTTATCAGTGTCTTGTTTCTCAGTATTAGCATTTTTCATGTTTATAACACTTGTTGATGAAGATGATGCCCTTGCCGTACATTGATGAAATAATCTACACTTACGTGTAGCAACTTCAGCTCATGAATGTGCTTATTATTTTTGTGATTATCATTGCATTACCTGATCAGGAGCTTTAGTCATGTTAGTTGGAACACTTTTGTCTTCAGTGATGTAAGACAGCCAGTAAGCAGAAGTTGCTCAATATAAACTTCACAACCTGGATGGGAAAAATTAGCTGAGAAACTATATCTTCTTTGTTTCGGCTAATAGAAGCTTGTTGTCCCATGAGATATCCCCCCCCCCCCCCCAACAGCTAATTGGTCTCTTTCCCTGATATTAAATTCATCAATTATGGATCAAAGCTCAACCTTGTTGCTTGCTGTCTATGAAATCTCATTTTAATCTACTTTGGTACACTATTTTTATATGACAAACCTATCTCGCCCCCTCCCCCTAAACAAAAAAAATAAAAATAAAATATTTTTGCATGACAGATAATGTAATTATCAGAAAATAAGGACATGATATTTCCTGTTTAAAGATATTCAAAAATCATTAAACCATAAAGCCAGTTTATATTTGTGCCTAAAGAGAAAAGGTGACAGGAGAAACTGTATTATGTTTATGTGATGAAGAATATAACTTATTTAGAAATTTAAAGTTAAGGAATTGAATAGAGTTATCAATGGGTCCAGATCAGACGGATGCTGTGATTATGTGTCTAATTAGTGTAAAGCAGATGTACTGTGAAACAAGACGTGTTGCCCTAAAATGTGCATGTAAATAGATGCAGCCTATCTCACTTATCCGGGAAAATAAAAACTAAGAATTGAAAAGAAAAAAATAGGTGCAACCTATCTCAACTGAAGAAGTCTCATAACAAAACTGGAGACTTGTTGACTCTACAAGTTGACTCTTTGCTTGCTGTTCTATTTTCTGTTAGGTCCCCTTGAAGAAGGAAAATGGTCAAACTGTTATGGTCCCACTCTTCCAAAGTCAAGAAAACATTGCTGGAAAGGTATTATTCATGTAGCATACTTAACTTATGATTCTTAAATACTCTTCTATTTGTTACTTGTAGAAAAGTATCTGTTTATTTCATCACCTTTCCTTGAGAATATAGTTTCATTATGACTTCAGATTTCTGTAGAACCAGTATCAGGAAAGAAGGTTGAACATAATGGGATCAAAGTTGAGCTTCTTGGTCAGATAGGTGAGCTTTAACTGGTGACAATCTTTAACAACTTTTTGTCCCCATGCGATTTGCAGTCTCGTGTCCTTCTCGAATCAAGTGTACAGATTGCGAATGGAGTTAAATTGATCTTTTTTAATTTGAACTTTTTCACGTGTCAATATACCCAATACTTTCCATGATCTGCTTTCTATTTTTTCTTTCTTTTCCTTCGTTGAGGTGTGCAAGGTGCAAGGTGGGTTGGACTAAAGTAACCACTTTGCGTAACTGGCAATTAAGTAAAGGTTACGGTGAAAGTCTGTTTATCTGTTACCAGTGTTGTCAAAAGTGAAAAGCGCAAAAAAGCTCTAAGGTCTGTTGGAGCTTTAAGCGCAAATAAAGCATGGGCTTTAATGAAAAAAGGTGCAAATGGAGAAAAAAAATACAAATATATTTAGTCCAAGACTAATAATTATAAGAACGAATAACGAATACATAGACAAAGATATTGAAAAAAAAAAAAAAAATTCGATAAAGTGAAATATCAATTGTTTAGTGTAGCCTATTCAGGAAACACTCATTGGCTAGGAAAAGTATGTCTTAGAGCCTTTATGACCACACTAAAGTGGACATTAAGCAAGGCGAAGCGCTCAACATGTTCTAAGCCTCGCTTTAGGGCTTAAGCGCTCCTTTGACAACACTGTCTGTTACATAGGAAGCATGCTGCTTGCAATAAACTTGAGAAATGACTGCAGTTATCAGTCCGTAGCATATATCTTCATATTCAGTTATCCTATGTATTTCAATAAATAAGCCTGACCTTTTCCTCTCCTTTTACCCTTGCCACATCATTCATGGTTATAATGTTTCATTATGTGTGAGGAACCAGCTGCTTGACTTTCAAAAAAGGAAGAACTAGCTTTCCATTTTGTAGGTTTGATTTTGATACAGCTATTTAGTTCAGATAAATGTTTGGTTGCTGGTATAGTTTTTCTGTGTGTATTCTTTAACGGCTAAATTGCATTCAACAATTTGAACATCTGCTTGACTTATCCAAAAAGGAAAGCAAGCTTTCCTCCTTGCAGCTTCTCTCTTGTACGTTCATGTTTGCTTTGCGATAAGTTTTTTAGTTCAGATAAATTTGTAGTTATTTGCTGTATAATTTTTTCATTTGTGGTCCTTATCTGGCTATGTAGCAATCTACGTATTGCGCATCTCTGGTTATCTAACTTTTTTTCCCCGATATTCCTGCTGTGGAGAAATAATTCATGTTGCAATCTTTTTCTTGTCCAGAAATGTACTTTGACAGGGGAAACTTTTACGACTTCACCTCCCTTGGTAAGTATTTCATAGATGATGCAAGTGAAAGCGGAAGAGAGAAGTTTATTCCTTAGCTGGGTGAAAACATGCTATGTTGGTTTTGTTGTTTAGATTGTTGCTTCTGACTTTATGAGCTACTGTCAAGTCAGATTATGTTAAGTTTTTAAAGTATAGGGGTATTCTAGTACGTTGATTTTGCTGTGAGTTTCCCATATTTCCTGACCTAGACGAGTAGTCTAATGTCTCGCTTTTGTTCTGATTTACTTGTATTAGAAGTTGATTCATAAGCTTTAGACCAAATTTTATTTATCATTAATTTTAGCTGGACTTCTAAATTTTGCAGCTTCTCAATATTTTAGTTGCTTCATGGTCAAGAATATAGAATCAGGAATAATTTCTATTATTTTTGTATAGCCTTTATTGTTCTTAGGTGCATTATGCAGCATCCCTTTAGTTGTTTTTTCCTAGGAAATTTAGTTGAGTTGCTAGACTCTCCTTCCCCTATTTTGTCTACTGCTGTTCTACTACCCCCATCACAGCATTGTAGTGGTGCCAGGCAGCCCTGTTCATTCTTTTGCTTGAACCTTTCACTTTGCTCTATTTATCCATGGTCCTGAGATACATCTTTCCTGTCAACCTAGCTGCAGAACATTAACCTTTTAACTTGTGCTACTTGTACTTGTCTTTGCTGTACTGCAATAAGTTAGGCATTTTCAGTTTGAGCTGTTGTCTAGTGGGTATGCAAATTTGTTATTAGTGGGTATGCTATTTAGGTGTTATAAGTTATTTGATATAAAATAGTCAGGTCTACTGCTTTGACATCCATTTAGAGCTCTCAAACTTTTCTTATACTTCTTTGTTACTGGTCTTCTTTCCTTGTATTACTTC
The DNA here is from genome assembly GCF_029784015.1 of Lycium ferocissimum. Classification (NCBI taxonomy): domain Eukaryota; kingdom Viridiplantae; phylum Streptophyta; class Magnoliopsida; order Solanales; family Solanaceae; genus Lycium; species Lycium ferocissimum. The sequence goes on along the minus strand of NC_081347.1, from coordinate 26,742,533 downwards.
GTTTACTCCATTTAATATTTCTCTTTGCAGTCAGAGAACTGGATGTTCCTGGTGAAATTTATGAAAGGAAAACATATCCTTTTGAGTTTTCAACTGTTGAAATGCCCTATGAAACATATAATGGGGTTAATGTTCGACTGAGGTAAGTTTTTTTTGTTTGGAACCTTGCAGCATATATATGATACTTCTATATATAATGTTTCTTCCTTGCTTTGTCTCGATGAAGTGACTTTATAATTGTTTGTTTCCTCCATGAAGATTTATATTTAGTACTGTATATAGATTTGAATCTAGACTAGTGATGATTCCTACTAGGTTGAGCATCATTATTTCCTGTTTATTTTCCCCAGTTTTCCATTTTGGATTAAATTTTATGAGAATTATCAATTAATGGAAGCCACACTTATTGGTATCAAAACAGTTCCTTCTTTCTTATTAAAAAAAAACTTATTGGTATCAAAACAGGTTGCAGTGTTTTTCAGATATCCAAAGTTGCATTTTCTGTCTTGCTATTATATAAGAAGAGTGTTGACTTGTTGGATGATCTCTGGAGATATTAATCATAATTCGTAACGTAGAAGGATTTTTTCTCAAAAAAAAAAAAAAGAAAAATCGCCTATTCTTTCCCAGAGAAATTATGATCTGTCTGGATCATGGATGGCTTTGCTTATGCAAGTTGCCGTAGAATGCTGAGAGGTGATATGAAGTCGAAGCATGAATTTATTTTCAGAAGGAAAGCTTGTTGTATTTCTTTGTAAAAAAATAAATGCATAGAAAATCTTGTTGTATTGTGTTTGACAGGACAGATACAAGCAAATAAATGTGAACATTGTCATCCCCTCCCTTAACCCAAAAAAAAAAAAAAAAAAAGAGTCTAGAGCCAATTAATGAATCAGAATATTAGGGGATGACCATCTTACTATTGCGATAATGCATATGACCACTAAAGTAAAGGTATTAAATACAAAAGAGAAAAGCACTCCAACTTTGGTTTATTTAAATTTCCATTTCTTCCTCTCCTTTATCACCAATCTTTCTCCAACTTATAAGTTTGAGCCACCCTTTTGTGGCCCTTGCCCTTCGTCATGATTTCACTCTTATACAAATCAACTCTGCTTCTTTCTCTACCCCCTATTTTTGGGGATAGGCAAAGAGTAAAATTTATTGTCAAGAACAGCACTAAGTTGGTACTAGAAGTGTACAAAAGTTCTTCTGGACTAACTCATTTAGACAGGTAAGGAGTCTATGAAGTCCAATCCATTTTCAAATTCACTTACAAAAGTCCTACTCCCAGGAGTTCAAATTTTGTAGACATCTTTAATGATACAAAAAATAAGGATAAAGCTCTATTCTCAAAACATTATTGCTTCTTTCTATGCAGTGTGACCAACTTTTGATATCTGATTTTTTAGTATAATTCCATTTTCTATGCTGTAGGGAGTTTTTTTTGCCTGTGACATCCTTTTCTCCATGCAACAATAATAACTATGCCTCAATATCAAGCTAGCTGGGTTTCCTTTCACTATGAACTTACTAATTTATATTGGCAATTCTTTTCCTACACCAAAAGAGATATTGACAATTCTTTCCTCCCATGTTTTCACCCATTTCTGGTATCATTACCAAAGTCTCTTTTGACCATATGATTCTGACAATTCGCTTGTATATGTTGAAATTTGGAAGATATAGTATAAACAGGTCTGATCATTCTTCTTCTATCTTCTACATCTGATACAATATTAAAATCTCGCATATCTCAGTTAGGCTTCTCCCATCAATGGATATTCTGCTTCCAGAATTCTGCTTCCTTAATATTAGTTGATACAGTTCGCTGGCCGGTAGAAGGACCGTTGCTTTCCATGTTGAAGAATGCAGATAATAGAGAGACTTTGAGATTGAACTTACATTTCTCTTCCATATACTTACATTTCTCTTCCATATACTTGCTTAAGTTACGCTGTAAACCAGATCACTGCGAACAAGCAGACTAGAAGAAATGGATTTTAGCTGGGAACAAACGTAGCGGCTAGGTCTTAAATGACTAAAATCGAACGGAACTCACATATGTACCAATAGTTGATTTGAGGGATGAGAGAAGATCTTGAGTGAAAGGACCAAAAAGTGATCGGAGTCCGTAGATTAAGCATCAGTGAGTCTTGCAAGCCCAAGTTCTAGTGAGAAGTCAGCGCTTCTCTCTCTAACAAGCGAATTTTACTTTTTCAAGATTTCCCAATTCTTTATTTCTGCTTATTTGTTATTCCCTTTATCTATATCCGTAGATAATAACTAGAACCGAGTAACTCAGCCATGAAAGTATTGGCTCTTCAGCGACTCTTCAATACACCAGTCTTTCAATAGTAGTATCCGTTTGCCGTGATGTAGCTACCTTTGATAGTCGAGGTTTTCCTAATTCTGCAGCCATTATCTTGTTGTCCAAGCACTCCGAAAACCCAATTGCAACCCATGCCTAGGATTCACTCTGATCTAGCCGCTGGATCCATCTAGTTCATATGAGCGCTTTTCTTGTTCAGCTCAAATCTTCCTTCAGAATTTCCCTGGCAGATGGATAGTCTTTGAAAAGATATTGATGCAATTTCCAGAGGAACGCTTGATGTGAGTGAGTGTAGCGTGCATAGTGGGATCTCTAGAATAATATATATGGAGTTAGGTATTATGTAATGACTTAGTCTCTAGAAAGTCAGTCATGCTATATACTCCCTCCGTCCCAATTTATGTAAGGGTATTTGACTGGGCACCAAGTTAAGTGTAAAAAGAGACTTTTGAAACTTTTGGCCTAAAACAAGTCATAGATATTTCTATGGCTATAAATCATCTTATTAAGGGAAAAATGGCATGTTTAAAGTTAGATTTTTCTAAATATGGAAAGATATCATTCTTTCTAAGACTAACTAAAAAGGAAAGAGTGTCACATAATTTGGGGCAGAGGGAGTAATAAGGACCGGCGATAGAAGCTCACATTAAAGGTCCCTGTCTTTACCCAATGGATGTATCTTTCCAGAGATCTACTGAAGATTGGGATTAGGATGACATGGAGCACCTTCTTCTGAAAGCTTATAGTACTGACATCGCGGAAGTAGTGATAGGATGGCATGAAAGGACATGTGATGAGATCTTGGTATGTTCTTCGGAGGACAAAGGTGTTACCAAAATATTATGGAATGATATGGAAAACAAAGTCCCAAAATGTTACTTTCTTTGCATGGGCTATTCTCACTGGTTAAAGTTCAAGGAAAAGGGATGCGTGATAGTGAGTAGGTGTTGTATGTACAATAAACATGGAGAGGATAAAGCACCCAAACTAGGTAGACCAAATCCTGTGCGGTTCCCACACCGTCACCCGAATCGTGTCGGATCGACATCGGTTGCAACAAGGATTTCACAGGATCTAAGCAACATAGGTTGCATAAAAATTATGGTATAGTGTATATTTAAAATGTTTTTATTCTTTTAACAAAATAAATTATTGGTTACTATATGATGGGTTGTTTTTGTTATAATCCATGTATTGCTCATCCAAACATTCTTATTTCACATTTTGTCCCACATAAAATAATACATAGATTCCCGCATAAATTGTATAGTTATTAGTTATGCGGAAAAGAAAAAGTGGAATCAAACATTGTATAACATAATGTGTAATTTTTATGTCAAAAGCAAAACTGAAATCGAACTTTGTATTAACAATATAAAATTTTATGTGGAGTATATTTGCTCTACTATTCCGACCAAACATCACCAGATCACACAAGGGGCTTACCCTGAATTTTGGGTAAATAAAGGTGTTGTGTAGGTCCATAGATAATGGTTTATTTGCAAATTGAACGGTGTTGCTAGCAACACATGACGATATGGGGTGTTAACTATTTCTGCAAATATGGTTGCCTAATTGATGAAAGGAAGAAAAAGAAATAGTTGAATGAAGATGGGAATGAAAATTAAAGATGATAGTGAAGTAAGAAGGAAAAGAAGGAGAGGAGCTATGTAACATTTTTCTTATGCCTTGCATCCAAGGGTGCCGCCAAGTGGTCAATGAAGTGGAGGAGAACTATGAGGTCTCAGGTTCAAATTCCAGCAGAGGCAAAAAACACTAGGTGATTTCTTCACATTGCCTACGCCTTGGTGGGCAGATGTACCTTGCTGGTGGGAGGTAGCAGGTAATTGGTGGATTTATTCTAGGCGTGCCCAAGTTGGCATGGACACCACCATCGTCAGGGGAAAAAAAAAAAACTTTCTACGCTTTAAATGGGAGTGTAAGAGTAAGAGACTTTTGATTTTGAGGTGTATTTTGCATCATTCTTATGAGTAAACTCGTTTTATCAGAATTTCTTTTGGCTTAGGAGTCTTTTTCCTCATATTCACCTAAAATTGGATGCTTTGAGTTGTTAGTAAATGTCTATCCTAGGCATATGAGAATGTTTGGACTTTGAACATTGACTGAACTTATCAGAGTGTATTTTAAACCTGTTCTTTCAGTATTGATCTTCATTTTCTTGTTCCCTCAGCTTACCCTTTTTCTTTACATGGAAAATCAAGAAAGTTTGGTTTCGTCACCAATAAAGATAGAGCTACTTTAGTACCTCAAATGTGTGAAATTGAGGCAGTTTACTGAAAAAACTCTTATTAGCAAGAAGAATATGAAGTGACAGTTACATAACCAGAAAGAGAAAAATGGGTTATCATTCTATATCAATTTATTGAGGTCTTGAAAGGGGTGATGTAAATTTTTAAGAGCTGAATGGAAGATAGGACTAACATATAGGGAGGTACTCCAAAATTTAGTCATGGTGAGTTGAATCAAAGAATGGCATTCTATTTGTGTAGTGAACATGTGCCCATTAAGTTTTCTAATTTGCTGTTCCTGGTATTCCATGCTTGCATGTTCTGGCTAAAATGTTTGTCTTCTCAGCAACTTGATAGATCTTATGCCAGATTAATGACAATAATTTTCTGGATTTTGTGTTGGCTTTAGGTATATCCTTAAAATTACTATCAGCCGTGGTTATGCTGGTAGCATAGTTGAATATCAAGACTTCGTGGTAACATTCTCTTTCTTCCTTTTTTATTTTGCCACCTTAAATAGTCGACAACCTTATGATGTCCTAATGACATATGTTTCCGTCTTTCCATTTGTTGAATTTTTGGAGTTACTAAATCAATCTTGTGTTCTTGGTATCTTTATCAAACATTCACATCCTCTAAATAGCCTAACCTCACCACTCATTTAGTGTAGCACAAAATTTGATCATCTAGTCTAGTAGCCTTTACCTCTTTCCTTTGAATAATTAGGGCATTCTGAATTCATCACAAAGAAATAAGGAGTCTAGGGCATTTTGGTGGAAGCACCAAAAAGAAGAAAATAAGTTTGGGGGAAGGGGCAGGGTTGGATATCAGATGGTACTTTCTGCATTTCAATTTTTTTTTCTAGTTAGTTTGCAACTTGAACCTGTTTCATAGAGAAATTTGAGTATTTGCTGAGTTATTTGTCTGTCTTCTTTGAATCAGGTGCGCAATTATACCCCGCCTCCATCAATTAACAATAGTATTAAGGTAATATTCCTTTTCAGTGTTTTCTGCATTTACATATAGCATTGTCACTGAGACATGAAAAGGAAAGTAATTTAAACAGCTTGCTGGGTTGGGTGTAAACGACTCAAAAGTCTGACTATGGCTGACATGGTGATTGTATTGAGACATTTAGATCTGAGGATGACAATAGTTATCAGAGAGGAGAATTGCACTGCTAAGGGTGCTGATCGGTTTCTATTGCTTAAACTTGCAGATGGAAGTCGGAATTGAAGATTGCCTCCATATTGAGTTTGAGTACAACAAAAGCAAGTGAGTAAACTGTTAAAAGTAGTTTGTGTTTGGATTTTTACACTATTCACTGTCTCAATTATTACAATGTTGCCATTTTTACTTAAGAGCACTAACTCCTGGTTTTAGATGTTTCACTTTAGCACGAGGGGAACTGCTTTTGTTTAGTTAGTGTATGCTTATGTGCGCTCTGTTCCTGAAAGCAAACATTTTCTGTATATGTTGTTTTTCTTTTAATGCATGGAAGCATCTATTGATCATAAATGCCTCTTCTAATGTGCATTATAATATAACAGGTATCATCTGAAAGATGTTATCATAGGAAAAATATATTTTCTCCTTGTAAGAATTAAGATAAAGAACATGGATCTTGAGATTAGACGCCGAGAATCAACAGGTTCTGGGGCAAATACCCATGTTGAAACGGAGACGCTGGCCAAGTTTGAGTTGATGGATGGTGCTCCAGTCAGAGGTATACTCTGTCATCTTTTAGTAGTTGAGCAGTCATCTTCTTCGTTGACTTGTGGTTATGTATTGTTGATATTTGTGCTCGGTTGACAGGCGAATCAATACCTATTAGACTATTCCTTAGTCCGTATGAACTGACACCAACATATCGCAACATCAACAACAAATTTAGTGTGAAATACTATTTGAATCTTGTTCTTGTTGACGAAGAGGACCGTCGGTACTTCAAACAGCAAGAGATCACGATGTTCCGCCTGGCAGAAACTTCCTGAATAAATGAAGAGATGTTGATACTTGAGAATCGCTTACTGCCTTGCTACTCTGCATCTATCTTTGTATTCTGATATTTCTTTATGCGACTGAGATGGCTGGTTCCCAAAGGTGCTAGAATGACTTTTTGTTGGTAGATTGCGACATCTGGGAGAACTTACTTGAAATTTGTATAGAGTAGGCAATTGTGTACATGAATATTGGAGTGGGAATCTCTAGTTGATGTTTTGGAAGACACTGGGAAGAGACGAGGGATTAAGTTAAACCGCAATAAAGAACCCGTTTTAACTTGTACTTTTTGATGAATTGGATATTTAATCTTGATTGCTACCTTTGTTGTTGCTCTAAGGTCTTACTTTATTCTTGCTGCTTTTCTCCAACAATGACATGATTGACTTCTCGTTGTTTCTTTACTTCTATTTTGTTTTTGGTTTTCCATTCTCTTTCAGTTGCTTTTGCTACTTGGTCCTTTTCTGGCTTCTAAGATGTTTTGTTAGGGAACCTTGTGCATCGCGAGTACCGTTCAGTTGATTTTGTATTTTGTGATTTCAACGTGTGATTTAGTTTCTGTTCTCCAGCTGCTACTAGCCAGCTATGGATGCTTTTAGTATTTTCGGATCTATGTGCTCCTTGCAAAATTAGTTATGCTATTCCCATATTGTGTAAGAGGAACTAATTTCTTATATATTTTAACTTGCTCGAGATTGAGGTGGAGTTGTATTTGCAGATGATAAAACAATCAAGCTCCCAGTCCTTGGGCATCCTGGTAGTTTTGGTAACTGGCTATGTTCAATGTGTAAATATTCAATGTTTTTCTAGAAGATCATGACCATGTTGTTAGACGTCCGCCTACCCCAATGATTTTACAAATTACTTCGAATCAATGAAATTTGTCTCTGAAGACCTAAATTCTCTTGAAAATAAGGTCGAGGGACTGAACCCAACTTGCTCTTGATAATTTTTTTTAAAAAAGACCTTGCTTGATTCTAAACATTTTTTTGCTCGGGTTATCCTTCTTTTGGGGTGGTCTTTAATATTTGCCCTTCGCTTAACATCCAGAGGTCCCGGGTTCAAACTTAGGCTTAGTCAAAAAATAAAAAATAAAAAATAAATCGCAAGGCATAAGTTGGGATTCGCAGGGCAGAAGTTGGGATTCGCAAGGTATAAGTTGGGGTCCAAATTACGCCTTAAGGCAGAAGTTTGACCCTAACTTTACCCAAAATTAGGCCTTAAGGCAAACTTCTGCAGAGGTTTGCAAAGTTACAGCAAAATATATATTTTTTTTTTGGCAGAGTTTGAAACTCAACTTATGCCTATGTCCTGCGAATCCCAATTTATGCCTTGCGATTTTTTGTTAATTTTTGATTGAGCTGGGGTTCGAACCCGGAACCAAGGGGCTTTTAGCGAAGGGCAAAAAGTAAAGACCCTAATTTGAGGGGCAAAAATTAAAGACAACCCCAGCAAAGAGTAATCCTGCAAATTGCCCGATTCTAAACTCCGTTCGCGAAGGAACTCGACTTTTGACGGGCCAGCCCTTTCTTATGCGCTGCTTTACTCTCCTGAAAATTTCCCGGATCTCTTTTGTGGCCTATGTTTAAATTTTGCTCCACTTTTAAAAGTTCTGCAAATATAAACTCAGCAGCAACAAGCGCTCTCATCTACGTGTTTCCTCTATCTTTATTAGCTAAAAAAGAGAGACAAGGGGAAAGCTTAATCTAATTGTCCGAAGTTATTCTTTCTTGATTTGATGTACATTGAGAGTTCAAGTATTGCATGCGGCATTTCTTCCTTCTCCTTGTTCTTGGAAACCTTGCTACTTTGGTTGTAACGTGATTAATGTAAAATCTTGTCGATATTGCAGGGTAAAAACCATAATTTATTTGTTTGCACCACTATAAACGAAATTATACTTCTATATCGAAAATCATTAAACGTGTTCAAAGTTTTTATCTTTATTTATTCTTGTTTCATTATCATGGCAGTATGGTAGAAGAGGCACTCTATAGACAAGTCTAGGTTGAGCACAACAATTCGCTGCATATGTTTTAGATAGCCTGGCATATAAAAATGGCACAACACAAACAAGATTGTCGACAAGACTGTATCAATTCAAGATAGACATAATGAAGATAATACCTAATTTTGTGTTGGAAATCTTATGGAAAATACTTGATCACGAACACTGTACGAATTCTTGAAAGCTTGAGGCATGTCAATTAAGACACTGTCCTTAAGGATATTTCACCCGGTATAAATGTATCTCCCAGGATTCAACAAGCTCTTCTAGTACAAAACTAGGAGCCAGAATCTAACAAAGATTTCACAAGAAATAAAATCCAGCACACTATAATATGTGACAAGAATTTCTCTTTTTGTATTTATCCCAAGGAAAAGGACTAAAATATGTATAAGCAACACAAGTCATCTACACAAAAATTTGAGATGCCCAACGTTTATAAGAATAAAATAAGGACCATAAATAGGCTAATAAAGAGCAAAGTTTAATGACCATAAAAAGAAGTAAATGTCAATGAAATGAATGACGAGTCTGTTACAAAATGGAGACAACCGTTGGAAGATTAAATGATTAGCATATCAACGACCCCATTAATATTATCTTAATAGAATGAACTTAGACATTCTTTTTGAGATACCATATTTACAACAATCCCCCATATATCTCAAAAAGAATTTATTATGAAATATAATTGGAAAAGAAGTTTGATGGGTTTTCACATATCTCAAAAGGAAATGAAGGAGAACGAATATTTTGCTAGGTTACCACATATGAGTACAATGCATCGAATCTGATGTCGCGTAGACTATGAACCAGATCTAGATAAAACAAAATTATACTTACAGAACAAATAGTGAAGTGTAAACCTTCTATGAGCCAAGAATTCTTTTGTAAGTCCATTGTCTTATTTTATCACATCATACTCGCACAATTTTTGTCGTTATCGCGGTTTTGCGCTAAGAGGCCATGCGCGTGTCCTGGTATTCATGAGTGCTCTAGAAATCCATCACAATTTCATAGGAGCGGCACCACTCCACACTCATATAGTTCCAATCATCAAGTGTATTCTGCAGAGCAATACACTACCTATAAAGGATATGAATTGGATTAAGAGTTTAACTCAACCTCACTTTGCCTTGCAGTATTGCACTATATTCACACACCATAGGAAGAGATATAATTTAATAGTGCACTTTTGATCAACTAATGATTTGTTATTACCCATATGAATCTAATTCATGGGATCTCCAATCACATAGGTTGGGTTACCATCATTGTTAATCTTCTCAAATGACAAAAGTCTCATTCCCCTCGATGTTTCTTTTCAGTCTTGTGAATATGCCAAATTCACCTCAGACTTCACATAAACATAGAAATTATTACATCTCACAACAACTGCTCTTATCACAATGTGTCTCAAACAAAGTTGATTTTGTTTCAACTTGAATACTCGCTAAGTAGTTTCTAAACCACTCGGCCTCATAACCAGCTAACTCCAAAGCCTTAATTCAGATATCATAATCTATATAGTAATTATGCTTTGCTTGACTGATTTATATGTTATTTCACCTCCCACTAAAAGTGAACACATAGTTTCTAACGAATTTTGTCTCATCTGAGTCAAAGATCCAGTTATCATCATTGTTTCTCTATGATACAAATATCATAATTCATGGTACTTCTCAAATATTATTTTTTTCAAAATTTAGAATTGATCTCATCATCGATGGCTTCTTTCCAAAACTTTATTTTCAAAACATTTTGAACATTAAGATCACACATAAAAAAAATATCGCTTTTAAAAACAATTCTCTCAACATAACTGTAGTAAGATACCATGACCCCCACAATTTAAAATTTTTTAAGGTAAAGGGATAATATTTTCATAACTATCATAAGAAGTATTACTAATTTCTCATAAGACTCATCTTATAGGTAACAAGCTAATAATATAGCTTCACCAAAATATTATATCTTTTTTCTTTCAAAATCAGATAACATAACCTTAGTAAGCCACCCCCACACTTTCAAATATTTCAGGATAAGCAGAATAACATTTCCATAATTCATAAGGTTTTTAATTTCTTATAAGGTACTCTAGTTTTGTATCTAACAAGCATATAAAATAGCTTATTTTCTAATATTATCGGGTGCACAAGTTCTAAGAAAAATTACTAGCATTTTCATTCATGACTATAAACATTTAGCACAACTAAATCATGGTTAAAATAAATTTGTGACAAAGTTATTGTTCTTAGTTAAAACCATCATAACGTTCTCAAAAGCAATCTTTACTCCAATATTTTCTACAAATTACCACATCAACCAAATTGGTTCAAATATTAAGAACACACAACATCTCAATTAAAGTCAATATTTTTTGAGATGTGAGCTTGAGAAGAACTTTTCTTATCCAGGAATTTGAGTAATTCTTGAATCACCAAGACAAATAAATTCTTCTCCTCCATTGACTTGAGTGTAAGCCACAAAATTATTTTCATTTACACAAATATGCCTAGTTGGACAAAACCTATCACCCAGTCACTCACACTAGCAATAAGATTCGAAATAACCACAATAACAATATCATCCGCTTAGTCAAATATATTTTAGACTTAGCGAGATTATCATTTCTCCAAATCTTCTTCTACATTTAGGAGTATGATGACTTAATTTGCCACACATAAAACAATTGTTATTTCCATTAAAAACTTGATAATTAGTTTTGCAGAATCTGAAAACCATATCGTTTGACATATAAATCGATATTGTCAAGTTTCACCTCATAAAAAAATTCTTCCATTAGTGTCAAGTTCACTTTCATATACAAATTCTAATAAAATTTTCCGAATGTAAAAGCTAGACAACTAAAAACTTGGCTTTCACATAAACAATTATATCGATAAAAGAAATATGTCATCATTCAGAAATTTCTTTACCAAATTATCAAGCAAAATATTTTTTAATGCCTAAAGTATTTATCAAAAACTCACCAAGCGACAAGAACATCACTGATACACCAAATCTCATATAAAGGAGATCTTCAATATCTCACACCATCGTTAATTCATTAGGAGAAACATTAATCCAAAATAAATTTTCAAGACATCACAATAGCTTTATGTCATAACATATTTATCAATTCATGAGATTGAAAATTAACACCTTTTAAAAATCAAGCATACACTTCAAAAGGGTCTTTAAAAATTTTCCACACCCATTACTCATGTACAAACAGAAGCTTATTTACAATTCTTTCAAGAATTCTAATACAACAAGTGAAGCAGGCAATGATGCAAATATAAATCGACACTTCAAAGAAATTAATTTATTTGAATCAAATTAAGGCTATGTTTAGGTGGACTGCAATGTTTCCTTTAACAGAAAAGATGCATGAGAAGAAATACATACGAGTACTCGGATAATTCTACTTTACCTTCTCTTTCTTGCGTTTGGCCATGTATATATATATATATATAACCTTCTCTTTCTTGCGTTTGGCCATGTATATATATATATATATATATCGCACTATTTTTTTTTTTCCTTTTCGAAATAGAATCTTCAATATTTTCCATAAGATCATTAGTTAAGAAATATCCTTAAGATTGTTGGAAATCTTACGGAAAATACTTGATCACGAACACTATACGAATTCCTAAAAGCTTGAGGCATGTCAATTAAAACACTGTCATCACCCGGTATGAGTGTATCCCCCAGAATTCAACAAGCTCTTCTAGTATAAAATTAGGAGCCAGAATCTAACAAAGATTTCACAAGAAATAAAATCCAGCACACTATAATATGTGAAAAGAATTTCTCTTTTTGTATTTATCCCAAGGAAAAGGACTAAAATATGTATAGGCAACACAAGTCATCTACACAAAAATCTGAGATGCCTAACGTTTATAAGAATAAAATAATGACCATAAATAGGCTAATAAAGAGCAAAGTTTAATGACCATAAAAAGAAGTAAATGTCAATGAAATGAATGACAAGAGTCTGTTACAAAATGGAGACAACCGTTGGAAGATTAAATGATTAGCATATCAGTGACCCCATTAATATTATCTTAATAGAATGAACTTAGACATTCTTTTTGAGATACCATATTTACAACATTTTGTTAGTCCAGTGAAACTAGTGGACAATTGAAAAATATACGCAAGTTTTGCCAATTATGCAAGACTCCACATCACTTTAACAAGATAGGTAGAATAAGGATAGTATCTGCCCTGCTCGACATAACTAGTGAACAAAGCAAGACTTATCAATTTGATAATACTTGTGAGCAATTTAACAAGATACATAGACTGAAAATCATACTAAAATTATACTCCGTTTGACATAACTTGTGAAAACTTAATTTTTTATTTTTGTGCGTGTACGGTGCCGAAGCCATTTTTTCACAAATTCCTTAAACAGGACCATTTCCTCAAATGATCCTGTTGTGCAAATTTCCCTATATTCTCTCTCCCATTCTTTTTTTCTCCCGCCCAATTGGCAGTGGAAGTGGAAAATATTCAATTGGACAACAAATCTCGACAGGTAATTGAGAATTTTACTTTTGACATTGCAACTCAAATTGTGAATTGTAATTCCTTGAACACATTATTGTCATCTAGGATATCTGTAGAGATCTAATTTTATTTGACGAGACTTTCCAACTTGGCTAGACAAGGACAAGGAGAAGAAGAGAAGAGGTTATCAAGAAACTTTCCAACTTTTCTTCTTCATAATTAGTCCTTGATTTTTTGGGTGGTGGATTCTTCAGCCTTAAATCTTAAGTTCTTAACCATTTTAAATGGTAATCATTTGGTACAATTGGAACGTAACAAACCCATCTTAGGAAATTTGCATGATGTGTGTTTACCCCTAAAAAAGGTAACAATTGAATTTATAAGTGGTGTAAAGGATACGCGACTTGATTCACTATAGAACGGAAAAATAATTGTAATGAAATACAAATTGCGAATAAATAAGTAAGAAATAGCCTCGTAATTGATCGGACAGGCCGGGCTGAAGCTCAGATCTGCTCGGACCAAACTGTGAGAACTTTTATTATTTGAAGCTTGACAAAACTATGAGAATAAGACAATGGTGAAATCGTGTAGAAGATGGTGAAAAACTGATGGGGTTGAGGGTTTACTCCCCTCCCCATTTATAGTACTAGGATTTACTTTCAACAGGGTAACTAAATCAATTAAAGATAAGGATCCCCGAAATCACGGGTTTGACAACTGTCACTGCGTCGCGCGGAGTGAAATCCGCAACGGGCCGAATTTCCCGCAATGTTGCCAACTACAAGTGTGCTCCTCGGGAATCGTTGGGTCCGTATGTCTCTATCCGGTCTAGCCGAGCTCTACTATCCGTTGCTTCTTTCTCTGAATTTGGATCGTCGAACCTTAGGTCAGGGCTACCGCCTCGATTTTAACCTTATACAGATAGTCCCTCCATTTTTTGGAGGAAAGTATTAACTTCGGGAAATGGATCCGGATAAAGTCGAGTAGGCCGTACCTAGTCGCCTTGGAAAAGACATTCCATCAAATCTTGCACTCTAACCGATGCAGTTCATCATTACTACAGCCGCCTAATCAGTCTCGAGAATCCGCCCCTTGTCAGAACTTTCAAACCTTTTAGATTTTGTACCCTCCATTATATAAGGCCCATATATTTTCTTTTTGCCATACACTTTGAACAAAAACCCTAAACCTCATCTTTTCAAAACCCTAGTTCTAAGTTCTCTTCCGAGTTCCGAACTTTTCTTAAATCCTTATTTTCCACCGCTTGACACTTCGCTTTGTTCTTAGCCATGACTTCTCTATCGTTGTTAACTCAAAGCGCGGATCACCCTTCACCGCCACCACATTCACCACCGTTGTCAGCAATGGGAGCGATCAGCCCTGAGGAGGAGTTGGAGTTCCTTGCTGTGGACGTTCTCCCCACCGACTTTAAATATGCAAACGACTGCAAAGTATCTTCTCACCTAGATTCTGTGGAAAAACTCGAATCCTTCATTGATGCCGCCACTATCCCCATAGTTCGAAATGATTGTAACTTCGGTGTGGACGTTGGCATCCGCCCTGTTGAAAATGGTGCAAGAATCAACCATCATGTTGTTGGTTATTCGATGGCCTATACCTACCCCTTTTCTATTGGATTTTCTCTACCTATCCCCCAAGTGATTGAAGATTTCTATCGTTGATACCACGTTTGTATTGGCCAAATTGCTCTGCAGATTTGGAGGCTCGTATACTGCCTCGAAATTTTGGCCAACGTAGCTGGGTTTCTTTTACCCTCGACCATCTGATCCATATCTATGTACCCTGGGTAATCCGAGGGGGCATAGTTTATCTGCTCCCCTGTGGAACTCGAGGCCTCATAGATCCAGAAGATGATTATGACAGGGGATGGCTACATCGGTTCGTAATGATTCGCACGGGCCAACTCCACCGTTCCCTATCCGTAGACTTCCCAGAAACGTGGAATCCCACCCCGAATCCGGTCGAACCTGAGCTTGTAATCACTATCTTCAAATGGGTAGTTGCACTTTTAGGCGCCTCTCGTGACATGGGCCGCTCTTGGAGGAGCATAGCACCCGAAGGGTGGAAAGGTAAAAACTATGGCAAGCTTTATTTTGTTCGTAGAATTCCTTATTGGTTGGTTTTTACATAATCTTAGCTCTCAACCTCTGATTTTCAGGGCTTTCCTCGAAGAGGTCTTTTTTAAAAGGGAAAAACATTATCGAAGAGGGTGCCGAGGAAGTTACCGAGGGGAAAAAGGCAACGACTGCATCGGCAAAGGCATCCAGACGGAGAGTCCCTGCGAGCTCTTCGGCTATTCCTCCAGGGATAGGTTCTCGGGTTAGATCACGCCATATCTTGCAGACTCGAGGAGAAATTTCTCGAGGTGGACCACCTCCGGTGATTGTTCTAGATGAAAAGGGTCGACCAGAGCAAAACGACCCAGGTTCGGCTATTTAAGAGGACCACCCTGAAGTCTTTTAGCCGATGCAGGATTTTGTAAAAGTGTTCGAGGGTATGGCCTGAAGTTCTCAACCTTTGGTTCACCATACCGGATCGGACTCTCTTCCCGTTTCTAGTTTAGGACCATAAGTCATTTTGTTTTGTGAAACTAATGTAACCGAGAAAATCGGATACCTGTTTACAAAATTTAGTAGAAGCTTTTTAGGATTGAGTCGAACTTATTTGGTTTATGAATGTTTTTATCGGCTTTTATCTTCTGTATGGAGCCTTCTCTTCGTTTTATGCCTCCGATATGTCGAACTTATGGATATCTTATCCTGTAAGTTTCAAAAATAAGCGGGAAAATCAAACGTCTTGTCAACCGTCACGTTCGTCTGTCTTTGGCCACGTGTGGCTTCACTATTGGCCAACCTTCCGGTTATCTGATCAATGCGTTTTCGCCATTATGACCCCTCGCTTATAAATAGCTCAAAACTCCTTCACTTTTACTATTTACAACTTTCAAAAATTACTCCTCGATTTCAACTTGTATTCTCTTCATCTGAGAAGCGGAAACCACCGCCGGAATCTTCAAACCTTTCGTCGGAATCACCAAATCATCAGAGCCTCTATCTTTCTTCGTCGGGATCTTCATCTTGTTCTTGACCTTTCATCACACCTTCAAATCTTCATACAACTTTTACTTCATCTTTTCTTTCTTCACTATACCTTTATCGGAAATGGCTTTGAGCCCAATATCCTCTTCTCATGAAGTCTCTCCGGTGGGATCTCCTCTGCCGAGTGAGACTAAGGTCAAAGTTCCATTTGAACCTCAGGATAAGGATGTCATCCCTACAGTATACCACTTCGACTCCGAATTCACGGTTGAAAAAGCTTCGAAAGGGAATAACGCCTACCGGGGTTATATGTCCGACGCTATCCATCCGCATCGACACTACTCCCAAGGTCCGTTCGGAATGTCGTTGGAGGTTCTGTTCCAAAGAGATTATAATCCCTAGCCCTGATGACGACATCACCACTTACGTGGAAGGGTACTCTTCCGTTTATACTTACCCTTTCACCTTCAAACATAACCCTCCGATTGACGAGGTCATTCTCGATATGTGCAAGACATATAACTTTCCCCTTGCACAAATTGGGCTGAATGTTTGGCGAATCGTTACATGTATCCGCTTTTTGGCTAACAACGTCAACCTTCCATTTACTTTACATCATCTGATCCTACTTTACTCCCCTCGAATTTTTTGCAGTGGGATTGTGAAGCTTACGAAACGTGGTAAGTACCCGATCCTTTTCAGCGTGGACGAAACAAAAGATCGTGGTTGGCTCGAACGCTTCGTTTGGGTCAAGACCGAGGAGATCATTCCTAGAGAATACCTTTCCTTTCCCGAGAAGTGGAACAAAGCCCGCAAGTTCTCTCGATATCTCTTATTTTTGTTTCTTTGTAAGTAATTTACTTTCCTAACTTCTTTCCCTTCTTTTCTTTTCCTCTTTTAGCAAGAATGTGGCTACCGAATACTATATTCAATTTTGAGAAGTGGGTGGATGACATAATGGCACAGCATTCCCATGAAATCCGTACTTAGAGAGACCTTTCCGCAGGCGAGTGGGTAGCAAAGAACCACAGTGAGTTTTCCGTTTATTTTTTGCACATTTTTTTTTGCTTTTCCTCGTAGCTTTTATTGGTGACTAACCATGTGTTATGCAGGCTTGAAGAGGGATAAAGTTACTTTGGGGCCTGAGCCTTCAGATGCTCCCCCAGCGACCGAAGAGATGTTTGATCCGGCCAGTGTGGATCAAGTTGTTTTCGAGGCTACAAGGAGTAGGAAGCGGAGTAGGTCTTCCAAGCCCTCATCCTCAACGGGCCACAAAAAGAAGAAAACTACTCAAACTCGGACGTTGAGATACGTTTCCGAGGATGATATTCTTATGACATCCATTAGTGCGGATACGGCAGCCGCCACCGGTTTCAGAGCAAGTAACACTCCGGTCATCACGGCGGAGGGAAATGTGACCGAAGCGGTCGTACAGAATGCTGAGGGTGGTGATGCACAACCCTCTGGTTTTTTGGATCTCGGTCCATCGGGAAACACAGCCCCGGGGAGTCCCATTTTAATAGAGGACGAACTACCTCCGGTCGAAGCAGTCGGAACTACTTCCTCCCTCCCCTATGAGCAGGAGGAATTTGAAGGTTTGTTTGATGTTGATGCCTCTACTCCTATTGCCATTGCAGATCCTATGGGATTTAATTTGCCTATTCCTCAAGGGCAAAGGAGACCTTTGAAGGCCACCGAATCAGGTTCTCGGCCTCACCTCATTGATACTTTTCCAGCCCCAAGTGCTAAGCCGAATGAGACAAAGTTCATTATGGTCACCGTCCCTACGGACACGCACTTCATGTCCCGGCCGGTGGGAATCGCCAGTTATCTTCTGCCCCTTACGTCTGATGAGGACCAAGAAAAAATGGACCGAGTCTCGTGGCAATGTCTCTTCAACGAGAGTATGTATTCAGCCAATCGGGTATGTTCGACATCCTTAGCTTTGATTTCATTTTGTGATTTGCACTTATGCCTAACCCGAATTCTTCTTCTTTTCTCTGTCCGTCCTTCTACAAAGATAAGGGCTTCTTTCGATGTATGAGGGAAAATGCCAGGCTGCGTAACCAGCTCAAAGATGTTTGGGGCCAGTTGGATGCACAAGGTCGTGAGACCGAAAAGTTCAAGATCCTATTGCAGCAGAAAGAGGACCATTTGCTTTTAATGGGTGACCCCTCGGTACTCAAGGTCGAGCTTATAGCTGCCAAGGAGGGCATGCTCAAGGCCAAAAATGACATGGAAGACCTGCTTGAAAGGTATACTGTTCTTTTAGTGGATAAGTGAAAGCTTGAGGAAGTACTCGAGGAGGAAAAAACTACCGATACTAACCTACGGCAAGAGCTTGATGCTGCCAAAGCTGAGCTTATCTGTCTTGCTACTGAGCGTGACCATGAAAAGGACCGCTCGAGGGTTTTTCAAGAGAAGTACGATGCCCAGGCCAGGTCTGCTGAGGGTCTCAAAGAACAACTCGAAGAGGCCAACCGAGATCTGAGTGTGCTATCTCAGGAGAATACCGAGATGATAATCCAGATTCAGCAGGCCTTGTCTGAGCTAGATTGGATTAAGGCCCAAGCTGATGCCGACGTTAAGGCCGCTACTGACCGTTCTACTCTGCGGGCCGAGCACATTAAATGGAAAACCCGGGTGCTTACCCTCAAAGAAGTTCAGCACGACATCGAGGATATTGGTGCAAAGATTGCTCAGGCCGAGGAAGTGGAGGCTCGAACCATAAAGCTTTCTTGGCGATAGTTCGGAGGAAGAGCCTGCCGCTTCTGAGGAGTTAGATTCTGAAGAGGAGGAATAGATAGGCCTTTAGTCATAAAAAAAAAATCATTATCTTTCTTTTGTTTATAAATTTTATTGAGGCCAGTATCTGGCCTTATGTAAATGTATTTTGGAAGTGTTTGTCTTCACCGAAGTCTTTAAAAAGATCGTCTACTTTAATGTTTATTTGAACGAGGTATGCGCATACTGATAACTTAATCAAATGTAGACTCAAGCTCGGCTTCAGGCGATATTTACCCCAGTTTGTTTAAGGTAACTCACCAAATGAGTTTTGTGCCGAGGTTGGCAGCTTATGTATATTTTATGCTCATGAATTCGGACGTCTTATAATCACTTCGGGCATTCGGGCTGGAATTTCCAGTGTTTAAGACCTAGTGTTTTCAAGTCTTTTTGTTTTAGGCTAGGTCCATTTCGGTCTTTTTAGGCCTTTGTGAATGAGTGGGGCTCAATTCGCTTAGAATCAAGCAAATTCTTATTTTATCCATTGATTGACTTCGATAGTCCCTAATTCGCAGTCCCTGGTTCAGGGTTGTTTTTACGAACTTAGGATCATTACGGACTTACGAATGTGAAGTGGATATATTGCGAACAATAATATGCGCAAAGCTTAAACTAAAGTGTTCCTCATTTCACAAACTTGTATGGTACAACTGCCAAATGGCATTCTGATTTTTGTCGTAACAAAATTAACTATCCGGGCATGACTTATTCGGTCGTTTGGCCCTTACAACAAATCCTAAATGCAGGAACTTCCAAAGAAACAATAATCGATTCGGCCTCGTTGGGCATAGAGTATGATAGTCCCCTAGTGTTTGTGTTCGAAGTATGAGAAGAGAAACACTATTGTTGATACCGAGCAGTCCCCGGTCCTAGCACTTGGCTAGTCTAAAGTAACACGTTGTATGTTGTTGCCTCGTTCAAAACCTTGCCGGAAAACCCACTTCGGGACAAAACCGAGCTAAGGGAAAAAGAGTGCAACACATGTTTTCACGTCTAACTCTAATCTTCATAACTTCATTCGAGCTTTTTTCCTGCAGTGATCGAGACAGATAAGTTAAAAAGAATTCACGAAGGAGGCTTGGGACGTACCTTAGCAATAGTATTTTTTTAAATGTGCTATGTTCCAATTGTTTAACAATTGTTGGCCATCCTCCTACACGAGCTGGTATGATCTTTTGCCGGTTATACCGATCACTTTGTACGATCCTTCCCAGCTTGGACCAAGTTTCCCCTCATTAGGGTCTTTTGTGTGTAATGTGACCTTTCGGAGGACCAAGTCCCTGATCTAGAATTGTCGAAAGTTGGTTCTCTGGTTGTAATACCTGCCCATCCATTGTTTTTGTGCTGCCAACGGGACCAACGTTGCCTCGCATAATTCTTCTGTTAAATCAAGTTTTACTGCCATAGCTTCGTTGTTTAACTCCTCAGTGGCATATTGGAATCTTAGGCTTGACTTTCCGACTTCAACGGGGATCAAAGCCTCCGCTCCGTATACCAAGGAAAATGGCATTTCACCGGTGCTTGACTTCGATGTAGTTCTGTACGCCATAGTACCTCCGGCAAGATTTCTTTTCACCTGCCTTTGGATTCATCCAACCGTTTCCTTAAGTTCTGAATGATAGTCTTGTTCGTGGATTCTGCCTGTCCATTTGCACTCGGATGATACGGAGTGGACACTATCTTTTTGATTATTTAGGCCCTCGAGGAAGTTATTGACTTTGTTCCTTACGAATTGTTGGCCATTATCACATGTGATCCCAGTTGGGATGCCGAACCGACATATGATGTGATCCCACAAACAAAATGAAACGAGCCTTACCTAGTGCCTAAGGTAAAAGGCTAACAATGTCCATTCCCCATTTCATGAATGGCCATGGGGACAATACTGGATGAAGCAATTCTCCCGGATGATGGATCATAGGAGCATGTCTCTGACACCGATTACACTTTCGAACGAAATTCTTCGCGTCTTCCTCCATATGATCCCAGTAATAACCGACTCGAATCAACCTTCGAACTAACGATTCAGCCCCAGAGTGATTACCACATGTTCCTTCATGGACTTCGCGCATCGCGTAGTCTATCTCTTCAGGTCCCAAACATTTGCCTAAAAGACCGTAAAATGAACGCCGATATAATTTTCCTTCGATCAAGCTGTATCTCGCTTAGTCCTAAGAGCTCGCGACTCCTTAGGGTCCACTGGTAATTTTCCCTCAGCTAGATAGTCTATGAAGTTGTTCCTAAAATTCAAAGTAAAACCCGTCATGTTAACTTCGGGGCGTGGCTGCTTTCGACGGCGGAGTTCATTAATTGGACCACAGTCCCCAAGTTAAATTCCTCCGTTCCGACCGAGGAGCCCAGGTTTGCCAATGCATCTGCCTCAGTATTTTGTTCCCTCGGCACATGCTGCATAGTCCATTCTTTGAATCGGTGTAAAACTACCTCTATTTTCTCCAAGTATTTTTACATCCGATCATCCTTCACATCAAACACCCCGTTTACTTGATTCACGACTAAGAGTGAGTCGCATTTTGCTTCGATGATTTCTGCCCCAAACTTCTGGCCAGCTCCAAACCTGCAATCATAGCCTCATACTCAGCTTCGTTGTTAGTCAATTTTACAGTTCTTATGGACTGCCGAATGATATCCCCTACAGGGGCTTTAAGTACAATACCTAGCCCAGTTCCTTTTACATTGGTGGCTCCATCCATGTATAAGGCCCAAATCCCCGACGTTGTACCCGAGGTTAAAATAAGTTCTTTCTCTACCTCGGGCACCATTGCGGGGCTAAATCTGCCACGAATTCGGCCAAAATTTGGGACTTCATAGCCGTTCGGGGCTTATACTCGATGTCATATCCGCTGATTTCGACTGCCCATTTTGTCAACCTACCAGATAATTCTGGTTTATGCATAACGTTTTTTAACGGGTATGAGGTTACCACACAGATAGGGTGACATTCAAAGTAAGGTTTCAACTTTCTAGATACACTCAATAAAGCTAGGGCCAGTTTTTATAGGTGGGGGTAGCATTTCTCCACATCTCCTAAAGTTCTACTAACATAATAAATCGGAAATTGCGTACCTTTTTCATCTCGAACCAGCACTCCACTTACCGCGACTTCGGATACTGCCAGATATAAGTATAACTGCTCGTCTGCCTTTGGTGTATGCAACAGAGGCGGGCTCGATAAATACCTTTTCAATTCTTCTAGGGCCAGCTGACACTCCGGTGTCCATGTGAAGTCATTTTTCTTTTTGAGCAACGAGAAAAATCGGTGGCTTTTATTCGAAGACCGAGAAATGAATCTGCTTAAGGCCGCGATCCTTTTAGTTAGTCTATGTACCTCTTTTATGTTCTCGACTACCCAGATATCCTCGATGGCCTTGATCTTGTCCGGGTTAATTTCGATTCCTCGATTTGACACCATGAAGCCCAGGAACTTACTGTTGACACCTAATTTTCACCGCATAAAATGTATATTTTTAATTTCCATATTTCTCGAGTCCAAGACGGGGTGAGGATGCCCTTGAAAAATTAAAAATCCAAAGATCCCGAGAAAATTGCAAAAATTGACGTTTAATTATTATTTTTCATAAAAATTAACAATTTACAAGAAATTACGAGTTATTTACTTTCACAAATGTGATTTGAAAAGAAGATACACATCTCGTTCCGTCTAGCTCGGAAAAATTGTTAATTTAAACAACGTATGAATTACGGTTTCACATTTTTTTATTGCTCAAAACTATGTCAATATTGGGTTCGTATCGAAGCTCGTATTTTAAAATGACGTATTATGAACTTTATTTTTATAAAATACGAACTTACGTGTTAGTTTTATACAAATACGTAGTTTCATGAAATTGTGTATTTTTATTTAATTTATGTACAAAGGGTCTTTTTAAATTATGTTTTGAACTAAAGGGGCCATTTTAAACTTGTTAAATAACTTTCTGGGGGGAGGGTATATATATAATAGGGGACCAAAGTTGCAAATGAGCAACTTCAGTCCCCATTTGATCCCGTCTTGTTTCTTCTCTCGTCCTCGGATGCTTCAATGGCGATATGAGGCGATTTTTCTAGGGTTTGATCGCGAGCTTGATTCAGCCACTTCCATGGCTGTTTCAGGCCTAATTTTTCTGGGGTTTTCATCCCCATCCTCTGTTTTATCGATTACCAGGTTTAATTTGATTCAATTCACATTTTTATTCCTAAAATTAACCCTAATAAGGGTGTTACCCGAATCCCTTCAAGTGTTGAGGATGCCATGGGCGGAGTCGTGAACTCTTAGCCATCTTGTGCTACTCAATACAAATTTGAAGGGGTTTTAGGGGAAATTCCCTTAAGATTCTGTGGTTGGGTACGAATTTAGGAGGGTTTCTATCCATTAGTACGTTTGTTTACGTTATTGTCCTATGATTGTACCTATTTTGATGACTAGTGTACTATCTCCTAATTTTATGGGATTTTTGGATAAATTCTGGTACAATATGGTTGTTTTCTTGTTTGTATATGCTTAGGTGTAAAAAATTCTGTTAGAATATAGTACATTTGGGCATATTTGCTGAGAAGGAACCTGTCCTTTAGGGGAATTTCAAATTTTTTTGAATGTTGGGTAAGATTTTGGGGGGGGGGGGGGGGGGATTTCAGTGGGGATATTCATTTTTATTCCCATTCCTATCCCTAAACCCTAATTTGATTGCTATAAATAGCAAGCCATATGGCTGTTTGAAGGGTCTCTTTTTTCTGAAAATTTCCTAAGTTAAAAACAACACTAAGTGTTCTAGCCTACAAAATACAATACATATACATTATATATAGAAGCATACCACTGATATACTAAGTATACCCCTTTACTAAAAACCATACTATATATATACTACTATCTACTTGATATATATAGAATACATAAAATTTTGAAGAAGAAAGGGCTTATTATTAAGGTGTCAAGTGTTGGTGTTTGAAGAAGTTGATTCAATACCCTCCATTTTGATCTTTAGGTTGCCCCAATAAGAGGTAATTTCTTATTTCAAATCTTATTCTGTTTTGGTCCTGATCATTTATTATTTAAGCTTGTTTGATATTCAAGAATGCTATAAATGATTAGCTTAGTCCTATATGTTGCTATTCTGTTCTGTTTCTGTTATGAGAGGTGATAAACATAAGTTAAGTTTAAATCATGTTATGTCAAGTAGATACAATGCCTTGTTAGTTTAATAAAATGAGAAGAAATAGCTAAAATGGGGGGTTTTAGGCTCTTAAGTTTCAGTTTAAGGATAGCAAGTTAGATGGTTATGATAAGCAGTCATAGTTGGTGATAAATCTGTATTTAGGCTATAATCTTTACTTCTTAGTTCTGTGTTCTGTGAAAATATGTGGTTGTTGAGACTGTAACATATAGTTGTTGGAAAATTACTTTTCAAAGTCTAAAAATGATTCACTTTGGCTTATTTGGTCACTGAACCATACATGGTTGTTAAATTAGTTAGATATGATCATTACTAGTTACTTAAGTTCATTTTAGAGTAGTATACTTGCTTGATATGTTGAAAACTGTCTTTAGTTAGTAAGTCTTCCTTTAAAATGGGTTATGAAGCTGTCTGTTAAAACTTGAATGAAGTTCTTTCCAAAAAAAATAAACATCTTGAAATTACTTCTTTTTGGTTTGAGTTTGTGGTTTATTACCTCTTCTGTTGTCAAACTAAAAAATGGTACACCCTAGTGTCTAGTGCTTGATAGTTTGATTTGGGCTGACATACTCATAGCTTTTTTCTGTGGAAATGACCTTAAGTCATCACTATAATCTAGCTTTGGTTAATTTGAAGTCTTGAAAGACTGCTTAAGTGTTTATATTATCCTAAATGAAAACTGATTAGCTTTGACTGTGTTTGCTATCTTGTTTGAGTAGTTTAATAGGAATAAAAATGGAACTTGGTATCTGTCTCATAAAAATCTTGAAACCTATGAGTTGTTATGAGTGGATGACTAAAGATTGAGGTCTGTATTTGCTAAAAAATGAGTTTTTATCAGCCTATGGGGATTTATGTTTTGCCTCATCTGAGATTTGCATAAGTTAGAATTTGAAAATGGCTTTAAAAGTGCAGAGTTTTCTTTGAAATGCAACTCTATCCCTCTTTTATTCAAAAATAGGATAAAATATGAACTTGTTTAGACTTCCTGTACAATCTGCTAGGTGTTTTTGCTTCTAGTGCATCTTCATGGTCTAGGATAGAGGTCATACACCATCTAAGTTCCTTGCCTTAAACTTTCTGTTGTTTAGTATGATGTATGTGGAAAATTTCTTAACCATGTGACTAAAAAATGGAAACTTGCTTTGAAAATCAACTATCTAGACCAAACTGTGTTCATCTAGGTGTTGTTTGAGGACTACTGTGATCCATTTTTAGATGATAATTGCCTCTGAGTGTTATTATTTGCTTCAATTTATAATTGGACACTCCACATAACTTGTTTTGTGGAGATTAAGGATTAAGTTGTGAAATGAACCTATTTTGGACCCTAGGATACTGAACTGTGACCATAAGACACCTTGGAACTTGTAGCTCTGATTGTTTCATCCTAAGTCTGAAAATCAGAGACCAAATGGGGCCTATTGATGCTAAGAGCTTCTAAAATATGCTTTAACTTCTTACTTTTGTCATTTGATTTCAAGACTGTAGGGGAAGGATTCATTTTCTTGACTAAAAAATAGACTAATGAATCTAGAGAAAGGATTAGTGTTGTTGGTGATTTTATCCTGTTCCTACCCTATGTCCTGTTTGCAACTTGATTGTAGTGACCATATTAGTTGCCATTTGTGTCTTACACTGATATTGCTTATAGTTTATTCAGTCCCTTTGCTTGACATGACTACTTAGTAGATTAAAATGAATCTTAAAACTGAAACCATGCTTAGGTGATCCTATTTGTACTTGATTTACTTATAATGTTTAGTTACCTAGCCTTGACTGTTTGTTTGAATCAAGTCTTGTTCACTGAACCATCTCCTGCACCTAGGATAGTGCCATGAACCATCTTGTCTCAGTTTTTCTTTTAGAATTCCTGAAACTTGTCATTCTTCCTACTTGAAGTTCCTTTGCACCTCTGATTTGCTTGTGACTTACAGACCATCTGTCCTGTCTCTTGTTGGTTATTTATTTGCAATGTTCATGTTGTTTGGTTACCTGTGACCTGTATTTTGCACTTGTATTGTCTATGGACTACTTGGTTCTCTTTACCTGATATAATCACCTAATAAACTAGGTGTAGGGAATCTAAACTAGGAACTAAGGCTACTTAAAAGATTAAGAGTGATACTTGCTTTTGTGATGCACCCCTCCCTCTTGTCATTTGCTTGTGAAATCTGAATTGTCTCATATGCATTTTTCCTCCTTGCCAATTGTTAAACCATGTTACACTTGGCATTTCATTCCCAACTTAGGATAGCATTCATGCACTCATTATGATTTTCACAGGTTCCTACTCATATATGTGGTTCTTTTGTGCAAGTTCTATAAATAGAACAAGCTTATGGTGTCCTAGAAGACTCTACTGTCAGTCTGTTAAACTTGCCATATGCTGAGGTGAATTTGAAGAACTAAAAATGGCTAAAGCTGATTATAGCAAACCTTGATTGAAACCTGAAATGCTTGTTAAACCTACTGACCTGTTTATGTAGTATTTGAAACTGTTTTAAGTTTAGAACTAGTTTGAAATGGCTTAAAACTCTGTTGTTAAGTCTGTCTTGATTATTCTATATGTTTTCTTAGAACCATGCTTGATTCCACATCTGTGAATGAACTTGCCTAGTTTAGGACTGAGTTTGTAGACCCTGGTATATTTACTTGTCATCACCCTTGAATCCCAAAGAATAGGCTAAGTTTGAATTGAAAATCTTGTTTGTGAACTGTGTTTGTGGAAACTGTGTATCAACCTCCTAAAACTGGAACTTTGAAAAGCTATTTGACTAAATGTTGCTTTACTATTAGCCTAGACTGATCATGAATTTTCAGTGATAAATTGACTTCAAAAATTGTTTTTTCCCTGCATTAAGGCCTAGACATGGTCTCTTATGCATTTCCCCTAGTTTAAAATGTTTATTCTTTTCCTGTTTAGTGGCTGGAATACTATTTGATAGGCTTTGCTTAAAACCTGTTATTCTAGACTACAACCTTAAATTGCCTATATGCTTGATTATTTGATAAAATATGGATACTCTTCATGTCACGACCCAACCGGAGGGCCGCGATGGGCACCCGATGCTAACCCACCCGGCACCTCTTATCATATCCCACCCGGCACCTCTTATCATACTTTCACATTACATCTAGGTAAGCCACATATCTAAATCATACTTTTCATTTAACAATCATGCTAATCCCATTTGGGCAACAATACATTTATATCCTCATTAGCATCTATGCCCATAACAATGTACATAAGACGACGAGGCTAACAAAATAATATTCAAAATATAGGCCGACAAGGCCAAACACATCTACCCATATACATATGTCTACGAGTCTCTAAGAAGAGTATATCATATCATATAGGCGGGACAGACCCCGAATAATTATGTACACAAAATAATCTATACCAAAAGTCTTCCGAATGAGGTGGAGCTCCGCTATGTAGTCCACGAGAAAATATAGCTATCGATCAAGACTGCGGGCGTACCGAAAGAATGTACTTGTATGTAAAGCATGATCAACATCAATATGAAAGCATAATAGACAAAGTTAGCATAGGATGGGAGATAATAGTATCGTCGTCATAGCACTTACTTGCTTTTCATTTCCATTTCTATTGCGTATCCGTGTACATACATCCATATCCGTATCCGTATACGTATTCGTACTCATTTACCTTTCGTATCCATTTTCGTAATCGTATTCATATTTCCATTCATACTCATATTCATATCATATACATATCATTTACGTATCATATACATCGCATATACATAGCCTTTACATAGCATTTACATATATTTAGCATATTCGTACTCATATTGATGTCATATATATAGCATTTATATAGCATACCCGACCACTAAGGTTTGGTGTTTCACATACCTGGCCCTACCAAGGCTCAGTGTCATACATACACATCCTACCAAGGCTCGGTGTTATCCGTACCCAAGCTATAGAAGCGCGCATTATAAATATACATATACATATCTACACATTCTACCCGGCCATATAAGCTCGGGGTTTCGTAATAGCCACACATGGGCACATATATATATCAGCTCATAAGCATCTTTACTGTCGTCGTTCATTACATCTATCCTTAAAGGATTACTCGTCATATAAGGAACTTAGTACAATCGTATCATATCGAGAATCATAGCTCAGTAGCTTTTAGAGATAGGATTATTGGAGAATATCATATGCTCAAAGAAGGATAGATATTTGGCCAAAGAACCACGCCTTATGAAAGAAGGGTTAGCCTTACATACCTTTTCGTTTAGCTATTCTATCACTTGAACGTTCTCCTTCAATGCTCATGTTCTACCTTCATTAGAGTTTATACTAGCATTAGATAATCGATAGCTTAGCATACTCAACTAAAGCTAGAGAAAATTGGGCAGCATCTCTTTTGTTTATACTACTTTCTCCATATCATATATCAACTCCCAAACGTCAATAATAGTATTCCCAACATCATAACAATGGCCTTTATTCACCTACATTATCCTTACTTCTCAATTCACTTCCAATCATCCATATTCATGGTCATATCACACAATTACGTTCATTCACATACAATGTCTATTCCATGGTCTCAATAACATTTATAACATGATTATAATCATAATGTATCAAGAATCATAACTCAATCCAAACATTTACTCAAAAGTGACACTATTCCCACATTAATAACCCATTTCTATATCTTTTTTGCAATCCAAGTGTTTCAACTTTCAAATACCTTAAACAACATGGAAATTTCATAAAACTTACCTTAGATGGTGTAGGAATGAACCTTGGGTGCAAACACCTCACTTGAGCAAAACCCTAGTTTTTCCTTCACTTGGATTTCCTTGTCTTGGATGAACTTTAATGGGTTCCTTACACTTGATTCACTTAGTTGATGTAGATAATCACTAATATCTCTTGAATTTGTGTGGGAGAAGTGTTCTAGAGAGTTCTAGAGAGAAGGAGTGAAAAATGGAAATGAAATAATGAACTTGGTCCTCTTTTTAATAACTTAAAATTCTGATCTGTCGGGAGAATATACGGACACTTATACGGTCCATATAAACTTATACGGTCTGTATAAGTGACCGTGGAATGGACCCTTCAACGACTCTTCTCTGTGATCATTATACGGTCCATTATACGGTCCGTATAAATTTATACGGTCCGTATAAGTGACCGTATAATCCCACCAGTGAGGGGCCTTCACTGGAATAGTCTAATTTCCATTATACGAACCTCTATAACATTGTATGGTCCGTATAATGGGCCGTATAACCCATCAGTCCACTGATCTTGTTCTCGTCACTTCGTTTGATCTTCAATCCTTATGAAACCTTCTAAACATTTGTTTATCACCCTATTAACAATCTAAGGGACGTTATAACTCTTCTCCAGAACATCGTTAAATCATCGTTAACTTGCTACTCGCAAATACTTTTCGATACATACCATATGCCTTGCCTTCTTTTGGCAACCTTTCTCGTCTAACATCGAATGTCTTTGAAATCTTACTTAGGGTCATCAAATGTCATTCCTTACTTATCGAAATACCATATACTTCGTGTTCTTCATTAGTCTATTCACTTCAACACTTAATTTTTTGGGAATTTTGAGTTTCTTTGGGTAGTTAAAGGAGGTTTGTGTAGAGTGAATATAGAGAAGCTTAGTGTATAAGAGTTGAATGTGGAGGGTATGCCCCCTTTAGGGAGGTTTTGCTCTCCCATCTGTATGGTATATCACTACATATATTAGGTATATTATAAAGCTTGACACTTAGATAATTTTGGGATAAAAATTGTTCTTTGGGCAGGGCATTTCTTTATTTCATTTGGTATTTCAAAGGAATGCCCCTTTTTTGCATAAATTGCCCCTCCCTATTTGTTTAAAATCATGGGCCTAGCCCAATTCTGTTGTAATTTAATTTTTGGCATTGTAACTTAATTTATGTCTCTAAGTCAAATACTAATACAATGTATGCTCATTTATTTGTAAACCCCGAATCCGTTGGTGGGCCCCAACGAGGCCCACTAACGTATCTAGATCGAGTCAAACGAATCCGGAGCAAAATGGAGCATACGTATGGACTTAGGAACAAACTTGCATAATACCTTCGTTTGGGCTTGGTCGGTCCAAAGTCCTTAATCTTTACTTTTTGCAATTTAAATTCATATTTGCGCCTTTAAATTCGAGATATTGGAACCCTTATATGATTGTCACATAATTTAGAGTTGCCAAGTTGATTTTTTTTAAAATAAACTAATTCGAACTTGTGTAAAAAATTGGATAAAAATGGACTGAAACTGTTTTGGACTTAAAACGTTGTATTTGGAAAAACTGCTGGACTAAATTGACATTATTGAAACTTTGTAGATTGAGACTGCCTGGGACCGTTCTAGACTGTTTAAAACTTATGGACCGATTCTGGATGTTTTGAAACTTGTGTAAATGCGTATAAAACTTGTACAAAAATGGATTAAAATTTGGATAAGTATAGAATATAATTGGTAGACTAAAAAATAAATAACTTAGTCTAATCAATTACTGTATATATATGACAGTATAATAGTATGCCTAAAACTATTTTTCATAAAACTACTTTCATAAACTTAAAATCCTTCTTTTTCAAAACCTTTTGCGTGGACTTACGTGGAGTCCTACCTAGGCTAAGAGCCTTCGGGTATTAGCCTAAGTGTTCAAGTCCGACACCCACGCTCAATTTTGAGCAAAATTATACTTCGACGATTTCTTAAAAAATGTATTTCTTGCATGTAAATGACACCCTTTTATTGCGGAAATTTAGATTTAAGCAATTTTTGTCAAAAAATGATTTATGATCATAAAACACACTATTAGAACCCGTAGGTAAACCGCGATTGAGCGGATCTTTAATACCGGGATGCCTAACACCTTCCCCGGGAAATCACCAGAACCCTTACCCAGACTTTGGTAGATTAGGTTTCTTTTAAATAACTGTTTTAAATGAACCCTTTTCGAACTGGTTTTCCTAATTTCTTAAAAATTAGGTGGCGACTCTAAAATGTATCCTTTAGAGCACCATTAAGTAGTTGGCGGGTTTTTTTCGACTTTCCCGGTACGATTCACAACCGTACTTTCCAGGGACACCTCCCTTCTTTTACGAGGTATGTGTGAGCCGGTTAAACTTAGAATTCCCAACGCTCGCTACACTTACTCGAACCAACTCCGAAGGCCCACTTCTCCGGGTTCAGCTTCATGTTGTACTTGCGTAGAATGTCGAAGGTCTCCTGCAAATGCTTTAAATGGTCCTCTATTTCCAGGGACTTAACTAGCATATCATCAATATAAACCTCCATTGTTTTACCTACTTTCTTTTTGAACATTTTTTTTACTTGGCGTTGATAAGTAGCACCGATATTTTTTAACCCGAACGGCATTACGTTGTAACAGTAAGTTTCGTACTTCGTTATAAAAGAAATTTTTTCCTGATCTTCTGGGTTCATTCGGATCTGATTGTACCCGGAATAAGCGTAAAAAAATCTTAATATCGCATGGCCAGCCGTCGCATTAATCATGCGATCGATGTTAGGCAAAGGAAAAGAATCCTTCAGGTAGGCTTTATTCAAGTCTTTATAATCTACGCACATTCTAAACTTATTGCCTTTTTTGGGTACAACCACTACATCAGCTAACCAATCCGGGTATTTAACCTCCTGGATGGATCCTATTTTTAATAACTTTGTTACCTCTTCCTTGACGAATTTGTGTTTGACCTCGGCCATCGGTCTTTGCTTCTGCTTTACCGGGGTAAATTTCTGATCAAGGCTCAGCCGGTGAGTGGTCACTTCGGGTGGAATACCTGTCATGTCTAAACGGGACCATGCAAAACAATCGGTATTAGCTTGAAGAATTTGATTAATTTACTCCTAAGCTCCGAGGTTAACCTCGTGCCCAGGTATACCTTCCTGTCTGATAGATGGACAAACAGAATAATTTGTTCAAGCTTTTCCACCGTTTATTTTATTGCATCCGAATCATCTGGCAATACAAATGACCTGGGAACTCCGAAGTCGTCTTCTTCCATGTCCATTTTCCCTTCCCCTTCGAACCTGGCCGGATCTACGTCCTGTGATTGCTATTTAGCGTTTTCTCCTTCATTCGTGTTTTCAGTACCCTCGGGGGCTTTCTCTGATGTCTGAACAGCTTCTTCAACTGCGACATCTCCTTTGCTGCAGGTTTCTCTCCATGAATGATTTTTACCCCTTCTGAGGTTGGGAATTTTAGCATTTGGTGCAAGGTGTAAGGCACCGCCCTCATGATGTGCAACCATGGTCCTCCGAGGAAAGCGTTATATCTCATTTCTCCATTGATGACATAAAACTTTGTGTGCTGGATTATACCGGCTGCGTTTACCGGAAGTGCTATCTCACTTTTCGTAGTTTTGCATGCCATGTTAAATCCGTTTAGAACGTGGGCTGCCGGTACGATCTGATCTACCAGCCCCAATTGCTCCACTACCTTCTATCGGATAATATCGGTCGAGCTACCTGGGTCAATCAAAATACGTTTCACATGAGTTTTATTTATGAGGATAGAAATTACCAAAGCATCATTGTGGGGTTGAATAATGTCCTCCGCATCTTCATCACTGAAGGAGATGAATCCATCCGGTTCATAGTCCCTGGTTCCTTTTTCTTGAGTGATTGAGAACTTTGTCTTCTTCATCGTCGGACCTCGGGGTATTTCCACCCCCAATGATCATGTTGATCACATGTTGAGGCTGCTCAATTTCATTTTTTTTGCTGGGTTCCCTATTTTTGAAATGATTCTTTGTTCGCTCATTTAGGAATTCTCTGTCACACCCCAACTTTTGATAGGGCATGATGGGCACCCGACCCTTACTTAGGGCCGAGCGAACCCGCTGATCCTCGTGATACTCACAATCTTACTGGACTCTTAAATCATGAAATGAATGCATAATGTAAGTTTCTCAAACAAACATGCTTTTCGTCCTTCTCAAATCAAGTAAAATTTGTAATCATATAAAACTTGTAACATAATGCATAATGACACATCGGCTTACAGAGCCGCTTACAAGGCTAACATGTTCTATACGTGACTCTGTCTGTAAAGCCTCTAACATAACCCAAGATACCATAACATAGATACTCTGACTTGGCAGCACTCCGGAAGGAAATGGAACTCGCCAATCTAGGCAAACATCTTCTACTAGTATCCTCCACTCATCCGTATACACACACGTGGCATGAAACGCGGCCACGAAGAGTGGGGGTCGATTTTAATATGTACTGAGTATGTAAAGCATGGAATACAGTAAACAGAATCGTACTAAAGTAAGGAGTATAGAAAATAGTACAGAACCAGAAAACCACAAGGCTTGCCCTTGAAACATAAACCATGCATGTCAATATCATATCCAATTCATTATGGGACTTAGAAATATAAGTGAGTAATCATCTTGTACATATGCATATATAACGTGTCCCGGCCCTCCAGTGAGGGACTCGGTAATTAAAATCATCATATACGTATACATATACCATACCCGGCCCTCTAGTGAGGGACTCGGTGAATAGAATCATCATATACATATACATATACCGTACCCGGCCCTCTAGTGAGGAACTCTGTGAATAGAATCATCATATGCCATCCTGGCCGCCATCCCCATATCATCATATCATCATGTCATCATATCATCATATATATATACCGTACCCGGCCCTCTAGTGAGGGACTCGGTGAACAATGCAGTGAAACTGTACACGAATACATACCCGGCCCGGAACTCGGTGAAAGAAGTAATAACAGCTAGCACGAGCAGAGTAGTGAGAAACCATATGCATATAAATCATCATTTCAGACTCGATAGATAAGTAAGTAATCACGCTCGAGCATTAAAACGATAGTCATATTAAATCCGTTCTAATAGCCATTAGGACTACGTTAAAGAGAATCTTAGAGATCATAGACATGTATCAAACCAATCCGAGCCCGCCCATGAAAGTTACGGGCATTATTCGCTAGAGAATACTTTACGAACATATCAAAGCAATCCGAGCCTGTTCATAAAAGTTAGGGACATTATTCAACATAGAATCCTTTAGGAACAAGAACTCTTATGCGACATTTACTATCCAAGCATACAAAAGACACAAGAACCATAGCTCGACTATATTAGGAATGCTAACATCAAGAAGTGAATAAGAATCGTAGACATGCTCGGATCTTATGAATATAGTTATCCCAAGGCTCGTATCATATCTTACTTACATCTAAGACATGCCAAAAGAAAGAAAGGGTAAACTTTACATACCTCGTCCGCTTCCTAAGCTAATCCAAACTTAAGTCTCGGGATTCCCAAGATCTACAACAATGTCATTAGACACCAAACATTAGCTATAGGTAGTTAAGAATCCAATCCTAGGCTAGCACTTCATTCTGAAAATTTGGTAGGCGGCATTTCCTTTATAAATTCAACAAACCCAGAATTCGGCCAAATCATCAATAACAATACCAACAACCATACTAACAATATCAACAATTAATTCAAAACGCATTCTAGCGTCAGCAGCTCCCTTCTACATAATTTGACGGCATTTCATCTATATTCAAATCAATCACATACAACACAACCCGCCACCTTCCAAACTCAATACGAACAACAACAACACATTCCTCTCTTCCGAATTCATGAACTATACCAACAATCCACACGTTAACAACTTCATTCTCATAAATACAAGAAACTATATAAAAATCGCATTAGCTTCTAAAACAGCCCACAAACGATTACAACTTTACTTGAACCATCAAACCTTCATTTTCATCATAGAATCCACAACAACAACAATCTAAAATACTAAGTAAATTTAGTTCACCACATTCTTCAAAAACCGTCCACACACGGCTCAATATCACCATGCATGATTTCATGAATTTCATCCATTTCTACACATTACAACATGCACAAACCATCCATAACACATGAAAAAGGAGATTAAATCTTACCTTTACCCCTTAGCTTTCCAACTTGGCTAGGGTTGGTGAATTGCAACAACGAATGGTTTGATTGCTCCAACAACTACTCCACGTTAATAAGGACCTTCCAATTGGTTGAAATGCTAGAAGAAAATTATTTTTTTTATCAATATTTAGGGACCATATTCGGCTAGCCCTTGGCGAATACTCTCTCTATTTTTCTCTGAAGCTTCCCCAAATTTCTAGAATTGTAAATGATGAATAATTCTTGCTTTGTCATCAACCATCTATGTATATATATATGTAGCCTCTACAAATACAAGGTGGACACATGCCCCCCCTTATGGCTTAAGACAATTGGCCAAGCCATGTGCGGGGCCCACACACCCACACGGCCACATGGCCACTGGTGGCCTTTTCATGAAATATATTTTTCAACTTCTAGCCCCTAATTTTCCTTAATATTTCCATCCAATAAAATTCATAAGCAACTTGTGCATTAAACAAAATCGGAAAATAGCCTTGTCCTTAACTTATCGCAACTAGCTTAAAATATTCCAATGTACAAAATACGGGATATAACATTCTCGAAGATGACCATTCTTCAGTAGTCGTGCCACTTCATCCCTTAACCCTTTACAATCGCGATTCGGTGCCCGTGTGTTCTGTGGTACTCGCATATCAAGTTCGGATCCAGTTGTGAGGGGTCTTGTTACACCCGTAGTTTTGTACGCTGAGATTCGTTAGGTGGTGGTTGGTCTAAGTATGGAAAATGGAGTAATATGCGCCTATCTTATGATTATGAGGGTTTAAGATCATGTATGAGAAGTATCGAAAGGATTGGAGGTCGAACGGGCGAAAAATGAAAATTTGGGCGAACTGGCAAAAATTGCCCGACGCGTTCCCGATAGAGCCTCGCGTTTGCGATGGCCATGAAAATTCCAGACCATCGTGTTCGTGAGAGTCCCTCGCATTCGCGAAGATCAATTATTAAGTCAGTTCCACCAACTTAACCCCCCTATTTATGGGTCAAAACCCCCTTTTTTAACCCAAAAATATTTCCCAAAGTTCAAAGAAACTTATAGGGGCATTTGTGTCATAAAAAGTTGAGGGATTGGAGGGATTTTGATTAAGCGAGTTGTGATTATAGTATCATTTTACGGTGGATTTTGGCTTGGATTCAAAGTAAATATTCAAGATATTGCTGCTCTAGCAAGAATAAAGTATGGATCTCTCCTTATTGATGTTGATTTCGGTTTACGTACAAAGATAGAGTTATTAAATAGTCGTGTAATGAATTGGTTGGTTGAGAAACTGGGAAAAATATCGTGTGGGATGGTTTATTGATTATATTGATATTGATAATGATGTTGTTGATGTTGGTATTGGTATCATTGTTGTTTGTTGTTAGAATTGTGATTTCGGTCTAGGCATATAAACAGGGGAGATACTTGTTACACCTCGGAAAATTTTCCGTTGATGCATAGTGAATAGACTAATGAAGGGCACGAAGTATACGATGTTTTAATAAGTAAGAAATAGTATTTAATGATTCTAATTGAGATTTCAAAGGCATTCGAGGTAAGAGGAGAAAGTTCGTCAAGAAAGGCGAGGTATACGTTGTGTGTCGAAAAAGGATTTACAAAGTACCAAGTTAATGATGGCTTAATGATGTCTTAGAAGAAGAGTCATAACGTCCCTTAGATTGCTAATGAAGTGTTAAACAAGTGTTAAGAAGGTTCCATAAGGATTGGAGACCAAACGAGTTGACGAGAACAAGTTTTGAAAAACTATGAATTATACGGTCCAATGTACGAACCGTATAAAATATACTGGCCATATGTTAGGCCGTATAAATTGAGCAGAACTGGAGCCTTCACTAGACCAAAGATACGGTCACACATACGGTCCATATAAATTATACGGACCGTATGTTAGTCTATGAAACCGAGTCGGGACAGATTTTAAGTTGATAAAAAGGGGACCCAAGCTCATTTAATTCATTTCATTTTTCACTCCACACTTCAAGACCTCTTTATAACACTCTCTACACTTCTCCCACAAGCATTAAAGAGAAACTAAGGATCAACTTTATCAAACCAAGAGAATCAAGTGCAAGAAACTCATTAAGGTTCATCCAAAACAAGAAATCTCATTGGAAGTGGAACTAGGGTTTTGCTCAAGTGAAGAGTTTTCACCCAACACTCATTCCCACACTATTTAAGGTAAGTTTTATGATAATTCCATGTTATTTAAAGTATTGAGAAGTTGAAAGACTTGGATTATGAAAGGAAGTAAAAGATGGGTCATGAATGTAAGAATAGTAACAATTTTGAGTAGTAGCTTAGAATGAATCATGATTCTTGACATGTTGTGATTATAAATATGTTATAAATGACATTAAGAACATGGGGGAAACATTATATAGGGATGAACGTAATATTATACTATGACCATGGTTATGGATGATTTGAAGTGAAATTGGGAAATGTAGGTGAATGAAGATTATTGCTTATGATGTTGTGAATGTTA
The DNA here is from genome assembly GCF_029784015.1 of Lycium ferocissimum. Lineage (NCBI taxonomy): Eukaryota > Viridiplantae > Streptophyta > Magnoliopsida > Solanales > Solanaceae > Lycium > Lycium ferocissimum. Next base: position 26,704,860 of record NC_081347.1, on the reverse strand, counting down.
TTAGAGACGTTTGGGAGTTGATATATAATATGGAGAAAAGTTGTATAAACAAAGGAGATGCTGCCCAAATTTCTCTAGCTTTTGCTAAGCATGTTTATGTTACCGATTAGCTAATGTTAATACGAACTCTCTTGAAGGTAGAAACGTGAGCATTAGAAGAGAACGTTCAAGCAATAGATTAGCTAAATGAAAAAGGTACGTGAGGCTAGTCCCTTCTTTCTAAGGCATGACTCCCCTGGCATGAATCCTCCTATTTTCCCCATGACTTTCTTACATCTCGAAAATTATGAGTCTATGATTATAAAGTGTTTTATATAAGATAAAGAAACAAGATATGTTATGAGCATGACAGTGATGATGATGAGTTCAGTCTAAAGATTCTAAAGATAACGATCCTAATTACGATTCATTGATGTTGATTATTGTATACACTCACCTTATGTGCTAATTCCTTTAAGGTGAGGCAGAATGCTTATGAATGCTCCATAATGGAGTCGGGGGTTCACGACCTTACGTCACCCCGATAGAGTATAGTTGTATTTGAGTTTCTATGAATGATTCATGATAAGCATATGATGATGATATTACATCGTGCCTATATGGCCGGGCAGACACTGCTAAGGCGGGCAGCGTATACACCATGTCCAGATGGCATGCGCAGACACCACTAGTGGGCGGCATGAGATAGTTACCCCGGACAGGGGAGGCCTGGATGCGGGCTAATGATGATCACACCGTACCTATATGGTCGGGCAGCTTATATATATATATATATATATATATGCATACATGATATGATGATGTTTATGAAGTAAGATAGCATGCATTATTTCTATCAAAATTGACAGTCAGTTACAGGTTGATCTTCACTTGATGTCTCCCTATTTCATTGATGTATTGTTATTGTTTATGCCTTACATACTCAGTACAATTCTTGTACTAACATCCTTTTCTTTGGACGTTGTGTTCATGCCCACAAGTAGACAGGGAGGTGATCCAGATTCGTAGGAGTTATCAACAGACTTTGAGAGCACTCCATTGTTTCGGAGGTGCCATTGATTTATTATTTTGTGTATATACATGTTTTGGGCACGACAGGGTCCTGTCCTGACCATATGTCTAGTACTCTAGTAGAGGCTCGTAGATACGTATGTGTGGGTAGTATGGTCTCACGATTTCCTCATTGTATATATTATTTTGATAGCCGAAGGGCTCATGTATATGAAGGTAAATATGTTTCAAAGTGAAAATGGTTTTCCCTATGATTACAAGCATGAGAATAATGAATGAATGCAGGATGGGTATGATTAGTAGTAGAATGAGTGGTGCTCGGTGGTCAGCTTCGGGTATCCATCATGGCCCTAGTCGGGTCGTGACAATGCTACTCGAATTTCGGCAGATTCTAAAAGGATTTAATTTATAGACTTAAGACAAGCTTATGATGATGAGCCTAACAATAGTATGAATGGTTTTATATATAGATTGCAAGATGGGAAGTAAGTTGGAAAGTCGAGAAATAAGCTTCCAGGTATGTTAAGACTATCCTTTCCATTCTTTTGGCATGATCCTTATCTTATGAATGAACAAAGTAAGCAAGCGAGTTCCAAAGACTCTACTCCTAGATGGTACAGGATTTAGCGTATCCTTGACCTCTTAAGTCCCGAAGGGAAATCCATAAGTTATATGTTTCCATGATGGTGTCTACATCCCGAAGGGCACATTCATAAGGCTTCTTTATTCATATGCATTTCATATTTGATTTTTAAGTCTCGAAGGAGACAAATGAAAAAGGGGAAGAAGTTCCCGTTTTGAACTAAAGGTTGCTCCGAAAGGAGTCTTTCGATTTTTACAAAGATTATTATGCATTTGCACTGATATATATGTACGACATGATATTATGGGGCATGGGAAGGGCTGTGGCGTTATATATGCAAATCACCTGATTAGCTGGTGCATGATGATTGAGATGCCCGAAGGGGCTGCCATGGAGCCATTATGATATGATGCCCGACGGGGCAAAGCTCGAAGGAGCGAATGGGTAAAGGTGCATATACATATATACATGTTTTCAAAAGTACATTATGCTATTATGCCCGAAAGGGCTATGATCAAGGCGAAGGCATGCATTATATACATGTATATTCATGATGTAGTAAAAGTTCATAGGCACATACATGATTCGTAGTGTTGGTCACAGGTACAGATTGAGTCTGTATCTCTTTTATCATTCGAGTTGAGATATATTGTTTCAGTTCTGCCTTATATACTCAGTACATTATTCGTACTGATGTCCCTTCGCCTAGGGGCACTGCGTTTCATGCCACAGATGAGTAGAGGACATTTTCTATAGGATGTTCCCAGGCTATCAGCTGGATTGGTGAGCTCCATTTCTGTTCGGAGTGTTGCCGAGTCAGAGTACTTATGTATATCCTTGAGTCAGATGCATTACGAGTATGCTAGGGCCCAGTCCCAGCTCATGTTATGGTTTCTTGTTATGTTAGAGACTTTTTTGCAGACAGTGTCATGTGGATAGTGCGTCGAGATGTCGACAGTTGTGTAAAGCGGCCATGTAGATCGATATGTTCATCTGTTTTGTTTTTAAAGATTTTATTGTGAGTGAAGGTTTTCTTTGAATTAACGATAAGGGAGAAGTCCCTGAATTTATGAAAGGGTTTTATTGAAAGGTTTTTCAGGTGTTACTTGACGGAAGCGTGATTTCGTAAATTAAAGGTTCACAAGAAGTTGTGACTTATGGATAGAATGGTAGTATGGCACTCAGCCGAGTAGGTCTTGGGTGTCAGTCGCGGCCCTCTCGTTTGGGTCGTGACAGGTCTGTCCGTAACAGCCTTGGCCATCTCACACCCTCGATGCGGCCGATTGCAGCTACAATGGCTTTCAAGTCAACATTGAAGTTATATTCATATAACCTCGGACTTTCGCCCGTGCCGGTCCCCTGTAATGTATTGTTTTCGAATTGCAAACCATAACCCCCGAACCGCGATCGCTTTGTCCGTCGGCTTGGCTGCGTACTTGATCCGGGACCGCTCCTTCCCTTATCCGATCTGAAGGTGGACCTTTCGGGTTGAGAATATGGATGATATCTATCTCTTGGTGATTGAAACTTTATTTCCGCTATCCTCTTTGGTCTATCCAAATTTTTAACCCTATTAATCGGACCTGGTGGAAGTCCGAGCTGATCATTCTCCACTCGTATCTTGGACTCATACATGTTATGAACATCTGCCCAAGTAATAACTCCGAACTCCAATAGGTTTTCTTTAAGCTTGAGGGAAGCGTTCGAGCTACGGGGATTAAGTCCCTTCGTGAAAGCCTGAGCCGCCCACTGGTTGGAAACCAGGGGAAGCAACATCCTTTCCTTCTGGAATCTTATCACGAACTCTCTGAGCCGTTCGTCATCCTCTTGGAAGATCTTAAATATGTCGGCCTTTCTTGCCTGCACTTTTCGGGCCCCGGCATGAGCTTTTACGAAGGCATCTGCGAGCAACTCGAAGGATGGAATTGAGTGCTGGGACAGCGTGCAATACCACTGCATGGCTCCTTTAGTCAATGTTTCACCAAACTTTTTCAGCATTACTAACTCAATCTCATCGTCTTCTAGATCATTGCCCGTTATGGCACAGGTGTAGGCGGTTATATGTTCTTGCGGATCCATTGTCCTGTCATATTTTGGGATATCGGGCATCTTAAACCTTTGTGGTATCAGTTTTGGAGCCGCACTTGGTGGAAAAGGCCTCCGGACAATATGTTTGGTCTCCGTAAATCGAGTACGGGGCTGGTGGTGCTCTCGGGTTTGATCCACTCGGGAATTATAGTCTTCCACTTTCTTTTTGTTGGAGTCAATCAATTTAGACAACGCCTCCAACATTCTTATCACCTCGGAAGAACCATGAGGCACCGACCTATCTCGGTCGCTGCTTACCTCAATTTTCCTGCGGGCTGGTGCGGGTCTTCGGCTTGGTTCGGCTGCCCTGACCTCGTTGTTGTTCCTCTGGAGTTGGGAAATAGCCGCATGGTGTTGCATCATGGTTACCTGCTGTTCCTGCAATAAATCATAGATCATGCGTAAGTTAATCTCCTCCCATGTTTCTTTGTTTATCCCACAGGAAGTTCCTCTATCAGCGAGTGTATCTCCGCTATTGTGAATGGCTACATTTGAATTGGCAACGCTCGCATCAGCGGGAGGATCTTCGACCGGATCACCCGGAGGCATGATGTTCAGCGGTACCTCGTCGTTGGGGTTATTGTCGTGGTTATCGTCATTGATGTTGTTTATGTTCACCATGTCAAAGCTGATCTGAAATCAAGAAATAAAATGAAAGAACAAGTGAAAGTCGGGTTATAAGCAAAATCACCGCTATTATCCTTTGCCCCACGGTGGGCGCCAAACTGTTTACCCCTTAAAAAGGTAACAATTGAATTTATAAGTGGTTTAAAGGATACGCGATTTGATTCACTATAGAACGGAAAAATAATAGTAATGAAATACAAATTGAGTAAGAAATAGCCTCGTAATTGATCGGACAGGCCGGGCTGAAGCTTAGATTTACTCGGACCAAACTGTGAGAACTTTTATTATTTGATGCTTGACAAAAATATGAGAATAAGACAATGGTGAAATCGTGTAGAAGATGGTGGTGATAGGGTTTGGGGTTTACTCCCCTCCCCATTTATAGTACAAGAATTTACTTTCAATAACGTAACTAAATCAATTGAAGATAAGGATCCCCGAAATCATGGGTTTGACAACTGTCACTGCGTCGTGCGGAGTGAAATCCGCAACAGGCCGGATTTCCCACAATGTTGCCAACTACAGGTGTGCTCCTCGGGAATCGTCGGGTCCGTATGTCTCTATCCGGTCTAGCCGAGCTCTACTATCCGTTGCTTCTTTCTCCGAATTTGGATCGTCGAACCTTAGGTCGGGGCTATCGACCCCGGTTTTAACCGTATACAACGTGTCTCACATAACTGACATTACTTGTATGAGAGACTTTCTTTTTGTCTCATAATAACGTATTTTGGGTACATTAAGCTCACATAACTAGTGTCAGTTTTGTAAACTACAAAATAAAAAAAAAAATTATTTCATTCCTAAGGTAAAACTAAGAAGAAAAGAGAGGTTATCAAGGAACTTCCCGACTTGGCTAGACAAGGACAAAGGCAAGTAGAAAAGAGAGGTTATCAAGGAACTTTGCGACTTTTCTTCTGCATAATTAGTTGAATTTTTGGGTGGTGGGATTCTTCAGCCTCAAGTCTGAACCATTTTAAATGGTGAAAATTTGCTTACAATTGAAACGTGAATTTTATTATGTGTCTCACGTCACCTCAGCAAGGCAATTTATGATTATTGATCGACAACTTATATTTAAGTGGATGAATTACAAGGTTACAAAAAGAAGAAGACAAATTTCTCTAAGTAACCAGTTATGCATTAACTCAATTCAAGTTCGGTTACCTCATTGATTTTGTTTTGTTTCTTTATCCACTCGACATATATTTTGTCCGAGTCTGCTTAGCTCTATGACATATTTACGTTCACACGTCTAATTATTTCACTGAGGTTTCACATTCTAACCTTCGTAAACATCACTTCTGCTAATAAATAAATAAATAAATAAGTGAGTAAAATAGCGAGTGCAATCGTGCTCATCAGGAATAGTGTAATTGTTGAAAGAAAAATATGCATACAATAATTGTTGAGTAGTGTTTTTGGTGAATAAATATGTTTTTCTCTATTTTTAATAGTTTTCAGCTAGGGGAAGATGACGTTTTCTCCATAAGTAAGTTTTTTCGGAGTCTTTTGTGATTAAAAGGTTAATTGTAAGCTGTGCTGGAAGAAAATAGGAGATACCCTGTGGAATTAGTTGAGGTGCGTGTAAGTTGATCCGAATACCACAATTATAAGAAAAGTTAATGGTAAGCTCAAAGCTAATTCGTTTAGAATGAATAGACTATACATTAATTAGTAGTCTTAATTATACATAAAGGATAGTTTGATGCATGACTCATCCCACATTTATGTGCAGGATTCAAGAAAGAACCCCATGTAATATTATGAGTTGAAATTCGAAAAGAAAGGAGAGATCGGAAAAACGGAGAATCCATGTAATTCTCCATGTCCTGCCACTACGGGATGAGCATCCTAAAATTGTATGGTGAATTAAAAGGAGGGAAGCCCATAATTAACTTCAGTAGCCCCAACAATGAAATTTCCCGTAGATTTATTGTAGTAGAGTAAATAGATACGACTTGCTAACACATAAACTTATCCTGATTGAGATTTGATTGCCTGACAGTCCTATGAGCATCACGTTCATGCAGTGAAACTAGTGAGGTATTCAGGATTGAACTTTTATAGGTTCAAATTCGAAATTATAACACCACTCATTTGATTTATTAAGTTCAAATATATTATTTATTTCTATTTTTTTTAACACATATAAAGTCTGAGGTAAAGTTACGGAGTTTATATGAACCCATAACAGGTACACTATACCGCCTAAGTGAAACTAGTATTGTAAATGACAATTTTTTATGTAAACTTGATTTTCAAACTATTGCATATACATTGTGATTGATATATGGAAGTAACTTTGCTATAATATTGTTATCTAGGGAAACATGCACCTTGTATGGTGTTGATATGAATCTTGTGTTACACCCCGTATCTTCGAAGAAGCACTTATCAAATTTGAAACATAAGTATGTTGAGTTATGGTTAAGTAAAACCATTTTGGAATATAAGGAGCAAGAATTATTAAGCATATTTAATGCGTGAAGGATGTATATAAGGTATGCCGGAAGGTTTTATAAGGAAATGAGCAGAAGAAATAGAGTGGTACGACTTTGGAGAAAGGATGGGTAAAGTTTTGTGTGAAAATTTTGGTCCAACTTGAAGGAAGAATATCTCTTAGCATATGAAGTATTTTGAAGTGAAACAAAAGCCTAAAATGAAGTTCGTCGAGTCTATTTTCCAACGCAATAAACCGCTCGTCGATACGACATCGGAGTAGAGAATTATAGACGTTACAAGTTCGGCGGACAGAGCAGAAACGCGTGCTACGAATCGCTATTTACGATGCCGACTTGCTAGAGGATCTGATACAAAGGACCCCCCGACCCGACTTTTGAACCTTATAAAAGGGGAAAGAACCCTCATATTTTTCACCCAAAATCAGATTTTAAAGCTCGGCAACATAAGGGAAATAATGTCATAAAAAGTTGAGGGTTTGGGTGATTTTCAAGTGGCGGATTAATCGAACGCTCGGATAACGCATAGATGTGATTCTAGTATGGTTTTGCGGTGGATTCAAGGTGGATATTGAAGATATCGCTGTTTTAACAAAAATAAAGTATGAATCTCTCCTTATTAATATTACTTTTGGTTTATTTACGAAGATAGAGTGATTAAATAGTTGTATAATAAAGTTGTTGATTGAGAAATTGGACAAACATCGTGTGGGATGTTTTATGGAATATTTTGGTATCGATAATGATGTTGTTGATGTTGGTGCTGTTGTAGTTGTTGTTTTGTTGGTATTGTGATTTCGGGCTAGGGATATAAACAGGGGAGATGCTGCCCAAATTTCGGCAAATTTTAAGAGGATTTAATTTGAAGGCTTAAGACAAGCATACGATAATGAGCCTAACAATAGTATGAATGGCTTTATATGTAGATTACGGTATTACGATGATCTTATGTAGATCGCAAGATGGAAAGTAAGTTGGAAAAGTGAAAGAAGCCCGGGGTGTTAAGGCATTTCTTTAAAGGATGATTTTTCTATGAACGCATACGGTTTTT
>NC_081347.1:26481891-26696941 GCF_029784015.1 Lycium ferocissimum | reverse complement strand
CCCCCCCCGGCGCGGCCCCGAGCAACCCACTCAGCCTCAATCTTCTTGTTACACTTAAAATCCTAATCAACTGGTGGCACTAAAACGACACTAAAACTAGTAAAACAGCTGGCATAAAATTAAATCCCAAATCAACTGGCATAAAACGGCAGTTACTATGATCATAATTCATTAGAAAGCTTTTTGCCTTAAAAGTTAAATCCTTAAAAGGACTTAGAGCCTGTTTGGATGGGCTTAAAAAAAGCAGCTTATAAGCTGGAAATAGCTTATAAGCTGCTTTAGATAATCTAAGCCAAACGGGCTCAATTATTTTTTTGAGCATATTTTAAGCACAAAATGACTTTAAGGTAGCTCGGTCTTGAACACTCAAAAAAACTAAAAACGAAATTTTATAAGCAACTTATAAGTCAATCCAAACAGGCTCTTACAAGTCATAGCCTTAAAAGTTCTTTTATCAATTAGAATATAATTGTTGGCTGCCCACTTTTCAAATTAGAATATAAGTTCTTCTCATTCCTTACCCCGAATGCCATATCAGGCTAGCACTTTCTTCAATAAAATATTTTATTAAGTACTTGCAATTTGTTCATGACAATAATTTCATTTCTTTCTACTTTCTACAATGAAATTATTTAGGGTTCATTATATTGATATTTACTCAAAAGTAATATTTGCTTTACTTTTGCCAGTTGCTGTTTCTATAGTTGAAAGAGCTCTCTGCGATGAAGTTGATTAAGACTAACTTACGAAATCGGATGGATGATGAACTTTTGAGTGGTTGTTTGGTGCCTTAGATAGAAAAAAAAGTATTTAGTAATGTTTCTAATGAGGCTATTATGGATACCTTTCAAAAGATCGATGAAATCTCATCGAGAAGAATTGTAATAATGTATTTGAAATGAGTTTTATTAATATGATTTGAGTTGTGTTTTTAAAATACGGAAAAGGCTCATAAATACCCCTAACCTATGGGAAAAGGCTCATAAGTAGCCTCTTTCCACCTTTGGGTCTAAAAATAGCCTTAAGGTTTGTTTTTGGCTCAAAAATACCCCTCAAACTAACAAAAAAAATTTGACAGTTTAAAAAGACACGCGTCATTTTCTAATTGGTGCCACGTTTTAATTCAGAATAATTACAATCCAGCCAAGTTTTAATGTTGGAGGTGAAAACGGGTTGGCCAAGTACGAGTTTGGTTTTTAAAACTTGGGTGAATTTTAATTATTCTGAATTAAAACGTGGCCTTTTTAAACAGTCAATTTTTTTTGTTAAATTGAGTGGTATTTTTTAGCCAAAAACAAACCTTAAGGAATTTTTAGATCCAAAGGTGGAAGGAGGGTATTTATGAGCCTTTTTCCGTAGGTTAGGAGTATTTATGAGCCTTTCTGTTTAAAATATGATATTATTATAGTGATTTATTCACTGTTTCACTTTTTGAGTGTGACGCATCACGAAAAAAATCCTGCGTACGCCACTGCATACACATGCAATGCACGTGTCAAAAAACTAGTAATTATAAAAATGTGATATTCTTTTGGGACAAATTAAAAAAAAAAAAGTGTGCCAGGGGAATTTGGACAAAAAAAGTACTCCATAGATAATGTGACCGACCTTTCATTGGCATCAATACGAATTCGCTAGCTGACGTTACAATGCCACTCAACATGTCACACATGCTATAGTTGATAGGAGTCAGATGTGCACTTGTTACATTTGCGTGACACCTTTTATCTTTTTTGTTAGATTTTGTTATTAATGATACTTTGGACATAATCTAGAGTCTTGCTCTATAAGTTCGTATTGCGTAGAACACATTTTAGATCCTTTCAGCAACACCAAAAAAAAAAAAAAAAAGGTCCTTTTAGCGGGTGTTGTCACTAGGGGTGTACAAAGTAAACCGCACCAAACCGATAAACCGAGTCAAACCGAGAAAAAAACCCGACTAGTGGTTTGGTTTGACTTGGTTTGGTGTTGGAAAAAAAAAAAACCGACCATAATTGGTTTGGTTTGGTTTGGTTTTTAACTAAAAAAGTCAAAACCGAACCAAACCAACCCGACATTACATGTATTCAAATTTTAAAATATTTTATACATAAAAATATTTATTTGTAATGTAATTTATAAATATTTCTTAAATTTTTTGTAGTTCTTTAACTATTATCATATTATTCAAACTTGAACTTCGAATTTTGAATGTCAATAAGTTTTATATCCTATGAATGTTAAGTAACTCAAATAAAGTCCAACTCAAATAAAGTCCAAACCAAAACTAACTCAACACTAATGCTAACAAAAGAAATTCAATTTACCACTAGGAATGACAATAATGTCGGATATCTATTCTTCAGTTTTGCATAATTTATTTAGAGAGTGAAAAAATATAACTTAAGTTTTATTTCTTTGTCATGTAATTAATACCTATTAGTCACTTATTTTAGCATGACTTAGTATTTTTAGATTATGGTCATTTTCTTTATGGCTTGTTAATTAACAATATTTATTTTGATCGAATTTATTAGCTTTTGTTGAATATTTTAATACAATATCATCACTCTTCTCACATTTTGTGTTATTTTCTTAAGAAACACCTTAATTATATAGTTGTGTCTTACTAGAACTAAAGAAATATTTGAAGTAAAAGTTACATGTTTTGTATCAAGACTATTCCGAAAAAAACCCAAAAAACCCGAGAAAACCGAATAACCCGAGAAAACCCGAGGTTGAAAAACCCGAATTTTATTGGTTTGGTTTGGTGTATAAATTTAAAAACCCGATGCAATTGGTTTGGTTTGACGTTTAAAAAATCCGAACCAACCCGGTCCATGTACACCCCTAGTTGTCACTGATTGTTGCTATTGTTGATAGGTCGAAAACCTATGAATCGCATTAGTGTATATGTTGGATTTTGACAACGGAATGGGTAGGCTTGTTAAGTGAGTTGAGTCTCACCCAGACAGTGACAGATCCAAAATTTTTACGAAATGGAATTAAAACATAAGAACGTAAATACACGGAAAAGTAAAAAGGATTTAACATAAAATATATACATACATACATGAATTATTTTTATCTATCTACACAATGTAATTTTTCAACAAATGAGAGTCAATTGACACCATTCGAACAAGGATGCGTCCGCTACTGGCATTTATAAACCAAGCCCAGTTTGATCCATCGTATTTAACTCATTTAAAAGTTGAACTAATTTAACCTAAATATGACGAGATTAACACATGAGAGACCTTGCCAAAATATTTAAAATAAAAAAATCATTTCATTTCGTATGTTATATATATAAGTTTAATGAATAATTAAAAATACGTTTTTATTAGTTTTTGTTTAATTAAATAATAAGAAAACAAACAAAATGTAAGACTTAAGAGTTGGACAAATTGAATTGAATTAAGTATGGGAAAACTACGTATATATACATGTTAAGAAGAAATATTTACGAAACGTAACGATAGTTTTCCTTATTTACAAAACATAACGATATATTACAAAACATGACGGATTTTCATATATTTTTCGTTTTTTTATTTTTTTTCCAGAAAATATATATATTTTTTATAAAAAAAATATTTTTATTTAAAAAAAAAAATTATATATATTTTTTTAAATTTTTTTTTTTTTTTTTTTGCTCAATGGCTTAAAAAATTACCTCATATTTCTGTGTATGAAAGTTGTATGAAATGTGTATGTGTGAGCAAAATTTTTAATATAAGTTTCATATACAAAATTTTGAGCGAAAACTTTAAGCCTTGAATATTGTATGAAAATTGTTACAATGTTGTTGTAGTTGTATTAATTTTCCGAAACCTAATATGAAATTTATATACAAACAATGTGAATGAAATTCTAAGTCTTGAGGAAGGTATACACATTTCATACCATTCTCATGCATAAAATTTTAAGCATAATGTTTAAGCCTTGATCAAGATATACACATTTCATACGTTCTTCATACATAAAATTTGAGCGAACTTTTTAAGCCTTGAGCAAGATATACACATTTCATACACAAAAATTTGAGCGATTATTTTAAGTCTTGAATGTTGTATCAAAGTTATATACAATGTTGTTGTAGTTGTATTAATTTTACGTAAATCTAACATGAACTTTATACATGAAAATGTGAGCGAAATTTTAAGACATGAGCAAGATACAAATTTCATATTGTTTTCATACACACAATTTTGAGCGGATTTTTTAAGCCTTGAACGAGATATACACATTTCATACATTTTTCATACACTAAATTTTGAGCAAACTTTTTAAGTCTTGAGCGAGATATACACATTTCATACAACTTTCATACATAAGTTTTTGAGCAAAAAAAAAAATATTAATTTTTAAAAAAAATAAAAATAAATTTTAAAAAAAATATTTTTTTAAAAAAAATAAAAAAATATTTTTTTTAAAAATAAAAAATATTTTTTTTTTTTTTTTAATATAAAGCATGTTTTGTATAGGATTTGTAATGTTATGTTTTGTAAATATAAAACTATCGTCACGTTTCGTAAATATTTCTCCTTAAGATGTATATATATGTCAAAGACCCAATTAGTATTACTTATTGTTTAGCTCATCTTGACTCGGCCCATGTCTACCCAAGGTACATTTGAGTGGTTCATTTATTAAAACAAAAAAATTACGGTAAAAAACTTACCTGCACTGGGTTTTTACACCAAGTGTAGTTAAATTAATTTAGGAGATAAAGATAATGGTCTTCCAAGAGAATTATTTTTAATAAATAAGAAACTTAAAAGAAGATTAGTAAAATCATAATAACTAACATTACAAACTTCTAGGGTTGTCGTCATCTTCTTTGTTTTATTTCCCCACAATCGTCTTCTTAGCAGTCTTGCTGCATTTTGTGGCTTGAATATTATGTACATAAGTGACGGTAGGGATTCATAGTTCTCATCTCTCTCCCTAACTTTTTCTAAGTTCTAATCTTGTCTTTGTCAATTGCTTGGGCAAAATCTTGTCTTTTTCTACAATAGTTATTATATGATCACGAGACTGCAAAACCATTAACTTGAAAAAATTTTAATCTTTGAAAATAGTTTTCCTACCAATATTGACTAATCGGTCACTGTAAGGTCAGGAGTATATCCGTTTAGCTTAACTTATTTTAGCTAATTGTTTAAGTTTGCTAGGAAAAAGAAATTGAAAAAAGATGGTTACTTTAAGTGTTTATGCAAATAAAATGATGGTTTTACTAGTACTAGAATATCAAAATCATAGAATCTTTGTCCAGTTACAAAATAAACACTGTTGGAATAACTAGCTATATTATCAAGTATATTTAGTTATTATTTTAGATTTATGTGCAAAATAAATACTCCCTCTGTTTCAATTCGTTTGAACCCATTTGACTAGGCACGACATTTAAGAAAGAGGAAAGACTTTTAAAACTTGTGATTCAAAATAAGCCTTGAAAATTTGTGTATCGTAAATCATTCATAAAGTGAATTTATTTCCAAATTAGGAAAGAGGTCATTCATTTTGGCATGGACTAAAAAGAAAATAGGTTCAAACAAATTGAAACAGAGGGAGTAAAAGTTAACTATGATTAAGCACTAATAGTTGCAGTTAGATTAAGTGACAAGTGTCATTTAGTTATTGGCTTGTTGTAAACACCCGGTGCGAATAAGTTTTTACCAAATTGTACACCCCAAATGGCAATTTAGGGGCTCCAATTACTTTTTATGTAGATACTTTCAAATAATTACTCTACGTAATAAGACTTTTTTATTTTGTAGCAATTAAAGGAAAAAGTGTATCCCTTTATTTTGGGCTCCAATTTTGATAGAGCGTATCCTCCCAATCTTCTCAATTTTCTTTGTCCCTCCTGTTCATCGATGTCCCTCGTTTCAAATTGTTTCATTATGCCAAAGTTGTTCAAGTCATTGATGGAACAGAATTTGTCGATGAACTTTGCTTCAAAGTTCAATCATTAATTGCTGGAAAGATTTGTTTGAAAAATTAATGTTGCTATGGACTGTTGGAGCTTTAATCCCAAACTCCAAGCTTAATCACACTTTGTATAAAAAAGGAAAACCTTCTAATGATGGAAATATATATTCATATAATATTCGTTGTCATAAATAGTGTATTAAAGTATCAAAATATTTGACTAAAATCTCTAGACCTATTATTGGTAATCTTAGAGATTCTATTTTTCTAAAGATGGTTAGTTATTATATTAGAAGATAGATGTTATATATAAAGAGGTAATTTTACAAAGAGCGTATTGTTATAAAGATAATTGTTGTTTGTTATAGGTAAAGAGTTGTTATAGAAAGCTAAAATGTAACATAAAAAATCGATTCCGAGAAAAACTTGGTTGTTTTAGTGAGTAGTTGTTATATAAGGATGCTTTTATAGAGATTTCTGATTGTATATCATTATATGTCATGTGTATATCTTGTATATATCCTATGTATGTCATGTGCAACGGTAATATATACATGATGAGCACATAACATACATATAATATATTGTGACATACATACGTCATACATGTGATATACAGGTAACGTATATGAGACTGTTCCTCTTCAACCTCAAATTTCAGCTTGAAATTCAATTCAAAACCTCAATAAATCTGCATCAAATTGTCCCAATTTGAGATATAAGCTCCTCAAGATGTTTCTAATCGTTTGAAATAACAATATTTGAACATATTTTCGATTTTCCAAAGCCGAATTTCAACTTCAAAGCTTCATCTCAATGACGAGTGATTCTAGTTCTTCATGTTATGTGCTTGAAATTCTAAAAGAGAAAATAAGAAGAAACAGAATATAAGGGAAGATTTTTAAAATTCCTATTTTTGTGGGTTTTGTCGAGGGTTGTATATATTATGTGGAGATTTTGTTGCTTTGTTTTGAAACTGGAATACTATCGTATATTTTTTTCTTCTAATTAGGGGTTTAATTACGTATATCTCTATCAATAGCTTATTTATTAATTTAATCCATTTTGATCTGGACAAATTTAATCCAACCTACCCACCTGACATAGCTAACTCTAGGAAACCCAATGAATGTTATCAAATATATGTTACTTAAATGATTAATAAATAAATGAATTTTGCGTCTAACTCAACCACAAAATCTAACTAATGAGGGAAGAATTGTGCAAGACGATATAAGATAGTGGACCCAACATCACAAACAATGTATTGAGATGAGTTTCATCATGATTTCAATTCAACCGCAAAAGCTAATTCACTATGGAGAATTGACCAAGATCATATAAGGAATCCATCCCACAAACGATTTGGGAGTCCAACAAAGATATCATATAAAGGACAAGGGGACAACTAAGAAAACTTTATATAATAATTTTTGAAACTAATAATAAAAGCTTTGATGTCTTTCATAATCAAGGTCGTGAACTGCCATCTGAACTAATACACCACTTTGATGATTAATGTAATTTGTTAATTAATCGTTCTTGACGAGTCATTAACCAATTGAAAATTATAAATTGATTGCCCTAAAGATACTTTAATTTTACTTTTTATTATCTAATCAAGTCCTTTTGGTTACTTGTCCCTTTCCACTAATGACGACTATAACCAAAACTTAATTAATTTTTTAAATTTGAACTAAACATTTTCGTAATGAGACAATAAGGGGAATTATCAAGTCATCTTCATCCACATCTTAAAATACTGGTCATGGTAGTTGTTAGTTTACCTAAAATGTTAGAAAAACTACAAAGAAACCTCTATTTTCTGTCACGGAATTACTACAGTAGTAACCCTAATCCACGAAGAGATTCTCTTTCTTTATTTGGGCAAATAAATGTTTAAAAAGATTAAATTTGATCTCATCTTCTATTCAGAAAGGGAATAAAAAACTCGAAATATTTCAACTTTTGGTTATTTGTTGATGAAGTACTTGGCCATGAAGAAACGTTGGTCCAATAAAACCTTGCTGACAAACAGAAAATTATGTGAAATACTTATTCGCAAACAATTTAATCTTAAGAATTATAAACTAAAGTAAGCATAGATATCACTTAACCCAGTTAAATGGTAAAATTAAGGATGTATGCAAGATATTAAATTGATTATTTTTTAAAAACTTAGTCAAATGCTAATTACTGATTAAAAATGTTTTTAAAATTAATTAATCAATCACAAATTATTTTTCACTAAAAGTGCTTTTTTGACAAGCACTTTGAAAAAAGTACTGTTCAAAATTCGATTATCCCAATGTCCCTTGCTTGTTTCCTCTCCATCTGTAATAGCATAAAGCCACTAAATTAATGCATATGTTACACATTTTCATTTTTGGATCATGTCCCCTCTCCCTCTTCCCTACCCCTTGCTTTAACCTTTTATCCTTTTTTTCCTCTCGTTTCTCCTCTTTTATTTTTTTCTCCTAAGAATTGATTTGAAAGTTCTTGTCAGAAAGCATAATTCAACGCGGTTGTGAAATGGGTAATAATTTGGACAAAATGTCAAAAATATGACTAGAAGTTGAAAACGTAATGCAAACACAAAAAGAAAAAGAAGTTTGAAATTGCTAATAGAAGTATTTAATTAAGAACTATGTATGGTGTACCCTATTAAATGTGATAAAGTGACAATAACTTTTACAAGAAAAGATGCACAAATCTGTATTTTAACTATCACATGGATATGGTGCGTTAGCTTTTGTTGTCTCATTAAATCTCCAATAACCATTTGAGTTAGATTTCATTCATATAGTAGTTTGTTCGTGCATTACTGGGAAAAGTTATTGCACCTTCTTTTGGAGTTCAAGTGGATTTTAAAAGTTTCAACGAACTTAGCTTTAATAAAAGGCAGCTAATTAAAGTCCACTAAAATATTCATATGATTCATAAACTTGCACTAAGACCATAACAATGACAAATGGACCTGGTCAAGACAAAGTCACAGTGGCAAATTTGTTCTTTTATGAACTTTCAACTTTCTTTAAAGATCGAAATATTTATAAGTTAATCAGTATCCAGTTATGAGTGCAGTATGAGTTTCTCATTAAGTTCTTGCTGCTTGGCTCTAGCTATATTCTCAATAATAAGTAATAAGTTATTATACGAATAAATTAAACAAATTTTTACGGTTGAAGCAAATAGTATAGTTTAAGGTAGGTGATGAAATAAGACTTGAATATTCCTTAGCAGCCCCTAAATAATTGTCATCAAACTCCTATACTTAAGTGGAATTATTGCTACACTTGAAGAGGGACCACACCTAATTCACTCACTTATCGATGTAATGTAAAGCAGGATCATGTACTTCATAAATATTACAACTAAACTGCATCGATCAGCCCTCATTAAGCACAATAGACTTTATATATTCAAACTAATTTTTTTTTACTTTATTATTATTATAATAATTATTATTAATGATTCTTACTTATCACAAAATCATCTTATTTTTTCCTTCCATTAATCATCCTTAAAATTTTTGCTTTGAATATAATTCCATCTTAGAAATAGACTTGGTAACAATGAAATGTGAGAACCTATTAAGAAACGATAGAAACAACTAAACATATTCATATTGCACTAATTGATGGAAAGAGGAATAGGAGACCACAATTATATGTTTGATATTCTATGAAGTTAAAGTGAACATCGGAATTGTAAGTTTGCAGACTTTAGAAAAGAAATTTGAGTTTACAAAGTTGATCGTTCTCTTAAAAAACACAATACAAGGAAATAAAAAAAATAAAATAAAAAAAAAATAAAAAAAAGACAAAACCTTCCAAAGATTTCTTAGTCTCTGGTTGCTTCGATAAAACTAAAAATACAAGAGACCATTTCCTGGAACCCTCTAATATTGTTTGCAGACTTTAGAAAAGAAATTTGAGTTTACAAAGTTGATCGTTCTCTTAAAAAACACAATACAAGGAAATTAAGAAAAAAAAAAAGAAGACAAAACCTTCCAAAGATTTCTTAGTCTCTGGTTGCTTCGATAAAACTAAAAATACAAGAGACCATTTCCTGGAACCCTCTAATATTTCTTCTTTCTTGTCTTGTTTTCCCTTTGATCAAAGACCAAGCTTATAATTAAATTGTGAAGAAACTGGAATGACTTGAGGAAATTAAAAAAAGAGAAAGATAAAAAGAGAGTGTCAAATTGAAAATGGAAGCCAAGTGTCAGACTTGCCTAAGAGTTGCATAATATTCTTCAACTCATCCTTGTCCTGCTTTTATTGCCCCTTCTTCGTTCATTTCCATGCAACAACTTCCACTCTTTTGATGATTATGAACTTCAAAACCTTCCATAGACTTAATTCCTTCTTCAAATTAAATCACCAAAAAAAGAAAAAACATATAGAAGAACCAAATAAAGAAGAAAAGGAGGTAAGAGTTTTGGAGCAAAATGGAGGAATATTTATAAGATAATGGGTTACCTAGTTTTCATAGGTGAAGGTACAAGAAGAGAAAAAAAGAAAATAGTAACGACTAGGGCCCACTTTCACATGTTTTATGTATTTTTCTTCTTCTTTTCATTTTCTATGCCAAGTGCATATCTTAAGCTAGCTAAATTAGATATTAAAGCAAAGTGGGAATCTGAGGAAAGCCAATGTAATTATGGGTGCCAAGAACAAAGAAAAAGAAAAGAAAAGAAAAGAAAAGGGGTAAACAAAAAGAAGGAACATAAGAAAAGGTTTAAAGCTACGTATGCAAACAGTGCAGAAGGGAAAAGACCAAAATGAAATTGCAGTAAGATTTTTCTTTAAACCATTTCAAAGTTAAATATTTACTCTATCAATTAGTGCATTTAATATGCTATAGCATATAATTATTCTATTTTTCAAGTTATCATTTTAAGCTTTTTATGAAAATTATTTGTGCTATACGTTAATTTATCATTTGTAAAAAATTAATGGACATCGATCCTGCCCTTAACTAAATAACTATCAAGTCAATTTTCTTTGTTTAAGCGCTCCTCTTTTATGGGTTTACACCATTAAAGGATTTTGACTCTCTCAATTACTGTTAGTTGTTACTCCCTATGTCTAATTTCGTGACACTCCTATTATTATTTTTTTAGTTTGTCTGAAAATAAATGTCACCTTTCTATATTTTAAAATAATTTAACTTTATGAAATAATTTACAGCTACACAAATATCTTAGGCTTGTTTTGAACCATTAATTTCAAAAATCTTTCTGTTTTCTTAAACTTTGATAAATGGTGTCACATAAATTGAGACGAGGGATCGAGTACAAGATTTGAGTTCAAAGAAATCGGAAAAAGGAAGCAAGAAATGAGGGACAAAAGGGATGGATTTTTTTTTTGGCCGACGCACAACTTTAAAAAGTAGTACGTATAACTCGTTGGTGCATTATTACATGCTAAACACAGCTGGACAGATTATTCTAATTGTATTATTATCTATGGGGTATGAGACATCCCCACAACCTGTTTAATTAATGCTGAAAATGAAATATTGCCTTTCTTGTGGCAGCTATTAAAAGAAGTACACAAACTTAGTTGATTTTCCTTTTGATTTTCATGTGAGAGCGGGGAGCAAAAATAGTCTTCTCTATGTTGATTGGAAAATTGTGATTTGGTCAAATCTTTGTTTTCAAGTGGACCTGAGCATAGTTCATAAAGTGCTCCACTTCTTATGAAGCCAAATCATCATTATTGGCCTTTCTTTCACTTCTGTTTTGGGGTGGGGTTGAAGAGACGGAGCATATGATTTTTTCATATAGTTATTGAAGAATGTCTAAATTATTAGAAGAGATCGAAAGAATCAAAAGCTATATTGAGACTAAAAGGAAGTGAAAAAAATGATTTTTAATTTGTTGCTTTAATTAAAATTTACACCGTGATTAATGCTTAATAGGAAAGATATTACCAAAAGTATATTCTGTTACTTTTATTTTTATTTTTTATAATCGTGATGTCTGGGCCAGCTTGCGTGTGCTCCGACTAAATTCACAGGATACCTGCCACCTTATCCTAAACCTTATATTGTTTCCACATTTCACATACTTATTACATATAACCATTGAAAAAAAATTCTCAATGTTAAACAATTTGCAAGTAAAATAGTTTTCAACATTATCCTCCATACCAATGCACTCAATTGGAAATGTGTGTCTTTCATTTATGTGTTATACTATCATCAACTTAATCGAAAGAAGAAGATCCATCCTTTTCGAATGCATTCAGGTGTATCTTTGAATTCGTATAAATTACAAAAGAGGAGAAAGTGCGCATACCATTTTTTTAAGCTATGTTCAAATATTATTAAATCTTTATAAATTAAAGAATATCAAAAAAAAAATTAAAAAAAAAATTGGGTGACAGAAACTTTACGAAACAACATCTTATAGAAAAAACTTATTCGCATCGGATCTTTATATCAAGTTTAATTAATACTCCGTATAACTTTTGGAAGAATACAAGTCATGAGTCAGGTTTGTTTATAAATTTTCCTTTTCTTGATTAGGACTTATATATTATTCCGACTTTAAAGTGACTTAACTGTAGTATTTGAATAGTCTGTTTGGCCAAGCTTCTAAAATCAGCTTATTTTGAAGAAAAAAAAGTTCTTTTGGCGAAAAGTAGTTTGTGTTTAGTCAATTAATTTAAAAAACACTTCTGAGCAGCAAGTTGTGTTTGACCAAGCTTTTAAAAAGTGCTTCAAGGTGTATTTTACTCAAAAGTATTTTTGGGCAGAAGCTATTTTTTTAGCTTCTGAAAAACTGCTTCTGCTACTCCCTAGAAGCATTTATTTTCTCCCAAAAGCTTGGCCAAACACCTTACTTTTTAAAAAAAAGCACTTTTGAAGAAAAGTAAGCTTGGCCAAACAGGCTAGAAGCCTCATGTCTGCCGTATTAAAAAAATTATAAATTTTGCTACTATTATAACTCGAGTGTAAACAAAGGTTAGTGATAAGTAATAAAAGATTGTCATTTTCTATTTATATAAGGTTCAATAAGTTATATTCTTATTAGGTTATACATGCTAGCATAGAGATCTGGGTTATAAATAAAATATTAGGTGGAATATATTGACAATCCTTTAAACTTGTCGAAGAAATTCATTTCGACAAATCAAATTGTGATATGTTTCAATTGACCACTTGAACACATGAAAAAAAAATGTTTCTATTAGACACTTTAGGTAAAAATTTGAAAATTATTTTGCGCATGTTCTCAAGCGCTAACTATGTAGATAAGTAAACAACATAAAATATATCACCTCCTTTGTTTATACACATCAACCTTAATTGAAACAAGCTTGAGGTTGGATGACTTATCAAGGCTCATGCATATACTATAATTAAAGGATGTGACATACTTTATGTGATTAACTTATTTACATAACGGCACTTGAAATCATGCGCATTTATTTTTCCAAAATTTAGGTCGAAAGTATTTAATATAGGAACACTTTATCATGTATTTAAGTACTTAATTGAAACAAGCCGTAATTTGAGGAGCTAAATTTGACAAATTTAAAGGATTGTTCATGTATTTCATCCAAACATTACATCCTAGCTATGCGAATATGTACATCATAGGATGCCATTAAATTGACTTTGGTGATTTAATATTAGTGGAAAAAGTGAAGCAAAATTTGAGTTGGTCATCAACTATGATTAGTATTGGTGGTGCAAGAATTCAATCATTAAATTAGAAAAATACATGTTGGGGGTTGGGGGGAGCGGGGGGGGGGGGCAGTGGCTAGTTTGATGGAGATCCCCTATGTACGGATGAAGGAAAGATGAATCTCTATCCATTAAACAAGAAAAGGATTGGACAATTCACAATCTCTATGCTCAACTTAATTTTCATCAATCTTACTTTACCTTGTGACAAGTGACCAGGGATTTTCTTTCATATTTAAATCACTAAAGGCTTCCATTATTGTAACATAAAATAGAGTCGACCTAACGGAGGCCACATTAATCAAATGGATTTTTATTACTCAATGAATTTAAGTTATCTATGTTGATATCTACTCTTTTTGTCCTAATTGTCGCTATAGCTCAAAAAAAAAAAAAAGTCTCGAAATAAGTGGAATTCAAGATCAAAGTAGACAATTGTTTCCAACTATACTCTTAACATTAAAGAAGTAGTTTCTTTTAATATTGCTTAATTCTAAAAAAATATCTAATAAATAGGGATAGTTTAGTAAACTATACCTTATATTTTTTACAATATTTTTCTTAATGGGCGTGAAAAAAAGCTAAAGCGACAATTAAAATGGAACAGAGGGAGTAAGTAACAAGGGGCATTTAACTATAGGTGACCCTTAAGTCTTTTTATTGAGTGGAGGTAACTCAAGTTTTAATTATTGAGTGGAGGTGATGTTTTTTGATTAGTGATTAAGAGGTTTTGACCTTGCCCAAAAGTTTTTATTTTGATACTTTGACCCTCAACTTTATTTTTAATACTTTACCCTCAAGTTTTATTTTTTAACACTTTGACCCAGTCAATATAAGCCCTAAAATACCAAAATGGGTCCAAAAAAAAAAGGCGCCAATAGCCGCACCTGTTTTTGCTCTTTTCCCTCCAATGTTCTTCTTCTTCTTCCTCGGTTCGTTCTTCCTCCTTCTTCTTCTTCTTCTTTTCAATCCGTTCTCATTCTTTTTTCTCTCTCCATTCTTCTTCCTCATCTTCCATTGCCGCTTCCCTCGCTTCTTCTTCATCCATTGATGTGCCATTTTGAAGAATTTGCTCAACAAAAGAAAAACTAAACCACTAATTGATTTGCAATTTTTTTGGCCGGATTTCGTTAGTGTCTACACGGGCATTACTTCATAAGTATTGTCGCTTCCTCGCTTCTTCTTCTTCCATTGGTGCGGCATTTTGAAGAATTTGTCAACCAAGAAAACGAAACCAGCAGATTTTGCAATTTTTTGGCCGGGCATTACTCGAAGTAATTTTCACTCATTTGGTAAGTAAAATATTGCCGTTTTGTTCTAATTATTTATCTGGGTTTTGTTGCTGACTACAGTAGCAATTGTACTTGTTGCAACAAGTGCTAAAGCTGCTGTATAAGAGCTTCTAAATTTTTCCAACAATCGTTGTAGTTTCTGAAGCCGCCGTAGTTTATGCAATAAAGCCTATTGTAGTTCTTCGCCACAATTACAATGTATTAAGTAGTTATTGCAACTTCTAGACTAATTGTTGTTAAATACGTAGTATGAATAAGTTGCAAAGAGCATTTGTGAGTTGTTGCAAGTAGTGTACTACCTCGTTGCAACAAGTATCTTACTTGTTGCAACAACTCAATCGATCCGTTGATTCAAACCTTACCAACAGTAACCCAAAATCGGACCCAAAAATCAGAAATGACTAACAGATTATGTAGTTGCCGGAACAAGTGTATTACTCCGTTGCAACAAGTAATATAATTGTTGCAACAACTCACTAACTCATGGACATCTTCAATCTGCCTTTGATTAAATTAACTCAAAAATCAAGCTAACTCCAGCATTAGTTAGCTGGTGCAACAAGGATAGTACTTGTTGCAACAAATGTAATCCACTTGTTGCAACACCGATTCATCTGTTCCAACAAGTCATTACGTTATTGTATTTTGTTACTATACTGTCATGACCTTTTTTTAAAAAAAACAAAATATATTCAGTAGCATTAACGTGGGGACTCAATAACAATAGGTGTCGATTGTCATGGTGAATGGATCGAGAAGAACAATCGATATATTTGGCGATGGAAGGTAGTCACATGTTAGAGACGATAGCGACGAGTGTCCAAAGAGATGTTGTGTTTGATGATTTTGTGAACTTAATCATCACCTATTGTGAATTAACTTGTGAACCGAAAGATCTTGCCATCACTTACATGCATAGCTCTTTTGAAAACCAAGAGGGTCTTGCCTTTTAAGATAACCGATCGATTGTTTGCGTACTTATTTGAATGATGTAGCTAGGCCCATTTTAAGGGTATACGTGGTTGGAAGTCTAGAGAGAACCATAATTTAGGTCAAGACCAACAAGATGTGTTAAATAATAAATTGGATGGGTGGATACGGATATGGATATGGATATGGATATTCCGTATAACGGAAGTGGGGTGAGCCGATTCCTACACCCGAAGTTGCGAGCAATACACCGTGTTCTACACAATCTTCACAAATGTGCAGCCATGTTCAAGATGATGAAACGTTTTTTATAAAGGAATGTCATTCAAGAACAAGGAACAACTAGCAACTATGTTGAAACTTGCTTGCGTGAAGAAAGATTTCACACTCAAGAAGGTGATTAATTCGCGCACTGTATTGCTTTAGATGTGTACATCCGGGAGTGCAAGTGGTGGTCGAGGGCTATGAAGCTTTTAGTTCGACAGATTTTGTATTACAACCTACGTAAAGTATCACACATGTGGTTCCGAGCATATTACTAGCCATAATCCACACGCCACGTCGAAAGTCATTGGTGAATACTTCAAAGATAGGTTTCGATGGTAAAGGCCCATCTACAAAAGATATGAGCCAATCATTTCGCACAAGTAATCTGGGTTGTAAGTGCAAGTTATTGGAAGGTCCGAAGGGCATGGAGATTGCAAAATCGTTGACAAGTGGGGGACACATTAGCACGGGTATGCAAAGGCTTGATGCGTACCGTTATATGCTTCGTTCCGCAATCCGTGAAGTAAGACGCATTGAAGGTTGATGCTAATGGGAAGTTTAAGTACTTTTTTGTAGCCTACAAGGCTTGGATGCTTGGTTTTGCGCAATGAGAAAAGTCATACTGTCACGGGACATTCTTGAAGAGCAAGTACGAAGGAGTGTTGTTGTTCCGCTCGTGGCGCAAGATGCGGAGAATCATGTTTTTCCCGTGGCATTTTGTGTAGTGGACAAGACTGTGATGCCTCGTACAAATATTTTTTTGAACAAATGAGAAGCTTTGTAGATGATACCAAAGAGTTGTGCATAATTTCGATAGGCATCCAAGTATCAAAAAGGGCTTTCAATTGTCTTCCCTTTATCTCATTATGGTTGTCGTATGAAGCACCTTGGGGAAAATCTCCGAACCACCTTTCACAATACGAAGGTCGTATCTCGCTTTATAAAGCAAAGAAAATCGTACAATATAGATGAGTTCAATGACCATTTCAATCAAATCAGAGATACCGTCCCTGGGGCCGCCGAACATCTTGAACGTGTTGGATTCCACAGATGGAGCAGGGTATTCTTCCCCGGAAATAGGTATTCATACATTACTTTTTCCAACAAGTAACACATCTGTTGGAACAACTAACTCACTTGTTGCAAATGTAAGTTAGTTGTTCCAACAACTCACTTAGTTGTTGCATTTTGGTGTGACACCGAGACAATAACCGAAGCTCTCTCCAGCCAAGTAACACATCCGTTGGAACAACTAACGCACTTGTTGCAAAATGTAAGTTAGTTGTTCCAACAACTCACTTAGTTGTTGCATTTCGGTGTGACACAGCAGACAATAATCGAAGCTCTCTCCAACAAGTAACACATCCGTTGGAACAACAACTCACTTGTTGCAACAGTAAGTTAGTTGTTCCAACAACTCACTTAGTTGTTGCATTTTGGTGTGACACCGAGACAATAACCGAAGCTCTCTCCAGCAAGTAACACATCTTGGAACAACTAACTCACTTGTTGCAAGTAAGTTAGTTGTTCCAACAACTCACTTAGTTGTTGCATTTTGGTGGACACAGACAATAATCAAGCTCTCTCCATCAAGTAACACATCCGTTGGAACAACTAACGCACTTGTTGCAATGTGTTAGTTGTTCCAACAACTCACTTAGTTGTTGCATTTTGGTGTGACACGAGACAATAACCGAAGCTCTCTCCAACAAGTAACACATCCGTTTGATATATGCGCCTTTTGATATTTTCCCATGCCTATAATCGTTTGTACCTTAAGGATTACGTTATTGTTTATTTTCACAGTATAATCTTATGACGTCAAACATTTGCCGAGTCGGTGAACTCAATGTTCAATGTTAAAAGAGAATTTCCCATTCTCGCTTTATTTGATGCCATAAACAGGAGATTTGCGGGAAAAAATTTCATGAGAGGCGTATGGAGTTCATCGACTCACCAAACATCTTTGTTCCTTGGAGCTGAAATTTTTTTTCAAAATTTGTCAACTTGGGGAACAAGTTATTAGCCCATCAAATTGCCAACTACAAGTTCACACGGTCATCGGTCAGTGCGATTCGACAATCGATCTGCAAAGTAGATCTTGTACTTGTAGAGTTTTGACACTGACAAAATACCTTGTCCACATGCAATGGCGCGCTTCGTGTCCAATATGGTGACGACTTTGGAAGGCGAATTTATGACTACTCATCTCCATATTATAAGGTGGAGAATTACATAATTGCATATTGTGAGGAAATTTGCCACCGTGCCTTCAAGAATCTGGGAAGTTCCTTTGGAGATTTTAGAGAGAGAAATACCTCCTCCATATGTTGATCCAAGCAACCGAAGAAGGCGGACAAAGAGGAGGCGTGGAATCGGGGAATCATTTCCAACGAGGAAAACAAATGCTCTTATGCAAAACGGTGACCGCCACAAAAAAACAACATGTCCAAGCCTAAATGCTCCATAGTTGTAAATAGCATTATGCTTTAATAATAGTTATCTCGTTGGAACTTTATGACATTTTAATGTTATTGTTTCTTAGCATGGTAATTTATGTTTAACTTGTTCAAATCACAAATGTGTGTATTTGTTAATAAATTATTGAATAGTTTCCAAAGAAGTAATAAACCTCGTTGCAGCAACTAAGTTACATGTTGGGGTTTTTTTCACTAAGTTATGTGTTACAACTTGTGTTTTATCCAACAAGAGTAAGGATTTGTTCAACAACTTAATCACTTGCCGACAGATACTACAATTGTTGCAATAGATTCTACATGTGCTGCATGATATCAGACTTATCAAGAATTGTGCATTACCACGGTATACTACAGTTGTTACGTTAAACATTCTTCATGTCTTCGCAGCTAGATACTACACTTGTCGCATGTATACTATAGTTGTTGTAACCAGATTTACAAATTGTTGTAGATACTACTTGGTTCATCCATATTTAATGATCAACTACTCGATTCACCCATATTTAGTGATAAATAAAGGAAATCAACCATATTTAGTGATAAACAATGGAATACTTAATCAATTTGATGTATTTTGAGTCGAAAAGAGGATCTCCTAAGTCAGTATGAACTAAATCGAGTGATCATTAGATGAATTGATGTCAACTACTCGATTCACCCATATTTAGTGATAAACAATGGAAATCAACCATATTTAGTGATAAACAATGGAATACTTAATCAATTTGATGTGTTTTGAGTCAAGAAAGAGGATCTCGTAAGTCGGCATGCACTAAATCGAGTGATCATTAGAGTGAATTGATGTCAACTACTCGATTCACCCATATTTAGTGATAAACAAAGGAAATCAACCATATTTAGTGATAAACAATGGAATACTTAATCAATTTGATGTGTTTTGAGTCAGCAAAGAGGATCTCGTAAGTCAGTATGAACTAAATCGAGTGATCATTAGAGTGAATTGATGTCAACTACTCGATTCACCCATATTTAGTGATAAACAAAGGAAATCAACCATATTTAGTGATAAACAATGGAATACTTAATCAATTTGATGTGTTTTGAGTCAAAGAAAGAGGATCTCCTAAGTCGGATGAACTAAATCGAGTGATCATTAGAGTGAATTGATGTCAACTACTCGATTCACCCATATTTAGTGATAAACAAAGGAAATCAACCATATTTAGTGATAAACAATGGAATACTTAATCAATTTGATGTGTTTTGAGTCACTAAGTAAAGAGGATCTCTAAGTCAGTATGAACTAAATCGAGTGATCATTAGAGTGAATTGATGTCAACTACTCGATTCACAATGCAAGTACATTGTTGCAACAACTAAGTAAATTGTTGCAACAGAAGATCCATATGTTCCAACAGATTCCTTACTTGTTGCAACATCTTCAGCAGTTGCTGGATTATTTGCAACAGAAGATCCATATGTTCCAACAGATTCCTTAATTGTTGCAGCAACAAAGTAAGTTGTTGCAACAGAAGATCCATATGCTCCAACAGATTCCTTACTTGTTGCAACAACTTCAGCAGTTGCTGGATTATTTATACAGAAGATCCATATGTTCCAACAGATTCCTTAATTGTTGCAAAGATCCAACAAAGTAAGTTGTTGCAACAAGTAAGATCCATATGCTCCAACATTCCTTACTTGTTGCAACAACTAAGTAAATTGTTATTTGAAAGAAGATCCATATATTCCAACAGATTCCTTAATTGTTGCAGCAACTACGTAAGTTGTTGCAAAGTAAGATCCATGCTCCAACCGATTCTTACTTGTTGCAAAATCTTCACATCTGTTGCAATATTTGCACTAGTTGTTTTATTTTTACCAACAATTTAGGTATTTGTTCCAACATATCTGTCACTTGCGTAAAACTACTGAAACAACTTAAACAATATATAAGGGTACTGAGCATAGAATATATATTTAACAAATTTACATAATGTGTTCATCCACCATAATTCAAATGCAATCAAAATATGAGAGAAATTGTTTAATGCAAACATAGTTTAAGAGAAATTGTTTGTCCCCACATTAGGGCTCCAACACCTTATCAATAATTCCACAAGCCCACCTCCATTGCATCCTCTCCATGTATTGTCACTCAATAAGGTATCGGGCTTGGTCATATTCGTGCGGGTAAGCAAAGCTTCAACAAAAGCAAGTGACCAGAAGCACATGCCTTATTGGTCTCATTTCGGGGGATATCCTTCTTCCGATCATACTTCCATGGTTCATTCAAGAACTTTTCGTGTAAGTGTGAGAACATGCCACTCGCTTTAGCAACTTGGGAAAAAGATCCAATAACCGCATGTACGTGCGAAGAAATCATCGTCTTCATTACATGGGATGTTGCAATCATAAACATTTATGATACCCTCCTCAATGATGATCTCAATAGTGACAAAATGGTTGTCATTAATATTCATGACTATGATGCTTTTGGCACCAATCCACTCGACCACACGGGTAGGGCACAACACCTCTGGGAAAAGCAAGACCATCATCGTCCCACCTAAAGAGAGCAAGTCTTTGATCATAGGGCACGACACCCACATTTGTAGACTCATTGGACAACCCTAAGTGCCTGTTGCGACAGTGATGGTAGAAGTTGAGGTCCATGATTCTATCAGAGGAATTATAGTGCTCGTGGAAATTAATTTTGCCTCATACGCATCAAAGCAATAAGATTTCATCTACATCTGCAGTAAAAATATCAAAACAGTCAGCCACTTGCTGCAACAGGTAGTTAGAGTTGTTGTAACAACTAGTGAGCTTTCTTTAACGGGTTATTCACTTGTTGGAACAACTACTTAACAAGTTGCAACAAGTTAGTATCTTGTTGTAACAACTAGTTAACTTGTTGCAACAAGTTCATCGAATGACATGACTTGTTCAAACAATATATATATAATATATATACATATATATAAGTGTTGAAACTTACCCAATCCTCCCACCATTCGTGCATGTTTGTCATAACCTTGAAGTCTTCTGCCCCAAATTCATGCATTGAGTATAGTGCTCTCCCACCCTTTTTGGATTTGATTAAGGTTTCAACCTTCTTTCTTTTTTTGGGGGTTTACACGCTTGAAAACATCAACTTTTTTCAGCACTTGTGGCACAACTTCAGCAAGAGAGGAGTAGCAATAGACTGTGGAGTACTTGTTTTCCTTGCTCTACACCGAAGTGCCTTGGAAATTATTTTTGCCTCTTGCGAATCCCAATAGGAGTGTAGGGTGAGCTTAGCTTTTTGGATGGTTGGACACCCCTCTTGGACATCAAACTCTTTATAGCTGAATTCGTTTCTTTTTGTGCCTGAAGCAACTCTTCAACCTTATTTATCAAACCTTCCATTTTCAGCCTGCAAGTACTGCATTCACAAGCACAAGAATACACCTTGGAGGAACCGGCACCAACTGAAGAATATCTACCCAACCTATAAGGGATATCTGTGGTCTGCCCACCACCACCACTTTGGGAGTATATCCACCAACTTCACCACCAACTCCATCACCACCACCATCATCATCTCTTCTTTTATCAAAGAAGACCTTCCGCTTGTCTTGCAACATCGACAACAATATTCATATCAACAAGATCACCAAGACCCATCACTATCACCAACATTAACATCACCATCACCATCACCATCACCACCACCACCACCATCAACAACACCAGCCCTTATGATGGTTGTGGCTCCAGCCAATTCTTCTTTTATCTGATCAATCAATTCATCATGCACAGATTCCCTATGCCCTAAACTAACAAGACATGGCATCTGCACCTCTCGTTTTGTCGGGATAAGCCTTGGGTGCACAACCTACAACAAACAAACAGATATATTCAACCAATAAGTGTGTAATCTGTTGGAACAACCCCAACATATGTTTCAACAACCTCCTAGGTTGTTGCAATATATTCTTTAGCTGTTGGAAAAACCAAAACAAATGTTGGTGCCTTCCTCTACAACTATTGTGATATTTTCCAACAGATTGTGAACTGTTGCAACAACCGAGTAAGTTGTTCCAACATCTTAGGAGTTGTTGCAACATATTCACTATCTGCGTTGGAAAATATCGAACGATTCTTGCGTAACTTCCTCAAAGAATCGTTTTGATTTTTCCAACATATTTTAAGGTTGTTTAAACAGATAAATGTATCTGTTGCAACAAGTAGTTACTTGTTATAAAACTATTCAGGGATATTTTCCAACAGATTCTGACTTACTGCTTCCTTGGGGGGGTTAAAAGGATCAAGATTCATTTTTTTGTTGCTGTTTTTGGTAGTCAACCATCTGAGGATCCTTGGAAAACAAACTTCTTCCGAATAGTCCCTGACTTGACTTCGTAGGTGAGGAATGGCTTCAAATGCCCAAGCCTAGAAAAAAATTATGCCACCAAAAAAATCGAATAATCAATGAAGGAAAATAATTAAAAAGATAAAACATTGAAGAAAGAAAGTTTACCATGAAGGCCTAAGGGAAGCCATAGATGTTGGAAGTCTTCACATTAGGGTTCAAAGCTTTGCACAAATATTCAACGATCAACTTAAAACTTTTATGACCCCATGGATAGTTATTGAATGCCTCATGATCCTCCGAGAGTTTAATCAAACCAAGTTCTATATTATTCTTTACATCCCTTGCCCAAAGAATAGAATTCACAAACCAAACTAAGCACAATGACTCCTTGTGCTTTCTTGAGATAGTTTCTGACTTCAAGTCTGGTAGCAAATCCGCTGCTTTGTAGCTCTTTCCACAAACTTCCACTAAATCCAAATCATCATCAACCTTGGCTTTGCCTTTCTTGGCTTTCTTGGCTGCCTTGGATGACTTGGGTGTCTTGGCTCCCTTGGATGACTTGGGTGTCTTGGCTCCCTTCTTTAATGTAATCGTAGGAAGAGGTGAGAAGGAGCATGACACCTCAAATCCGTGATTATGGCAAACTCCTTGATGCCAAAACAACCGGCATGCCGCAGTAGTTTATTCATATCTCATCAGCTTTCTGCCGCAAATAATTCTTCGTTTGAGAAGACCATACACAATGGTCATTTGAAACCTTGCATTGTTGTCCTCAGGCAAATCTAGATACATGCCAAAACATGTGGCCCTGAAGAAATCCTCCAAGTCCTCCTCCTGAAGTATCTTCCTAAAGTAATCAAAGGGCTTGCCCATGACTGATTTTACAACAAGATCACCATTCAAATCACCTAGTTTATCCATTGGCATCTGCACATGGAACTTCTCAATACTGAAAGTTTTGACAACTTCATCAGTGGAAGGTCTGTCAATATCAGTCCCAATAGAAGAATCAACAGCCCCGATCGCCGACCTTTCAAAAGATGCAGTTTTATCCTCTTCATTGTCATCATTATTTACATCATGTTCTTCTTCTTCTTCTTCTTCATTGTTTTCTTCTTCTTCTTCTTTATCTTCTTCTCTTTCTTCTTCTTCTTTATCTTCTTCTTTTTCTTCTTCTTTTTCTTCGGCTTCTTCTTCTTCTTCTTCTTCTTCTTCTTCTTCTTCTTCTTCTTCTTCTTCTTCTTCTTCTTCTTCTTCTTCTTCTTCTTCTTCTTCTTCTTCTTCTTCTTCTTCTTCTTCTTCTTCTTCTTCTTCTTCTTCTACTTGATCTTCTTTACTTTCTTGGCCAGAAACTCCTACTTGAGAGGTTTCCTGTTCAGCAGTTTGTTCAGAAAGAATATTTGCCTGTTCAGCAAGATCATCTAATGATGCCCCCTTATATCTTTTACTAACTGTAGATGATTTCTCCCCTTTTCTTTTTCGTGAAGACATTTTATCTGCACACAGGATATAAGCAAAAACACTTTCAATTGATTTGTGCACCATTTAAAGTAAACAAATAATGAATTTTTATAACAGCTGAAGCATATGTTGCAACAAGTGTGTAATATATTGGAACAACTCCATCATACGTTCCAACAACTTAATAAGTTGTTGCAACAGATTATACATCTGTTGGAAAATATCAATACGATTGTTGCGGCTTCCACAAAGAATCGTATTGATTATTTCCAATGACGGATAATCGTTGCAACAACCGGCAAAAGTTGTTGGAACATATGATTGAGTTGTTCCAACGACTAATACGTTGGAAACCATCGTAACGATTCTTTGCGCAGCCTTCCTCAATTTTGTTTTTAACAATTTTCAATGATTTTAAATCTGTTGCAATAACATATTCACTTGCCGCAACAACCTCAACAATCGTTTGGGTTTTTACCAATATATTAGAAATGTTGCCGTATTACTACCTGTTGGGTAAAAAAAAAAAAAAAAAGGGCAAGACCCTTTTTCCTAAGCCTTACAAGGACAACAACAAGACAACAACATCTATTTCACTCGTCGTGGTGCAATCTCGGTGCATTACAAACACACAACAAGTAAAAAAATTGAACAAAATACACAGCAATTGCATAGACACACCCTGCCCATGTTCTTCCTCTTCTTCTTTAACCAAAATTAATCATTTTCGTACTTTTATTTCAAAACCCTAACTTTTGAACCAGAAAAAACATTTGTTTCAATACAAACACACAACCATCACAAGTTAAACAAAATAAACCAACCTCAACTGTCAAACAAGTGCTGCAGTTTGCTGCAACAACTTACTCAGATTTCGTTGGACAAAATCCAAAAAAAATTCAACCCCTTTTTTCAAAACCCCAAGGAGAACAAGAACACAAACAGTACCAAAAACCATAATTTCACAACCACATACACTATTTAACAACACAGAAACACCAACAAGTGGAACAAATAGAGCAAATACGGGTTTTGTAAGCCCAACAAGCCCTTTTTTCGAACTCCTAAGGAGAAAGAGAACACAAACAACACCAAAAACCAGAATTTCACAACCACATACACTATTTACAAACACACAAACCCCAACAACTCGAACAAATACAGCAAATAAGGGTTTCTCAAGCATTGAACAACAAAATAAATAACATTGCAGACAAACCCATGTTATTCTTCTTCTTCTCTGACCAAAATCATCATTTTCTCATTTTGATTTCAAAACCCTAACTTTAAAAGAAGAAAATATTGAGCGATTTTACCTGAGAGAAATGGAGAGCAGCAGTTCGTTGTTGAGTCGGCTTTTGAAGAGGTTGATGACGGTTTGAAGAAGCACATTTAGCGGTTGAGATCAGTTTGTGGGTTTGAACTTGAAAGTTTGAAGGAGCGAGCCGAGATGATCGTGTGTTTTGAATGAAGTTCGTGTGGTTTGATATGGACCGATGTTGAGTTTGAAATAAATGGGGGTTGGATTAAATGGTTTGAGGTCTTTTTGTATTTTATAAAAGATTAACAAGTTTGGCAAAATACATTTTCAACCCCAATTTTCTTAATCCCAAATTTAATTGGGTTTTGACTTAATGTGGTCCCTACAAGTCACCTCTAGTAATTTCCAAACTTAAACGACACCTTCAGTTAATTCTTCCAAGTAACAAGTTACTTATTTTTTTATTCCAAATTACCAATTCATACTATTCATTCAATGAGAAACTTTATAATGGGTCTCATGACATGACAAGTTATACTTCTTTTTTCTGCACGGATTGCCCTTCATATGTACTGGTCTTTAATTTTTGCCCCTCAAATCACTGGTCTTAAATTTTTGTCTCTGTTTGTCATTTAATGAAAATTTGTAGGGCAAAGTATCTTTATTTATGATAAGACACTGGTCTACGAAACCAGAGAATTTGGGTTCGATCCCCAGTAGAGTCGATGAATTCGCTATTTTCTTACCAAAAAAAAAGTAAATTCGCAAGGCATAAGTTTAGAAAACCTTCCTTGTCCTGCATAAGTTCTGGAGGAATTAAATTATCTGGCATAAATTGTGTAGTAACTAATTCGTAAGGCATAAGTTTAGAGAACGTTTGCTTTGTCCGACATAATTTCTGTAGAAATGAAGTTATCTTGCATAAGTTGTGTAGTAACTATTTTGCTCGGCATAAGTTTAGAGAACTTTTTTTAGGAACTAAGTTAGGCATTGTAAGGCATAACTTGTGTTCTATTATGATGTGAAAATATAAACTTATGCCAGCCGAATTAGGTACTATACAACTTATGCCGGACAAGACAAATGTTCTATAAACTTATGCCTTGCGAATTTAGGACATCTATAAGGATAGACCGATTTTTTTTTTATTTTTTTTCGATGTCAGAGATATTTTCAGCCATTTTTTTGTTACTTCAAATGCCGAATAGCAAAAATTAAAGACCAGCGATTTGAGGGATAAAAATTAAATACCCAGGGGTCATTCGTGCGAATGGTGTGAGGCTCTAATTAGTTGAAATCTTGAATTTATGGGCTCCACTTTTGTTCACATTTTTCTCTTAACGTTACAAAAAGTACTCCTCCCTTCTTTCACGTTCATGGTTCTTCAATTTTCTTCTTCTTTCTTTGT
The DNA here is from genome assembly GCF_029784015.1 of Lycium ferocissimum. Lineage (NCBI taxonomy): Eukaryota > Viridiplantae > Streptophyta > Magnoliopsida > Solanales > Solanaceae > Lycium > Lycium ferocissimum. The sequence continues at coordinate 26,669,901 of NC_081347.1, read as the reverse complement.
TTCTCTCCTTATGCTTCATTTGTTTCTGTTAAGATTAATATATCTGAATCTGAATACGCATTTAAATATTAAAATGTATATTGAAATTTAGATGTTTGAAACTGAATACATTATGAATATTAAGATTAATATTTGAATACAAAATAATTCACACTATTTGCTTTTCGACCTCAAAATGTACAAAATTTATCATTATTTAAAAGTTATAAAATAAGAAATTCAATAAAATACTAAATTAATCTAAAACTATATCAACAAAATATTTTTAAAAAATTATAGGACGATTGGTGATGGCTAGATTGGTGGTTATTCGAGATGGCGTTAGTTAATGATGGTATTGTAGGTAGTAGCTAGTGGTGATAGTGGCTGATTGTGGTAGTTGTTGGTGGCGGTTGATAGTTGTGGTGGATGATAGCGATATCTATTGATAGTGGTGCATGATAAATGATGGTGATTGTCGGTAGTGATTGGTGGTTATGATTATAGATGATAATGGCTAGTGGTGGTGACAGCCGATTGTAGTAACTGGCAACAATGATGGTTATGGATGGTTGTAGTTGATAATGATTGGCAGCGGCAACAGTATTTTATAAGGCAGTAGTGATGAAGTGCCATTTTTTGTAGAAATTTTTTAATAGAATGATATTAAGACTTTGTTACAAATCTTAATCATTTACAGTGTTTGTAACTATAATGACTTATTCGGTCGTTCTGAATATTAGAACTCTTTTCCATTAAATGAGACTTCTAGTAAGTTTATTATGTGTTTTATGACTTGTGGGATGTGTGGCATGAGTCCCGAGGGATTCGAGTGCATGTTGGAGAAGAAACACCAAACCTAGAAGTTTGAAAGCTTAAGAGTTGACCAAAGTTAACATTTGGAGTTAACGGACTCGGAATCGAGGTTTGGAAATTCATATTGATCCGGAGATTTAGGACTTACGTGGATGGTTTGAACGGGTCCCGACGAGCTCGTGAGTTATTCGAACGCTTAAGTTGAAACTAGTGACTTTGAAGAATAAGAGTTGACCAGGGTCAAATATGATCTAGATAGTCTCGAAATGATGATTTGAGAATTCCAACAAGTTCATAGGGAATTTTAGAATGATATACATATTTGGTTAATTGTATCACGATGGATTCGGGTGTAATTTGTACACTAAAAATCCAAACGGCCACACAAGATTTTTATTTTCTAGTGTAGGAGGAAATTGCTCATCGCGGTTGTAGGTTGGGGAGCCACAATCACGTAGGGTTGTGCGGGACTGGGGTCAAGATCGCGTGTGAGTTGTTGCTTTCGCACAAAAAGAGGCAAGGATTAGCGGACATTGTGGTAGCATGGCTTTACCCGCGCTCGTGCAGAAGGGAGAGGCATTAGTGGACATTGTGGTAGCATGGCTATGCGCATAGTACGCCCCCCCCCCCTCCCCCCGCATTCGCTAATGAGGGCATGGTACTGATTTAAAATCTCATTTTAAACTCATTATTCAAAATATTATTTTCGGAGTTTTAGAACTCGATTTTGGACGATTCTTGAGCGGAATTTCACAATCCGATATGGGGGGTAAGATTCTAATCCCTATTTTGGTATTTACATTCTATTACAGGCTTAGTTTTAGTCGTTTAATCCATGATTTGAAGAGGGAATTGGGGATGTTTTAGCCCTAATCTTAATTGAGTGTAGTTGTTGGATTTGAGGGCCAATTTGGGTTAGATTCAGATGAAATTGTATGTTTGGAATCTCTAAGGAATGAGTAATCCAATTTTAAGACAAATTTTCGCTTTTGACTTGGGGGCTCGGATTTGACTTTTTGACCCGATCCTTTTTATGTCAATAATGGTATCATTGGACTTGTTTAATACCGTATAGTGTGCTTTTAAATAGATTAGGAGCTTTTGGAGTCTCTAAGGAAAGGTGATTCAAGGCGATTGAAAGCATCTGTTTGAGATTAGAGAAGACCTTGACTTCTAAGGGAGAACGTTTTCATAATTAAGTAACATGAAATGAATGGATAACATATATTACATAGTGAAGATAGACAATTCAATACGTTAATAGATTTAATTATAAATTCTAGTGAAAAATCTCAGAAAAATAATAAAATATTAGTAGAATATTAGATGTAATAGAATCCTCACAAACTAAACAAAATAAAATTTTAGGAAAATTAGAACAAAACTTTGATTTCTTAAAATCACAAGAATTAGAGATAGATAGAAAAATTCAGTTTTTAAATAATAAATTTAATTTAGAAAAATACCCACAAAAAACGAAATAGAGAGACTAATTAGAACTATTACAGAAAAACCAAAAGAATTAAAAATAAAAACAACCCATTTGGTAGCTCAGATGACACAACAAGTAGAAGTTTTAACAAGTGATATTAGTGAATTGAAAAAGACAATAGAAGAATTAGGATGTTGTATTACTCCTTCTCTTTTATACCATCTATCTTCTTGGCACGCCCAGTGGGATATCTCTTAAGCCAACACCAGAAGACTATCAGGAAGAATTAATGAGTGTTAAAGATTATGAGGCACTAGTATGTAATGAGGTGTGGATTACATCTATACTTTTTGGCTTATCATCTTATCATATTCATGCATTGAATAATTAAGAGCTATTTTTTTTTTTTGTTACAGGGTGTCCTTTCATACAATAATTATCTAATATGGCTTAAAATGTTTCGATACTTTTTTTTTTTAAGCTCTGTCCAGTCATGAATCTTGTTACACTGTTCATCTCTTTCTCTTAACCTTTGTTCTTAATAACCCTTTTCTTTAATCACACCCCGGACATGGCCAACATTTCGTCCTTTATCATCTTTGGACATTTTAATGGCCACTCAACACGTAGGAATTTACAGGTTAATCCATCGAGTTTATTAAGAAATTAAGAGAATAACCATATACTAAGAGTAACAGATTCATAATAACAAAAATTACTTAAACATAGATATATCACATAGGTTTTTACAACAAAACGAGTTAATAATATACATAACTGGGAGAGTAATAAAGAAACATAGTTATAAAAACTTACATGACTTAAAGATGGAGAGAGGTTTCCCTTTCAGGGAACCCCAAAGACTACTTCTCACACTTGGAAGATTATTGAAAAACTAGTACTATTATACAAAGAGAGGTTTATATTACAAAGGTTTAGATTGGGAAAAGAGTTGAGGCATTCGATGAAAGAGAAGGGGGGAAATGGATTTCTTTGGTGTTTGGTGCTTGTATGTGTTATTGATGATGTCTTCTGTCTTCATGAATGGCCTCTATTTATAGGATCTTCCGGACTTCAACTTCGGACTTCAAATGGTTTCAAGAATCTTTCTGAATTCAGCCGGGTGCACTTTGGGCCCCATCGTCACGTGAAATTTTCAGAAGAGTCTTTGCATTATTGTCCTTGCTGGTCCTGTAGCTTCTTTATTAATGCTACTTTTCTTAAAGCTACTTTATCAAAGTTGTCTTCATTCGTCTTTATTGCAAAATTATATAAATTTCTTAGGAGTAGTGCTAGGAAATGATAAAATTAAATTACAACCCCATATAGCCAAAAAAGCCCTAGAAATGCCAGACAAACCAGATAATACTAAAGAATTACAATTTTTTTAGGAATAGTAAATTATGCTAGAAATTTTATACAAGACTTAGGAAAAATAGCAGGACCTTTATACTCTAAGACAAGTTCTACTGGACAGAAACATTTTAATACAGAAGATATTAAATTAGTACAGAAAATTAAAGAAAAATAAAACATACCCTTGGCCTAAACATGCCATTAGAAACAAATTATTTAATCACAGAGACAGACAATAGTTTTGAAGGATGGGGAGCAGTGTTAAAAGCAAGACCTAATAGATATAGTAATAAAAGTGAAGAAAAAATATGTGCTTACCTAAGCGGAAAGTATAAAGAAAAAGGCAATACGAGTAGTATCGATGTAGAAATTTTAGGTGTATTATATGGATTAAATAGTTTCAGACTAGACATATTAATCAGAACAGATTGTGAAAACCATAGTTAAATTTCACCAAAAAATAAATGACAAAAATAGAAATCGAAGAAGATGGTTAAATTTTATAGATACTCTCTCAATATACAATTTAATTTTTGAACATATTAAGGGAAAGGATAATAACTTAGCAGACCAGCTAAGTAGGTTAAAAATCACTGTCAACTAATAACATTGTTTCATTATTGACAGCATGAGACCAACAATACCAAAGACTGCAGACAAGGGAAAGGGCATACAAGCCTCAACCCCAGACATTTACAGACAGACAGTATTAGGTAATCTCCATTTTAGACCACAAGCTTCAATAGGAAGTAATGTTTTAGAAAGAATACAGTTCGGGACAAAGCATAATTTAATATCTTTCCCACCGTCAAACATGACATTTAGAAAATTACCAGAATGTATAATAGATAGACCACATACATGCTTGGTAGACAATCTATGGATATCATAAAATAAAAAGGATACAAAATATTTTATAGCAACTTTAAATGCTTTATATTAATATTTTATAGACAAAAATCAAGACAAAATATTTAAATATTATGTTGTGTTACATGGCAAGACAAACGACATTTTCCAAACTTGGCCTGAAGTTATGGATTCAATAAAAGATATGGAAATACCGCTTTTTAAAGGTTTTCATGATTTTACTGAAGCATTAGACTATGCTAGAGGAATACTAAATCCAAATTATTATATTTCTCCAGCACTTTGACAAAATCCAGACAAAGTTCCTCAATACAATATCCAAAAGGACACAAATAAAGTGATTTGTTGTGACCATTGTTCTTCCATGACTGAGGCATTCAAAAGACTAAACTAGAAAAATGAGACATCGATCCAAGAAAAAACAGGACTCATGGAGCAAGTGAGAATGCTAGAACACAGACTCCAGGAGGTAAAATTCGAATTGGTTCAATCACAAAGTTTTCCATCTCAAAACAAAATGGATGAGACGGGTGTGCATTCCCCAATGAATGCAGTAAAATCCACTATATCGGATATAGATACAGCTAGTCTGGTTCAAACGGTAGCCGGTAAAGACTTATCAAATCCGTTAATGGCTGTAACTTTGCCAAAAAGGGAAGATGAAGTGAAGATGAAGGTTGTTCATCACTTCAGATGAGACGTAGACTACCAAAAACATTAACACTTGGAGATAATTCAAAAAAGAAAAGTTTATTGTCAAAAAAGAAAAAAATTGAGTAAATAGAAGACATAGTAAAACAGACATTAGAAAAGTTCTTTCAAGAGAAAGAAAATCAAGAAAAGCATGTAATTAAAAATTCGAGTCCAGAACTATCTCTAAGTCCAAAAATGACACCGGTACATAATTCAGATCCTGAAGAAAGTTTTCATGGAGATTTTCAGTATAGTGCATTTCAAGATTCACAAGACCCAAACAACGTCGATTCAGGGATGATTTTTGATTCTATTGCACTACACAATCTTGACACGTAAAAAGACTAGTAGATGTATAATTATGATAACCAAGACAAAGGAAAAAGCAGATTCGTTGAAGAAGCAACAAAGACGGATGAAGAAAACTTTAATAAAGTAGCTTTCAGAAAAGTAGCTTTAATAAAAAAGCTACAACACCAGCAAGGACAATAATGCAAAGACTCTTTTGAAAATTTCACGTGGCGATGGGGCCCAAAGTGCACTCGGATGAATTCAGAAAGATTCTTCAAACCATTCGAAGTTCGGAGTTGAAGTCCGGAAGCTCCTATAAATAGAGGCCATTCATGAAGACAGAAGACATTATCAACAACACATACAAGCACCACCACCACCACCAACAACAACAACAACAACATACCCAGTGAAATCCCACAATGTGGGTCTGGGGAGGGTAAAGTGTACGCAGACCTTACCCCTATCTCAGAAGATAGAGACGTTGTTTTCGAAAGACCCTCGGCTCAAGAGAAAACCCAACGAGAAAGGTTAGATAAGCACAAGCAGTTCAAAGCAAAATGCAAATGAAACTAAAGAAAGCGAATAAGTCAAGATAGAGCGATCCGAAAAAAAAGGAAGCGATGTAGCTACCACAAATAAATAAGATAATCGAAGTACAAGAAACAACATATAGTAGCAAGAATCAAAGGACAATAGACTATAGATCGAAGCGACTACCTACTAACCTTCTACTCTAATCTGAGTCATCCATAACCTCTTATCTAAGGTTATGTCCTCGGTAAGTTAAAACTGCGCCATATCCTGTCTCAGCACCTCTCCCTAATATTTTTTCGGCCTACCCCTACCTCTTCTGAAACTATCCATAGCTAACCTCTCACACCTCCGCACTGGGGCATCTGTGCCTCTCCTCCTCACATGCCCAAACCATCTCAGCCTCGCTTCTCTCATCTTGTCCTCCACTGATGCTACTTCAACCTTATCCCGGATATCTTCATTCCTAATCCTATCTCTTCTGGTGTGCCCACACATCTATCGTAACATTCTCATTTCCGCAACTTTCATCTTTTGGATGTGAGAGCTCTTGACTGCCTAGCATTCTGCCCCGTACAACAAAGTTGGTCTCACAACCACTTTGTAGAACCTGCCTTTAAGTTTTGGTGGCACCTTCTTATCACACAGCACTCCTGAAGCAAGCCTCCATTTCATTCAGCCTGCGCCAATACGATGTGAGACATCATCATTAATATCTCTATTTTCTTGTATAATAGACCCAAGATATTTTAAACTACCTTTCTTTGGGATGGCCTAGGTACCAAGCTTCACTTTCACGCTAGGCTCATGTGTCACGTCACTGAACTTGCACTCTATGTACTCTGTCTTGGTCCTACTCAACTTGAACCCTTTAGACTCCAGAGTTTGTCTCCAAACCTCCAGCTTAGCGTTCACTCCGCTGTGTAGCTCGTAAATCAAGACTATGTCATCCGTAAATAACATACACCATGACACCTCACCTTGAATTTGCTGCGTCAAACAATCCATCACTAAGGCAAATAAAAATGGGCTAAGAGTTGATCCCTGGTGCAACCCCATCTCCACTGGGAAGTGCTTTGAGTCTCCTCCCACTGTCTTTACCCTGGTCTTGGCTCCCTCATACATTTCCTTGATTGCCCTAATGTATGCTACAGGAACACCTCTGGCCTCTAAGCATCTCCAAAAAACCTCTCTTGGCACTTTGTCGTAAGCCTTTTCTAGGTAAATCCATATCCCAAATGCCTCAACTCCTTTTCCCAATCCAAACATTTGTAATATAAACCTCTTTTTATATAATGGTACTAGGTTTTTTTAATAATCTTTAAGTGTGAAAAGTAGTCTTTGGGGTTCCCCGAAAGGAAAACCTCTCTCCATCTTTAAGTCATGTAAGTTTTTATCACTATGTTTCTGTATTACTCTCCCAGTTATGTATATCATTAACTCATTTTGTTAACCTATGTGATATATCTATGTTTAAGTAATTTTTGTTCTTATGAATATGTTACTCTTAGTATATGGTTATTCTCTTAATTTCTTAATAAACTCGATGGATTAACCTGTAAATTTCTAGGTGTTGACCGGCCATTAAAATGTCCAAATATGATAAAGGACGAAATGTTAGCCATGTTCGGGGTGTGGTTAAAGAAGAGGGTTATTAAGAATAAAGGTTAAGAGAAAGAGATGAACAGTGTAAAAAGATCCAAATTTAAAAAAAAAGGAGATAAACAGAAACTTAGATATATAACTACAGGATAAAAAGATATTCATGAGTGAGGATGTACCTACCGAGTAGGATTGTTTAAAAATTTGATATACACCACAGTTTTTAGCCATCAAGTACTTTGAAATGAAAATATATTTTGATTTTGAATTTTCAATTTTTGAATTTTCTTATATCCCTCCTCTCTTTTTGGACCACAGACCACGAAAACCTGCAAAAGAAAAAGGAAAATTATTGTACTGACACATGCTGTAAAGAAAAAATAGAACTTGGACCAGCAAGGACAATAATGCAAAGACTCTTCTGAAAATTCCATGTGACGATGGGGCCCAAAGCACACCCGGCTGAATTCAGAAAGATTCTTGAAACCATTTAAAGTCTGCAGTTGAAGTCTGGAAGCTCCTATAAATAGAGGCCATTCATGAAGACAGAAGACATCATAAACAACACATACAAGCACCAAAAACCAAATAAATCCATATCCTCCCTTCTCTTTCAAATGCCTCAACTCCTTTTCCCAATCCAAACCTTTGTAATATAGTAATAGTTAGTAATTTCATTTGGGTTAAAGACAACACCACCAATTTTCCAACGAAAAATGGACAGTATATTCGGAGAATATAAAAGGTTGGTATTAGTATATGTAGATGATATATTAGTATTCAGTAAAGATATTAAAGAACATCTAGGACATTTGCAAATGGTATTTAGACTATTTGTAAAAAATGGAATAATAATTAGTAAGAAGAAGATGGAATTATGTAAAAATTATATAAATTTCTTAGGAGTAGTGCTAGAAAATGGTAAAATTAAATTATAACCCCATATAGCCGAAAAATCCCTAGAAATGCCAGACAAACTAGATAATACTAAAGAATTACAATTTTTCTTAGGAGTAGTAAATTATGCTAGAAATTTTATAAACCAGAAAGATGAATGTAACGAAAATTTAGAATCTATACTTCTTATATCCCCCCTCTCCTTTCTTAAGGGAATCCACTCTCCATATATATATATATATGTGTGTGTGTGTGTGTGTGTGTGTGTGTGTGTGTGTGTGTGTGTGTGTGTGTGTGTGTGTGTGTGTGTGTGTGTGTGTGCACACACACACATAACTGGGAGAGTCATACAGAAACATAGTTATAAAAACTTACATGTTAATTATGGAGAGAGATTTTCATTTCGGGGAACCCCAAAAACTACTTCTCACACTTGGAGGATTGTTGAAAAACTAGTACTATTATACAAAGAGAGGTTTATATTACAAGGGTTTGAATTGAGAGGAAGAGTTAAGGCATTTGGTGAAAGAGAAAGGGAATATGGTTTTTGGCGCTTGTATGTGTGGTTGATGATGTCTTTTATCTTCATAAATGGCCTCTATTTATAGGAGCTTCCAGACTTCAACTTCGGATTTCAAATGGTTTAAAGAATCTTTCTGAATTCAGCCGGGTGCGCTTTGGGCCCCATCGTCACGTGAAAATTTCAGAAGAGTCTTTGTATTATTGTCCTTGTTGGTCCTATAGCTGCTTTATTAAAGTTGCTTTTCATAAAGCTACTTTACCAAAGTTGTGTTCATCCGTCTTTGTTTCTTTTCCCACTGAGTCTGCTTTTTTCTTTGTCTTGGCCATTGATGTGTCGCGAAATTCCGACACATTTGATGCTTTTTGACGGCGAGTTTTATTTGTTTTTCAAGCAAGTTTGGGTCATTTTGATGTGTTTGTGTTATGTTGCAGGTAGTTAACGTATTTTGGGCGCAAGTCGCGGAAATGGCTTAAAGAGATGTGCAAGAAAGAAAAATAACTGAAGCTTGGATTTTACGGAGCAAAAGACAGACCGTATAATATTTACTGTCCGTCAATTCAACCGTAGATCAGTGACAGAGAGGATCATACCTGAAGAAGGAATTCACAGCAGAAAGTACGAACCGTACATTATTTACGGTCCGTAAATCCCACCATAGATCAGTTACAGTAAAATCTCAATTGGAAGAAAATGTACGGACCAGTTATTTTACGGTCCATAAAAAGGGAGCGTATATCTGGGCCACCAAAGGAATTTTACGGACAGAGTTTGCAGATTCTACGGACCGTATAATATTTACTGTCCGTACATTGATCCGTCGGGGGCCAATTTTGTCAACATATTTTTCATGATTTAGACTCTTATAAATACCTGATGTAGGTTTCTTGTAGGCTACAATTCACCAGATTTCAGTTTTATTTCCTTAGCATTGAATACTCATAGTTTTTGAAGTCTTTTTGGGATTACAAACAATTGCAAATATCTTCTCTTCAATTCCAATCAATTATTAGTAAGCATTATGATTCCAATTATATTTTATCGTCCTTCTTCTTCTATGAGTAGCTAAATTTCTTGACTAAGTTGTGAACCCAAGGATGGGTGTTTGGTGATTGGGATTTGTAGCATAATGGATTGTTAGGGTTTATTTATTCTGCATTCTGCATTCATAATTAATGGTTGCAAACATTGATTAAAGCCGTAAACCTTGAGTTGTTTGGGAAAATAATTAGGATTTGGTAAGAATAAATAACAAGAACTCAAAGCTTTAAACTTTGTTTAATAAATTCACTTAGGAATAAGAAGAATTTACTTGGCATAATTAACCGTTCTTCATATCAACTTCCTTATATTTGGAAAAATTATAGAAAGAGATAATCTTTATTTACTGGGAAATAGTAAAGATTCACATAGAGGTTAAGTGCATCCATACAAATGATCCATTAGAAGTATATCAACATCAATACCCATAACCATACACTTAATCTGACGGAGACACAACCTTGGTTTCTTTTACCATGAATTACAATCCCAAGCAAATAGTTAGAAATTAGTCATAAACAACCACATTTTACAAAAATAATCAGATTAAGACATTAGACCTAAATTAAGCATTCTACGATTTTAGTAACCTTTTCACACCATATTTCCTGTGGGATTCGACCCCAACCTTGTTGGGTTACTATATTTGACATCATCCGCTTTACGCTAATAAAAGGTGTAATTTGAGCGTATTAAATTTTGGCACCATTGCCGGGGAATACGGTTTTGAAATTACTAAATAGTGTCTGCTTTGATTGAAATCTTTTACTTATTCCATCACACCTTGTTTGCTATTCCTTGTAAATCAGGTGAACATGAATCAGAATCAGCAAAACCAACGTGGAGCAGCTGTAACCAGGGTGGTCAATTGAATGATCACGCGAATGAAACAGATGAAGAGAATGTCTTTGATGATCTTGTTCTTTGAGGAGGACTATGCATCTGCTATTGTTCATCCTCGGGTTGGGGCTACAAGTGTCAAAATTGACTCCTCTTTCTGCCAGTTATTGAAGCTTAAGGGCTACTTTCAATATTCTACCGAGAATTACCCTCAACGCCATTTGCAGAATTTTATGGATGTATGTGCTCATCACATCCAAAACAATGTTCCACACGATGCTATTCGGCTGAGGCTTTTCAAATATTCCTTAGCTGGAGATGCGAGAGCATGGTTCGAGAAGCTGCCCCGAAATTCTATTAATACATGGGCAGAGATGGTAGCAGTCTTTCTCAAAAAGTAGTATCCTCCCCAAAGAAGGCTGAGATTCGTGACAAGATCTATGAATTCAAGTAACGACCAGGGGAACAATTATATAAAGCTTGGGAGAGATTTAAAGAATATTTGTAGAAATTTCCAAGTCATGGTTTTTCGGATCACATATTAATAGAGAAGTTCTACCGGGGGCTGGATCCCGTGACGCAATCTATTGCAAATAACGCAGCTGATTTTTGTTTTATGGATAAATCTTACCGACGAGTGACCAACATACTTAACAGGCTGACTACGCACAATCAAGCTTGGCACTCGAACAATGCCAACATTGTGCCCTATGGTAGTGTCATGATCCAGAATATGGTGAAGGAGAATCAAGATACCTAGCAAACCTTGCAACAAATATTTCCTTATTGACCAAAAAGTTTGATGAGACCCAGATCAAGAAGGTAAATGTTTGCGAAGATGAGTCAGGTATGCCAAAGGGGATGTACCAGGTCCAAGAGGGTCTATTTCATGAGGAAACTCCTATGCAAGTTAAAGATGCTAACTATGTGAACAATTCTCAAGGGGGTTATCAAAGGCAGAATTACCAAGGGGGTTATCAAAGGAAGAATTACCGAATCAGAATCAATGGAGACCTCAGTAGGGCCAAGGTACCTACAACAACAACAACCCAGGGAACTACAACAATAATTATGGTGGTGCGAACCAAGAGAGCTACAACAATAACAACAATTTTAGGAATAAGAGTTCCAATCCTTACATTCCACCGAAAGGGCAGTCAACAGAGCAAGGTAGTCCGAGGGTTGAGGCAATGCTTGAGAAGTTTCTAACAAATCAAACCAAGTCAGAAAGGACGTTATCGGGGCTAACAGAGACAGTGGGATCTCATACAGCAGCTATTCAGAAGCTCGAGTCACAGATGCATGATATTTCTAGAGAGGAGCACCCTCCTAAAAAGGGAAAAATTTCTAGTGATACTATTTCAAATTCGAAAAATGGGAAAAGCAGTGTAGACCGTGTGTTTGCCATTAGTACTCGGAGTGGTAAAGTACTCCAAGGTGCTGAAAAGAAGGTTGTTGATCTCGAGCAGATTGATGAAGAGGAAGAGGTGCAATCTGAGGCACAAATTATTATTGACGAGAAAGTTGTTGATATTCCAGAAAGTTCGAAGAGGCTGATGACAAGAGCAAGCAAGCTGTGAAAGGGGATCTCCGCCCTCTGACTCAGCTTTTCAAATCTAAACCTCCCTTTCCTCATAGGTTGGTGGAGAAGAAGGAAGATGCTAAGTTCGAAAAATATTATGATCAGCTGAAGCAACTATCTTTGAACTTTCCATTCCTGGATGCTATTAAGGAGTTGCCCGGTTTTGCGAAGTACTTGAAGGTTCTGTTGACCAAGAAGAAGACGATGCAATATGAAACCGTGAGCTTGACTCACACTGTGAGTTCCATCATTTCAATAACTACTGTCCAGAAAAAGAGAGATCCTGGGGCGTTCACCATTCCTTGTTCTGTTGCGTACCATTATTTTGCTTGTGCTCTGTGTGATAATGGGGCGAGTATAAATTTGATGCCACTTTCTATCTACAAGCAATCAGGTTTGGGGATGCCAAGGTCGACTACTATGAGATTACAGATGGCTGATAGATCTATTAAAAAGCCTGTTGGCGTGGTTGACGATGTCCTTATACGGGTTGGTAAATTTATGTTGCCCGCTGATTTTGTGATTATTGACTGTGTTATTGATCAGGACATTCCTATTATTCTGGGGAGACCTTTCCTTACTACGGGAAGAGCTCTGATGGATTCGGAGAAGAATGAAATCAAGTTCTGAGTCAATGATGAGGAAGTTACTTTTTAGGCAAGTAAGGGGATGAAGTTACCAAGTGCTTATGAGTGCATTTCAGTGATTGATTCTTTTGAGGTTATTGATGAAGCATTGGATTTCAAGATGGAAGAAGAAAGTTTGGGAGAAGCTTTGGCTGGTATTCTTGTAAACTTTGCTGCTGAAGACATTGAGGGTTATGTGGAGATGATTAATTCACTTGTTAGGTTGGATTCATATTCTTACCACCCAAAGAAGCTAAATCTTGATCTGGAAAATAGAACAACTCCTCCACAAAGCCTTCGATCATTGAACCATTGAAGCTTTAGCTTAAGCAGTTCCCATCACATTTGAAGTACGAGTTCCTTGGTCCAAATAATACATTACCAGTGATTGTTTCAGCATTACTGACTGAGGAGCAGATTGAGGCTTTTGGAGGTATTGAGTGAATATGGGCGTGCTACTGGTTGGACCATAGCAGACATTCGGGGAATTACTTCTAGGATCTATGAGCATAAAATCCAGTTGGAGGAGGATAACAAGCCGAGTGTGGAACATCAAAGAAGATTGAATGAGAACATGCAAGAAGTCGTCAAGAAAGAAATCATCAAGTGGTATGCTAGAGTACTTTACCCGATTGTTGACAGTAAATGGGTAAGCCCAGTCCAATGTGTTCCAAAAAAGGGCAGCATAATAGTGGTGCCTAATGTAAAGAATGAGCTGATTCTGATAAGGACTGTAACAGGATGGAGAGTTTGCATGGACTATCGCAAGCTTAACACTGCCACGTGTAAGGATCACTTCCCTATGCCTTTTATTGATTAAATGCTTGATTGGCTAGCGGGGTGATCTTATTATTGCTTTCTTGACGGGTATTCGGGCTACAATCAGATCAACATCGCCCTTGAGGATCAAGAGAAGATAACTTTTACTTGTCTTTATGGGACATTCGCTTTCAGTAGGATGCCCTTCGGTCTCTGCAATACCGGCTACCTTTCAGCGGTGTATGATGTTGATATTTTCTGATATGGTGGAAGACTTTCTCAATGTCTTTATGGATGACTTCTCGGTTATTGATGATTCTTTTGATGACTGTCTTGACCATCTGGGTTAAGTGCTTAAATGGCATAAGGAGACTAATCTGGTGCTGAATTAGGAGAAGTGCCACTTCATGATGAAGGAAGGGATCGTCCTCGAGTATAAAATCTCAAAAAAAAAAGGATTGAGGTCGATCAAGCAAAGATTGATGTGATTTCGAAGCTTCCTCCGCCTATCTTAGTTAAGGGTGTCTGAAGCTTTTTAGAACATGTCGGTTTCTATAGGCATTTCTTAAAAACTGCTAAACCGATGTGTAAGCTTCTTGAAAAAGAGGCTAACTTCAAATTTGACGAGAAGTGCTGAAAGGCATTCGAGGAATTGAAGGAGCGGTTGACCACAACCCCTATTATTGTTTCTCCTGACTGGTCTCTACCGTTCGAATTGATGTGTGATACAAGTGGCTTTGCTATCGGTGCTGTGCTTGGCCAGAGACATAATAAAATCATGCATCCGATCTATGATGCAAGGAGAACATTGACTGTTGCTCAGATGAGTTACACAGTGACAGAGCAAGAGCTATTTGCGATAGTTTTTGCTTTTCAGAAGTTTCGGGCCTATCTGTTGGGGTCCAAAATCATGGTATACACTGATCATGCCGCATTGAGATATCTAATGGCGAAGAAAGAAGCTAAGACGCAATTGATCCGATGGGTGCTGTTGCTGCAAGATTTTGATTTTTAGGTCAAAGACTGCAAGAGAACTGAGAATCAGGTTGCTGACCATCTCTCTATGCTTGAAAAAGCCGGGAGACCTTCGGATAAGCTAGATATCGATGATGCATTTCCAGCTAAGAGGGTGTTGGTTGTGTCAATGGAAGTGGCACCATGGTATGCAGACATTACCAACTATTTGGTGAGAGGCATAATTCAAGAGGAGGTCAAGGCCTACCAAAAGAAGAAGTTCTTGAGGGATTCTCGCCAATACTATTAGGACAAGCCATACTTGTTCCGAACATGCGCTGATAACATCATTCGGCGTTGCATTCCCTAAAGTGAAGTAATAGCGATTCTAAAAGCATGCCATCACTCTCCAGTTGGGGGTCATCATAGTAGTAACCAGACTGTTGCTAAAGTTCTTGAATGCGACTACTATTGGCCAATTATATTTCATGATGCAAATCTATTAGTGCGGTCTTGTGATCAATGTCAGAGGCAAGGGAGTATAGGCAGAAGGCAAGAGATGTCTATGAACTTTGTGATGGAAGTGGAGTTATTTGATGTCTGGGGGATTGATTTCATGGGACCCTTTGTGAGCTCTGGAAGCATAAAGGATATCTTGGTTGTTGTAGAGTATGTGTCGAAATAGGCAGAAGCGGTGGCTTTACCTAACAATGAGGCCAAGAGTGTCATGGGGTTCCTAAAGAAAAATATATTTACTCGATTTAGTATTTCGAGGGCTATAATCAGTGATGATGGTTCCCACTTTTGTAATAGAGCCTTCGCGGGATTGGTGGAGAAGTATGGCATCAAACATGGGGTGGCAACGCCTTATCATCCTCAGACAAGTGGGCAAGTTAAAGTCTCCAATTGGGAGATCAAGAGTATTCTAGCTAAAACGTTGAATGCAAACAGAACTGATTGTGCCTGCAAGCTTGATGATGCTCTATGGGCTTACCGGACTACTTTTAAGACTCCGATTGGGACTTTACCCTTCAAGCTAGTTTTTGGCAAGGTTTGTCACCTGCCAGTTGAACTTGAACATAAGGCTATGTGGGCCTTGAAGAAATTAAACATGGATTGAGAAGAGGCAACCAAACTCGGGTTGTTTCAACTCAATGAGATGGATGAATTCCGGTACCAAGCGTATAAAAGTGCAGCACTTTATAAAGAGAGGATGAAGCAGTATCATGATAAGAAAATCCTGAAGCGAGAATTCTACAAGGGTGATCTTGTCTTGCTGTTTAACTCTTGATTGAAACTGCTACCGGGCAAGCTAAAATCAAGGTGGTCCGGTCCGTTTGAGGTGGTAAGTGTTTCACCCTATGGGGCGATTGAACTGAAGTCCGGAGATGGAACTTGGACATTTAAGGTGAACGGGCAGAGGGTCAAGCACTATCATGGGATAGTTGATGGAGATAGAATTGTTGACCGATACCGGTTGAAGCACCTTGGAATGAATGCTAACTAGACGAGTCCTGACCAAAGAGTAAATTGGTAAAACCGTCATCTTTGCGACGTTAAATAAAGCGCTTCTTGGGAGGCAACCCATGTTTAATTTTTGTTGCTTGGAATTTTTGTAACTTAGATCGGGCGTGTATAGGGCAACGTTTGTTTTGGTACAGGATGGAAAGTGCAGAAAAGCTGAAGTAGAGAAACTGGAGTCAATTTACGCCAGAATCTATGGCTCGTAAATTTTGTACGGACCATAGATGGAAGCGTAGATTGAGGTACCTACAAGATGGATTCTCTGTCTGTGATTTATGCTAGAATCTACGGCCCGTAAAAATTTTACGGACCGTAGATAGAAGCGTAAATTATGGGCCAGGTAAAGATCTTTTTGTTCTTGATTTATGCCAACACTTACGGACCGTATAAGTTTTACGGTCCGTAAATAGAAGCACAAACCAAGGATCGTTCAATCATATCACCGTTACAAGATTTACGCCATAATTTACCGTCCGAATAAATATTACGGACCGTAAATGGAAGCGTAGATCGAGAATGCCCATCTTGGAGCCACGTCATTTAATCCACCTGGTAAGTACCATAGATTTGGCCCATAAAAGTTTTACGGGCATAAATCGATGGCGTAAATCAAGTGCACAGGTAGGGCGGCTAGGGTATATAAGCCACACTTATATTTTATTTTTTGCTTCAACTTAAATTCAAAAAAAAAAAAAAAAAAACCGCCCCTCTCCTCTTCCAATTCTACCACTACTAATCACATTCCTAAATTCACTCCCCACAATCATACATTTCATTTTCCACTCCTATACATCATCACAACAACACATTCCCTTTTCACCGGTCTGAGTTGAAGCAAGAAGCAAAATATTTTCATAGCTACTTTTCGTGTTTATTTGATCACTCGCGTCTCTACAAGGTTTTTTGATTCTCTCATGCCTTAGTTGTGATCTAATGTTGCATAATAGCGAGATGGACGAATGCCCATTCATTCTTCAATGTAGGCCTGTGCACGAATCGGTTCGGTTCGGTTTTAGCCATCATTGAGTTGAAATTTTGAATTTCGACTTTCTAAAATTCTCAACCAAACTCAATCCATTCTAGGTTCAATTCGATTCGTTTTTTTATTATTTCGGTTCGGTTACACAAATCGATTTGTTCGGTTTGTTTGAAATTTAAACAAGCAATTATTTTCATTTCAGTTTTAGAGTAAACATAACCAAAAATAATGAGATTCTAAATTTGCAGTCTTATAACAAGACATTAACCAAGAAAAAATCATAAACTTGCAAGCATAATAGCTTATAAATAGCAAAACAAGAGCTTGACAACTTGTGCAAGCATACAAATCCGCCAACACCACATTACATATACCAAATTAATAATCCAAAGATCTTGCAAATCGCAAGCGGAACAAGCATAATAACTCAGTTTGCATCCTCAAAAAAACTATATAAAAAAAAACTCTAATTCGTACAAGCTAAGATCAAAGAACAAACAAAGTCATGGGTGGAGGCAAAGATGACTCATGAGAAGAACGCTGAAAAGATGAATGACCAAAAGGGAAGTCAGCTTGAAGGCCATGAATATCCAGTGCAAGGTGTGCATGCAGACATTCATTTGCACCACTTTTGAAGTTAAATAAATATTACTTCACTATTAAGTATTAAGCGTATCTATAGTTAGACTATTAGAGTATTAGTCATATTAGTCATTAGTGGCATATAAATTCGGTTTGTTCAGTTCGGTTTGGTTGATAATTGAAGTCAACCGTATCCGAACCATTAAACCGTAATATTTTAAAATTGCATTTGTAAATCGAAATCGAATTGTATTATCCGAATTTTTTCGAATCGGTTCAAAAATTCAGGTTGAATCAATTTGTGCACGGGCCTACTTCAATGACTTTCATTTGCAAATTCTTGAGTTTTTATTGTATTGTGGATAGATTCATGAAATTAGTTGGGCGGGGATGTGGTTGTGTTGTGCTTTAACAGTGGACTCATGGGGAATGAGTATTCAAAACCCTATTGAGTCGGTGAGCATTTGGAGTGTCAATGTCATAATTGATATAACAATTCGTTATGCCGACCAACTATTCGATAAAATGCTTGAATGAGGAAAAGTGTGAATTCGGTGAAGTCTGAGTAACCTCGTCATGATAATGAGCTTAATAATGTGGTTTCATATACAATAAGTCATTGGTGAATGCTACGTGTTAAAGGGAAGTCATTTGGGAATTTTTTATAACTGTTATATAGAGGGCATTTTATGAGTAGCTTTACAGACCGTAGATTTTATACGGACCATAAATCTATGTCGTAAAATACTCTACTATATAACAACGCACATTGTTCCTGTTTTACGATACAACTTACGGGCCGTAAAAATTTTACGGACCATAACTTGCATCGTAAAATAGTTTCTTCAGTTCCCAAACTTATTGTCCCCAATCTATGGTAGCTTTTACGGACCGTAGAATTTTTACGATAGGTATAACTCCACCATAGAATATCCTAGTTGCACCATTGCATCTCTGTTACCAACTTACGGTTAGTTTTACGGACTGTATATCTTTTACGGTCCGTACACAATTTTTTTTTTTGTATATGTTCATTATTATCCTTGTTTGCACCTTCATTATTGTATATACTAATATGTAGTCCACAGGTATGGATCCGAAAAGCACTGTCAGAAGGGGTCGTGCCCAGGCCACAGGACAGGGCCGGGGACGAGGTCAGACACAAATCAGAACAAAACTCCGTGATTGGGACCACTTGAGTGAAGAAGATCAGGCTCCCATAGCACGACTCACGAGGCTGCGTAGAGCAGCCCAAACTCTGGCAAACCCCCAGTCTGAAGAGGGGTCCTCATCAAAGAACACCGGCTCCAATAGTGATGGAGAGAAATCATCAAGCTCTCCTGATCTGCCCACTCAGGAGGAGGCGAGTAACATGCCGGAGGAGTCTGATGCTGAGGAACCGGCACGACGAAATGAGAACAAAATGAAGGAAAGGTCTGAACATGCTATGCCGTTCTCGGTCCAAGGTTCGAAAGAAATATACGATAAATGGCTGGAGCCCAAGGAAGGAGGACATGGTTTCCGCCGGAGCATCTATGAGGAAAGGCAGATCGGTTTCGAGGGGATGAAACATTTTCCTAACATATCGGCTGTCATTGATCACCATGGATGGGGCTTCCTTAGCCAACCACCCGGCATATATATACCCTTTTTTGTGAGAGAGTTTTATGCCAATTATGCCACGGAGATAAACAACCAGTATAGGCCAATCCAACAAACTCAGACAGTCATGCGTCTCCAGAAGGTAACTGTTAGGGGATTGAGGATTGATTTCTCCAGCAAAGCCATCAACCGATTTTACTTCGGGGACGACTATGAGCCGCCAGCAAACACTGATGAGTTAGATTACAGAATGGAGGGAAACAAACTGGATATGTTGAAAGAATTACCGTGGATAGCTTCAGTGATTGCAAGAGAGAACCCCGCCTCGCGTACCAACTCTAGTGTGCCGATTAAAAAGAAAGATCTCTCAGTTGAAGCCAAATTCTGGTAGAGTGTCCTGCTAAACAGAATCTACCTGACTCAGGCAGATAATCAGCTTACTATTGACCGGGCAATTCTAGCGGCTTCCATCATGTCCCGATATGCAGTTGACATAGGGAAATTGATAGCCGACGAGATTCGTACATGGGCAACCCAGCCTGGGCTTTCTTTGCCATGCTTGATTACGAGTCTTTTTTTGAAGGATGAGGTCCAGAAGTTCCCCTACTGGGACCACAAATTTGAGGCAAAGCATGAGTATAGCTAACCAAGAGCAAGGATAAGGATGTCAAGGCTGCGTTGTTGATAGCCCGAGGTGGTGTGGCGGCACCAGAATTTGTGCAATATGAGTCTGAACAGAATAAGTAAGATTGCACTACATTAGAGGAGACCCAAGAGGGTCTTGAGACTGCCACCATGACAGCACCAGCTCCTACAGCGGTCCCCGAGTCCTCTTCGAGTCCCACATTTTTAGCAGTCCCTGAGACCACTACTGAGCTTATCACCACGGCTGCCCCTACCTGCTCCTAGAGTCACCCCCATATCTACAGCACTTCCTGGGGGTGTCATGATTCCATTCAATAGACAAAAATTCCATGACTCCAATGCAGACAGAGTTGATCGACAGATAGCTAGCTTATTAGAGGAGTTGGAAGAGGTTATATCGCGGGCAGTCCGGAAGGAGATGCAGTAGCTACAGGAGTCCCTAACCCAATCACACCGCCAAATTCACTCCAGAATTGATGATATTGAGAGGAGAGTCCTTGAGTTGGAAAAGGTGTCATCGACCGAGATGAAAACAGTGAAGAAGGATATTACACAATTGAAGAACGAGGTCCTTGCACTTCAGGTGAAGGAGGGGGGAGTGTTTATAGATCCCCCTTAACCAGCAATGCTGATTGAATTGGCTTCTTTGGTGCCAGTGGTGCGACTGTCGAGAAAGAATCCCTCAGCCCAGGATAGAGGCAAGGTGCCGAGATCTAATGATGATAGTGAGTGGCTAGACCCAATTGAGTTAGAGGAGCGCTAGCGGAAGAAAGCCACACGACAGTCCCTTATTGACTACCACTTCACGGGGCATCGGAAAGATCCCCCGTTAGCGAGACAAAGGCCTCAGCGTCGTGGTACTTGAAGAGGTCGTGACTACTGTCCAAGCGGAGGACCCACTCCCTCAGAGTCAGTCCGAGCCTCCTAGCAGCACTATTGATCCAGCACCCGCTGATACTGATGCAGTGGGTGCACAGTAGGATGAGCATCGCGCCTAGTGCGCCTCAAGTAGTCCTAACCCTTGTTTTCTTTCTGCTTACATTGATGCACTGAGGGCAGTGCATAGTTTTCTTAGTTGGGGGTGGGACTACTTGATGTTATTGTAATGTAAATATGTGTTTAGGAACCCCCTCGGCTTTTCTTTGCCAGAGTTCTTTTCCTGAGGGGTTTTATTTCTATTGAAACTGGCATGTTTAGGTTGTGTATATAAGATAAAATGGCTATGACTTGGATGGTAGTGGTTAATGAACTTAAAGCTATGCATATTGAGTTGTTTGTGAAATAATGACCCCTCTCCGAAATTTTTGATGTAAATACTCTGAATAGGTTGTGTATTGACATGCATGCTTCTGTGTATGACAGTTGGAATATTGGGGTATTATGTGTGTCGAATGTTACTTGGGTAGTAATTGAAGTAATCCTTATGCCATTGTGTGTGTGAGTGCCTTAGTTGTGTTCATACTATGTTATTGCAATCTAGAACTTGCCTGGTTTTTCATGCTTAAATGCTTAGGATAGTTTAGTTGTGAAGTGATCATAGGCTTTCATTGGAATTCATTCACTATTGCCTTATAAGCCTTACCCCGTGATGTAAATAATTCCTAGTTTCCTCTTTGATCCTTTGACCTAGTTCTTGACTAGCCATTAACAAACGCGTACCCCTTTTTAAATGAATCCATCTTTACACTTGTTCCCTCCTTGACACTACTAGAGAAATGAGGCGAAACGCCTAAGTTGGGGGTGACAAAAGTGTGAAGAAGAGGCTAAAAGCCTAAGTTGGGTGTGGCATTTGTTATCCAGTCATGATTCGATGTGGGTGTTAGAAAAACCAAAAAAGAAAAAAAATCAGAAAAAGTGCAGCACAAAAAGAAAGTAGTTTAATTAATAAGCAACCCACATCGAGGTCGAACAAGTGAAAACAAAGGGAGAAAAATGGAGAGGCGGATCAAGGTGAAAGAAAAAAAAAGTTTGTAGTATTCAAGGAGGGTGAGTCACTAATTTCGAAATGAGTATCCTACCCATCCCTAAGCCTACATTACAAGCCGAGAACAAGTTCTAGTGTGATCACTGCTGAACTGTCCGAAGTTAAAGCATTGAAATTAAGGGCAAGCATATGGTATGTGCATTTGTAGTGTGTGAACGTCTTTGTGAGTGTGAGTGTTTCTTCTCTCTTTCGTCTTCGTCCCAAATTCTTTGTATATATGTGTGCGGGACATTCTTTGGTCTGTGTGAGGGCATTAAGGTTGAGCAATATTGAATACTTACCGAAGAAGTAGCGTTTGAGCGTGCATTAGTAGTTCCAATAACTTTCTATCATTTATGGAAGCTTCACTGTTAGTCATGACGTATTTTAAATCATACATTTGAGTTGAATTGTTTAAAATTGAGAGGGCTAGTCCAGGGAAATCATGCAAACTGGTAGTTCTTAGTCAAAACCATTGTAGACATTGTTATTCCATTTGTGTCTACGTTAGTTGAATCGTATGTGTTGTGTAACTTGCTTAAGGACAATCAAAGACTTTATGTTGGGGGTGTTGATGTGTCACGAGATTCCGACACATTTGATGCTTTTTGATGGCGAGTTTTACTTGTTTTTCAAGAAAGTTTGGGTCTTTTTGGTTTGTTTGTGTTATGTTGCAGGTATTTAACATATTTTAGGCTCAAGTCGTGAAAATGGCTTAAAGAGATGTGCAAGAAAGAAAAATAACTGAAGCTTCGATTTTACGGAGCAAAAGACGGACCGTAAATATTTGCGGTCCGTCAATTCAACCGTAGATTAGTGACAGAGAGGTTCATATCTGAAGAAGGAATTCACAGCAGAAAGTACGGAGCGTACATTATTTATGGTCCGTAAATCCCACCGTAGATCAGTTACACCAAAATCTCAACTAGAAGAAAAATGTACGGACCAGTTATACGGACAGTATTTACGGTCCGTAAAAAGGGAGCGTATATCTGGGCGATAGAAGGAATTTTACGGACAGTGTTTGTAGATTCTACGGACCGTATAATATTTACGATCCATACATTGATCCGTCGGGGGGCAATTTTGTCAACATGTTTTTCACGATTTAGACTCTTATAAATACCTGATGTAGGTTTCTTGTAGGCTACAATTCACCAGATTTCAGTTTTATTTCCTTAGCATTGAATACTCATAGTTTTTGAAGTCTTTTTGGGATTACAAACAATTGCAATTATTTTCTCTTCAATTCCAATCAATTATTCGTAAGCATATGATTCCAATTATATTTTATTGTTCTTCTTCTTCTATGAGTAGCTAAATTTCTTGACTAAGGTTGTAAACCCAAGGATAGGTGTTTGGTGAATAGGATTTGTGATTAGTGTACGCATAATGGATTGTTAGAGTTTATTTATTCTTTATTCTTCATTCATAATTAATGGTTGCTAACATTGATTAAAGTCGTAAACCTTGAGTTGTTTGGGAAAATAATTAGGATTTGGTAAGAATAAATAACAAGAACTCAAAGCTTTAAACTTTGTTTAATAAATTCACTTAGGAATAAAAAGAATTTACTTGGCATAATTAACCGTTCTTCATATCAACTTTCTTATATTTGGGAAAATCATAGAAAGAGATAATCTTTATTTATTGGGAAATAGTAAAGATTCACATAGAGGTTAAGTTCATCCATACAAATGATCCATTAGAAGTATATCAAGATCAAATACCCATGATCATACACTTTAATCGACGGGGACACAACCTTGGTTTCTTTTACCATAAATTACAATCCAAATCAATTAGTTAGAAATTAGTCATAAACAACCACATCTTACAAAAATCATCGGATTAAGACATTAGACCTAAATTAAGCATTATACAATTTTAGTAACCTTTTCACACCATATTCCCTATGGGATTCGACCCCAACCTTGTTGGGTTACTATATTTAACAGTGTCTGCTTTATGCTAATAAAATGTGTAATTTGAGTGTATCAGCCATCATGATTATGCGTCTATTTCACTTTTTACGTGTCGAGATTGTGCAGGGCTACAGAATCAAAGCTCATCTTTTAGGTCTTGTGAATCTTGGAAGGCACTATTCTGAAAATCCTTATGAAAACTTCCTTCAAGGTCTGAACTATGTACTGGTGCCATTTCTGGACTAGTAGATAGTTCTGGACTAGGATTCTTAATTACATGTTTATCTTGATTTTCTTTTTCTTGGAATTTTTTTTCTAATGTCTGTTTTACTATGTCTTCTATTTTCTCACTTTTTTTTTTCTTTTTTGATAATAAACACTTCTTTTTCAAAGGGTGTCCTTGTGTTAATGTCCGTGGTAGTCTTCGTCTAGTCTGAAGTGATGAACAACCTTCATGTTCACTTTTTGGCAAAGTGATAGCCATTAACGAATTTGATAAGTCTTTACCGGCTACCATTTGAACCAGTCTAGCTGTATCTCTATCCGATACAGTGGATTTTACTACATTCATTGGGGAATGCACACCCGTCTCATTCATTTTGTCTTGAGATGGAAAACTCTGTGATTGAACTAATTCGAATTTTATCGCATGGAGTCTGTGTTCTAGCATTCTCACTTGCTCTATGAGTTTTGTTTTTTCTTGTATCAAGGTCTCATTCTCTTGGTTTAGTCTTTTGAATGCCTCAGTCATGGAGGAACAATGGTCATAGAAAATCACTTTGTCTGTGTCTTTTTGGATGTTATATTAAGGGATTTTTTCTGAATTTTGTCTAAGTCTTTGGAGAAATATAATAATTTGGATCTAGTATTCCTCTAGCATAGTCTAATGCTTTAGTAAAAGCATTAAAACCTTTAAACAGTGGTTTTTCTATGTCTTTAATTAAATCTATAAATTCTGGCCAAGTTTGAAAATTGTCGTTTGTCTTGCCATGTATCACAACATAATATTTAAATTTTTGTCCTGATTTTTGTCTGTAAAATATTGGCAAAGAGCATTTAAAGTTGCTATAACATGTTTAGTGTCTTTTTTATTGTATGTTATCCATAGATTGTCTACCAAGCATGTCTGTGGTCTATCTATTATACATTCTACTAATTTTCTAAATGTCATATTTGACGGTGGGAAAAATATTAAATTATGCTTTGCCCCGAACTGTATTCTTTCTAAAACATTACTTCCTAGTGAAGCTTGTGGTCTAAAATGAAGATTACCTAATACTGTCTGTCTGTAAATGTCTGGCGGTGAGGCTTGAATGCCCTTTCCCTTGTCTGCAGTCTTTGGGATTGTTGGTCTCATACTGTCAATATGCAAACAATGTTATTGGCTAACAGTGATTTTCAACCTACTTAACTGGTCTGCTAAGTTATCATCCTTTCCTTTAATATGTTTGAAAATTAAATTGTAAATTGAGATAGTATCTATAAATTTAACCATCTTCTCCAACTACTATTTTTATCATTTATCTGTTGGTGGAATTAAACTATGGCTTCACTATCTGTTCTAATTAATATTCCGGTTTATTTAGAATATATAATCCGAAACTATTTAGTCCGTATATTATAACTAAAATTTCTGCATCTATACTACTCATATTGCCTTTTTCTTTGTACTTGCCACTTTGGTAAGCACATATTTTTTCTTCACTTTTGTTACTGTACTTGTTAGGTCTTGCTTTTAACACTGCTCCTCATCCTTCAAAACTACCATCTGTCTCTATGATTAAATAATCTGTTTCTAAAGGCATGTTTAGGTCAGGAATATTCTTTATTTTTTCTTTACTAATTTAATATCTTCTGTGTTAAAATGTTTCTGTCTCGTTGATCCTGTCTAAAAGTATAAAGGTCCTGCTATTTTTCCTAAGACTTTTATAAAATTTCTAGCATAATTTACTATTCCTAGAAATTTTTATAATTCTTTGGTATTATCTAGTTTATCTGCATTTCTAAGGCTCTTTTAGCAATATGGGATTGTAATTTTATTTTACCATCTCCTAACACTACTCCTAAAATTTTTATATAATTTTTACATAATTCCATCTTTTTCTTATTGATTAGTATTCCATTTTCTAGAAATAGTCTAAATACCGTCTGTAAATTTCCTAGATGTTCTTTAATATCTTTACTGAATACTAATATGTCATCTACATATACTAATACAAACCTTTTATATTCTTCAAATATACTGTCCATTTTTCATTGAAAAAATGGTGGAGCTGTCTTTAAACCAAATGGCATTACTAACCATTCAAAATGTCCCTCAGGACAAGTAAATGTTGTCCATTCTATACTATCTTCATGCATTCTTACCTGCTAGTATCCTGATTTACAGTCAAATTTACTAAATATTTTCTTTCCTTGTATTCTATTTATTAATTCTGTTTTATCTAGTAGTCTATACCCATCGGTTTTAGTATATCATTAAGTCTTTTATAATTTATTACCGTTCTAGCTTTTCCTCTTATTATCTCACTATGATTTCTTACCATAAAGGCTATCGATCTATGTTTAGAACTAGATCTCCTTATTACTCCCAAATTTATTAATTCGTTGATCTGTATTTTAAAATCTTTTAAATCTAGATTCATAGCTTCTATTGAGGCTGTTTTTATTACATATTCTGGGTTTAGATATAATAATCTTGTCACGACCCAATTTAGGATCCCACGGGCACCTACCATTCCCACCTCGGCAGGCGAACTGTAACGACCCCCTTGCTCGTTATAGTCTTTCCGGCATTTTCGTCCAGATTTTGAGCTTGGTTAGCTCACTTTGACCCGAGGGGACCGTTGACACGCTTCCTGAAGTGTTTAGATTTGATTCGGATGACTTTTTGTGAAATTTAGGCTTAAAGCGAAAAAGAGTTGACTCAAAGTTGACTTTTGGATAAACGGACATTTTTCAGAAATCCGTCTATTTCGAGAGGTCCGGATGGTCTTTTAAAACTTGTGTGCATATGTGGTTCAGTTCCCAATGCACTCAGATACATTATGGGACTTGGGTTGGGAAGTTGTAATTGAGGTATCGGGGGTTGATTCGGTCAACGAGATTTTCGTTGGGAATTTCGAGGCCATGAGTTCGTTCGTAGCGTATTTTTATGTGTGTCTGTGTATGTGATTTGTGAGCAGATGGCCTCGAGAGTTAGTCAAAAATTCGGATTGAATTGTGAAATTGGGAATAGTTCTCTGGTGTCTGGTGCCCGCTTTAGTGGCATCAGTGTCGCGGCAGTGGTACTGCTTGGGCATGACCGCTGGGACGGCACCGCGGGAGCGGTAATATTGTCGCGGAAGCGGGTGACAGACAGTTAGTTTATTAAATGAAGTGTTAAGTGCCTTAAGTCCCTCATTTATTTCCATTCCGAAAATTGAGCTCTTGGAAACAATTCTAGAGGATTCTTGGTGGTAAGTCCTTCTAATCCCTTTTTTAATTCATAATCCCTAATCATCTTAGAATCCCTTTTTCCTTATTAGTTCATTAGTAATGGAAGACTAAAGTGGGTTTAATGGATATTTTATCTAGGCTTCTAAATCAAGATTTGTTGGTTGGGTTTATGCTAGATTATGATGTATCTAAGGTTGTTAATTATATACCTTTCATTATTAGTGTTGAATTCTTGAATTTAAGAGTTAGAGTTTATACCCAAAATTTGGGGGGTTTTGCTTGGATTTCGAAATTGGGTGAATCCTTGAGTTAATTTAGCAATTAGTTGATGGGTTTTGATCACCTAGTGTTTAATTAGATATTTTACCCCTGAATTTCCCATTTTGACCTTGTGGGCCCTGTTTTCCCCAAATTCTAGGGTTGATTTTTGACCTAATTTGAATGATAGCAATATAGGTATTGATCTTCATAATTTCTAATCTAGATTTCGAATATGCCTAGACTTTCTTGATCTTGAGGCTCAACGGAAAGGGAAGGCTAAGAGGTGATTGTTGGTGTTATTACTGTTCGACCATCCAGGTAGGTTATGGCTTACCCTTGGTGAGACTTCTTTAGCGAAGAATATATTTAGATGATATTGTCGGAGAAAGCATGTAAACCTTCGAGTATAAAGTTGGGTTGGATATTATCTTAGGTTGGGCCCTGTTGTGTGATTGGGGCTAGCTACCCCGTTGTGTTGTGACTTGATTTCTCTATTGTTATTGGCTTGATGTCGCGTGGAAATAGTAGATATCGGAGACTATTGATATATCTTGTTCATGATATTGTAGTACCTCACTTGTTGATGCTTAATACGAGGATAGTATTCTATATGACTTGCGTAGTCTTTCATGATATAGTTGGCGTACCCATGTTTGGTACTTGTGATATTGATTTGATTATTGATGTTGACTCGTACATTGTACGCGTTCTCATCCTTCATGAGATACTGTTGATACATTGATGATACTTGAGGAAACACTGTGATGAGCTGGGCTCAGTTTGTGTGAGAGTGACGTAAGAGTCCGATACCCGATGGTTGTCCTGAAGTACATCGACTCCACGGGTTCCCCATGGGTTGTGGTACCGAGACATCGATACTTCCGTCCGGAGTACATGTACACACAACATTGCATTGCATTGCATTACATTTGCATTCATATATCATTGCATACCCTGAAAATCAGAAGCAAAAGGCTTGAGGACCGTTTTACTGTTGAGGGTGCCAGAGAGTTGTATGAGTATGGCATTGGATTAAAACATGACGGCAACCAGCATGAAAATTGCACCATAAATGAAGAGCGGTGGATCAGTTTTGAGGGGCTCGAGATATTACCTAGGGCCAGAGAGCTCATTCGCCATTATCAGCTGGAGTTTATGCAGGAGCTGCCTGGGATTATTATCCGATTTTGGTACATGAGGTATATGCTGCATATGGGGCCTCGATAAAGAAAGTCAGAAAGAGGCGCCAGAAATTGCGGGAGTTAGAGCCGCTGAGAGAGGTTGAGATCAGAGGGGTGAGTATTGATAAATATGTCCAGGCCATTAACAAAGTATACTTCAGCGATAATTACACCGCCCCGAGGCAGACAATTGAGTTAGAAGACAAGTCGCTGAGACGCAACGAACAGTCCGTCAAGGACTGGGTAGCTACAGTAGTAAGTCGTCCGAGCAAGAGGGCCAAGTGTACTAACTTGGCTAATTGGGTAGTGAAGAGATAGTTGACTTTGGAGGGAAAATTTGGTGGAGCGTGGTGCAGTTACGGCTTCTCCCCACTCAGGCCGACAATGCACTTACGACTGATAGACAGTTTGTTGTTCTTTGCATTGATGTCTAGATGCCCGATTGATTTCAAAGCATTGGCGAGTACTGAGATTCAGTTGAGGGCTTCCCAGGCCAATACTTCACTGATATATACATGTCTGATTACAGAGCTAATTCGTAGGTCATGTATGCATTTTATTCTTGACATCGACCTCCGGATTACAGCTTCATCGACTTATTCTGTGTAGAAGAGTAAGAAAGAGGCTGTCAATGATAGCTAGGGAGAAGAGGATTGGTTCCCAGTGGCACTTGGAGGGGTGCCCATACCTCAGGAGCTGATTCCTCTAGAGGCCGCGGGTGACTCTGCACAGGAGTTACCCACCACTACTACCCCTATTATCGAGGCCCCCGGTGCCGCGTACTCGAGACTCCGGCCTGCGATATGGTTGATGCTTCCGTTGAGACTCAGACTGCTGTTACTGAGCCATAGACTTCGGCTACACAGCCCCCGAGGCCAGCTCCGCAGCCAGCGGGTCCGGCTCTATAGCCCCAACGGACAGCCAGAGTTGATCCCTATGCCTTTTCGATGGAAAATTTAGAAAATTTACAAAACAGGCGACTACAGCGGATCGGCAGTCGAAGGTCATAGTGGCCCAGCTCGATGATTTTGTGAGATAGCGAGTGGATGAGATTGTAGAGCCTCTGAGGTCGACACTGTCAGCTCGGCTGGATAGTTTTGAGATAAGATTGACAGCATTGGAGATGGCCCGCCCGACCACTTCCACTGATGCTTTGAGGGCAGAGTTAGAGTAGCTTAAGGCTGATGTTTTATTGTTAAAGGCTCGTGACCCGAGCCTAGTAGCAGCCCCACCATCTGTTGCGGCAGAGATTGAGGAGGAGCTTCCAGTGGTGCAGTTAGTTGCGCCTACCGCGGCGGGTGGTCGGGGAAAGAGAAAGAGAGTAGTCATTGATGAGGAGGAAGAGATAGAGGAGGTGAGAGAGAGTACTCGGCCGAGGGGTTCGAGTCTAGAGGAGCAGCACATGGCAGAGGCCATTCAGAGATCTTTTGTGAAGAATCTCCCTTTTGGGACCACGGGAGCCACTTCGAGCAGTGCTCCAGTTGGGATACCATTGCTACCTCCCGCCGCCACTGCTCCGGTGTCGGCGACTACGGGTACTCCCTGTCTGATTGCTACGGATATTCACTGGCGATGCGGCCCGCGATACTCTCTTCCCGGGTGTGGTTGCACCACCTGATGCCTCGCAGACCGATGAGTCGCGAGATGAGCAGCGCCTAGTGCGCCATAGGTATTCCTACTCCCTTGTTTTACTTTTACTGCATTGGGGACATTGCAGACTTTTTCAGTTGGGGGTGGGAGTATTTGATTTGTTTATATTGTAGATATGTGTTTAGGACCCCCTCGGCTTTTCTTTGCCATGGTTCTTTTCCTGAGGGGTTTATTTTCTGTTGAACCTGGAATGTTTAGGTCATGTTTAGATAAAATAGAGTAAGTTTGACTTATGTGGTGGTGGTTTGATTAACTTAGGGTTGTCTTGTTCTGATTTGAGAAAAAAGTGCCCCCCTCCGATTTTTCTGAAAACTTGGACTTGGTTGTTTAATTGACATGCATGCTTCTTTGTTTGACATTTAGATTATTGAGTTACCTTGTGTGCGGAATTTTAGTGGGGAGACTAGTGTGTTGACAATTCTGATGCCATGTGTTGTGAGGTTTTGTAGATATATTCTTTAGTTGTGTATGTAATCTAGAACTTGCATGGTTAGTCGTGCCTGCATTCTGAAGATAAATGAAGCTGTGAAATGATCTTAGGCCTTGTTTGTGTTAGGAACCCCTTTTTAGCCTAAATATAAGCCTACCCGTAGATTAATATCCCTTGTTAGCCATTTTGAGCCTTAAAACCTATTCTTTGACTAGCCGTAATAAGCCGATACCTGTTCTGAATATCCCTCTCTTTGCACCCGGTTCCTCCTTGGCACTAAAATAATAAGATTGAGGCTAAAAGCCTAAGTTAGGGGTGATAGGTAGAATAAGGGGAACATGAGGCGTAAGCCTAAAGTGGGGTAGAAGTGAATTGCCTAGTTAAAAGACATCGGTGTGGTAAGTGTAGAGAAAGAAAAAAAAAACAGAAAACAAAGAAAAAAAAAGTACATAGAAGTAGAGTAGCAATAAAACCACACCGAGACAATAAAACAGAAAAGGGGAATAAAACAAAAGGCGAAAAGGGTAAAAGAAAAGAATAAAGTGTAGTGTTCAAGGAGGGTGAGTCACCGCTATCCAAATATACATGCCGTCCTCGAGCCTACATTACAACCACGAAAAAGTCCTAGTGTGATCACGTGAAACTTGTCCAAAGTCGAAGTGCGAAAATAAGGGCAAGCCTATGGTATTTGCATGTTAGCTAGAGAATTTCTTTGTGAGTGTGAGTGTTTCTCTTCTCCTTTGTCTTTTGTACCATTCCATGTGTACCTATATGTTGGGACATTCTTTGGTCTTTGTGAGGGCATGAGAATTTGTTAAGTGATTGATTTTCTGTAAGTCTTGATTCGTGTGTGCTATGGCTTCTGTGATAACTAGATGTCATAAATTGAAGCCTCATTGTTAGTTGCAACGAGTCCTTGATTGGTTTTATCTTTATTGGGGGGAGATTAATTATGATACGCCGGAAGTTAATTACCACAACCACTGTAGACAGTTTTACTTTGTAATATCGAGATATTTGTAGATTGAGTCTGTTAGTTGACTTGCTTGAGGACAAGCAAAGACTTTAAGTTGGGGGTGTTGATTTGCCGAGAATTTTGGCACATCTAATGCTTTTTATCTAAGTTGTACTTGTTTTCGAGTAAGTTTGTGTTAGTTTGATATGTTTTATGTGTTGTGCAGGTATTTCGAAGTTAGAATGCTCGGCAAGAGAAAAACAAGAAATTCAAGTGTCCAGTACTAATATGCAGTTGTTTTGGATCGTCGAATTGCAAGGAGAGATCCTGCAGCCGAGGAAGCTCGACAACATGCAGAGCTGGAGGTTCGACGGGCCGTCAACATGCTCGACGGTCCGTCGAGTTACCTCATCGATCAACATCCTACAAAGTGTAAAGTGCATCAGACTATCGACATGATCGACGGCCGTAGAAGTGCAAAGACGGTTGAAGTCCTGCCAGTTGAAAATCTGTCATCAAATGATCGCCATGCACGTCGACATGTTGACGATCATAGAAGCACAACGACGATCTGTCAAAGTTCAAGCCAACCTGGAACAAGATTGGGATTAATTAGTCCGAGTTTAACTTGTATAAATGCCTGTTTAGGTTTTATTTTTCAGACATCTGGAGTTTTAGCCTTGCAGTAATTACTTTTGGGTTTTAGTACAATTGAAGGTTTCCAGACAATTACATTCGTTTACTTTCAAGTTTTATTCGTAAGTTCAATACAAAATTCAATTATGCAATCTTCAATCTTTTATTATTTTCTTGTTGCCATGAGTAGCTAAACACCTTTACTAAGGTTGTGAACCCAAGGATAGGTGTTGTGTGATTGGGAATTGTGAATGATATACGCATAATGGATTGTTAGGGTTTATTTGTTCTTCGTTTTCATCATATAGTTAGTGTTTGCAAACATTAGCTAACACCATAAACTTTAGTTTATTTGGGAAAATAACTAGGGTTCGGTAAGAACAAATAACAAGAACTCAAGGCTTTAAACCTTGTTTAATAAATTCACATAGGGATAAGAGGAATTTACTTGGCATAATTAACCGATCTTCATGCATACTTTCTTATCTTTGGAAAAAGTATAGAAAGAAATAATCTTTTCTTATTGGGAAATAGTCTAGATTCACGTGGAGGTTAAGTGCATCCATACAAACGATTCATTAGAAGTATATCAAGATCGATACCCATGATCATACACTTTATCTGACGGGGACACAACCTTGGTTCTTTTTACCTATATATTTACAACTTTAATTTTCCATTCACTTTAAATTAGTCCACAAACCAAAACAACTATTAAACCCTTTTTCTGGAATACACCGGACCGCAAGATTAGTATAACACTTATTTAGTAAACTTTTCACACCATATTTTCTGTGAGATTCGACCCCAACCTTGTTGGGTTACTATATTTGACATCGTCCGCTTTACACTATTAAAAAGTATAATTTGAGCGTATCAGGTACCGCTGTCGCGGTGCTAGTGCCGCCAAAGCGGGCACCAGACATCAGAAACTTTCCCAAGTTTCACACTTTAACTCAAATTTTCGACTAATTCTCGAGGTCATCTGCTCACCAATCACATGCACAGACACACATAAAAACACGCTACGAACGCGATCGTGGCCACAAAATTCCCACCGGAGGTCTTGTTGACCGAGTCAACCCGATACCTTAATTCCAACTTCCCAACCTAACTTAATTCCAACTTCCCAACCTAAGTCCCAAAATGCATCTGAGTGCATTAGGGACCGAACCAGATATACACACAAGGTCTAAACGGCCATCCGGACCTCTCGAAATCGACGGATTTCCAAAAAAGGTCTGTTTACACAAAAGTCAACTTTGAGTCAATTCTTTTTCGCTTTAAGCCCAAATTTCACAAAAGGTCGCCTGAATCAAATCTAGCCACCTTGGTAAGCGTGTCAACGGTCCCTTCGGGTCAAAAGTAAGCTAACCAAGCTCGAAAAGGGGCAAAAGTGTCGGAAAGACTATAACGACCAAACGGTTCGTTGCAATCCATATAATACAATCCGAATCCATAAACACAAGTACATCACATGAATATCACAACAGAAGACAAGTGCAATGCGATGCATTAAATGTTTGAAATGTATATAAAATGTAATGCAATGTTGTGTACACATGTGCTCCGGACGGAAGTATTGACGTCTCGGTAGCTCAGCCCATATGGACTCGCGAAGTCCATATACCACTAGTTTCGGATCCTAGCCCAATAGACGAACGAGACTCCGGATCTTTGCCCACGAAGGATTTTCATTAGCACAACCCATGGAGGACCCACGGCGTCCATGTACCTCAAGGTTCGGTGACAGCCTGGATACCGCTACCACTCAACCACAATTCCGGAACAACAATTGGATATCGGACCTCACGTCACTCTCATCCAAACTGAGCCCAGCTCATCACAATGTTTCCTCAAGTATCATCAATATATCAACAGAATGCCATGAAGGATAAGAATGGTTGCAATGTATGAGTTAGCATTAATGATCAGATCAATAACCAAGCATGGATACACTAACAATATCATGGAAAGGCTACATATAGAATACTATCCTCATATCAAGAATTAACAAGTAAGATACCACAATCTCATGAACAAGATATATCAATAGTCTCCGATAATCAACATGCACAAGCCACCTAACAATATTACCACGCTCCTTTTACTGCCTATCCACATTAATACATGATAATTTCACTTTCTACTTACAAGACATCACTAATATACAGTCTAGAATCAATTCGCGATCCTTGGTACATTTTATCCGTGTCGTTACCAATTAAGATTCACTATTAATAGCATAGAACAAATTATGCGCATCATATGGGAACTCCTCATCAAAGGGACATAGTAAGCCAAGTACCGCACAACTAATCTTCCAAGTCACATAAAGCCCACCAATACTCAAGGAAAAACCAACACACGAACCTAAGAAGTCTATAGGCCACAAGCCCGAACACACAATCACACAACAGTACCATCCTAAGAATCCATCCCAACTCCAAAATCCTATACATGCATTCTCCGTTTCCCTGTAGTACATGAATACGTAAATTTAACCGGAGTCTACCGAAAGGGAAGCCGTAACCTACCTCGAGGCTTAGCGGGTGCCACGAAAATTAGTAGATCTTCAATTGTTCATCACGTTGTAATCCGCCCGAAAGAACTTGATACAATCATGAGACACAAATATAGGACTCACCATTAGAGCATTTATAAGAGATTCGGATTGATAAGGAAAGTTGGGGATTTAGAACATCTCTAGATTTTCTAGGCCTTTATCACTAAATGAACTCTCTTCTCATCATAATAAGAGCTAAGTGATTTATTAACCTACATTCATGAATAAGACAATCATTTAATCCACTAGCTTGGTAAAGTCACCATTTTTAACTCTATTCACAAGAAAACCATTTCTAAGATTTATGGAAGAAACCTATTTACAATTTTAGGAAGAAGATGAGAATCTAAGTTAGCAACCATTCTACGGTGATGAACGTGAGAGATTAAATCAATAAAATCCATATTAAGAACATGCTAACCATTTATCCTTCCAAGTCCAAGAATTAGTGATACCCATTTTGTTAGCTCTCTAGGTAAAGACCTTAGGAACAATTTACTATGTGAAAGAAGGGATTAGAAGGAGTTAGGAAGGTTACAATCCCTAAGAAGATATGAATTTAAGCTCCCAAAAAGGCTTGAGGGGCGGCTGGACTTTAGGGTTTTGAGAAAATGGGGTCAAATCTCGAAATGAACTCTTAAATAAATCACTGAACGTAACCGCCGTAGCGGTCTGAGAACCGCCTCGGCGGCACCACTAGGGCTATATATCAACCGCTGTGGCGGTACTTTGGTCAATCAACTTTACCGCTTCGGCGGTAAGCACAACGCTACAACGCTGATGCTATAGCGGCATACTAGCCGCTGCGACGGTTCCACTGGCTGGTGGCCCAAATTTCAGTACTCTCACGCGATGCGCACGATGGGTTTAATCAAGTTAGAAATTTCCAAAGTATGACTGAGTCGAAGACATTTTATAGAGCCGAAGTTGCAGGTTTTCTCGAATTTCAAAGTAACGACGAAACGGGTCGTCACAAATCTACATACAATCTTATTATTTTACCAATGTTTTAGAGGCTTTTCTCCTATTATTTCTATCTTATCTAATATTTTTATTATATTATCTAAATCTTTTTGGTTTTTTATTGCTCCTATTCTTTCTATTCCTGTTTTAAAATTCTATAACTCTGTTCCTACATCTATCAAAGTATAGCCTTTTTCTAATACATCTTCATTTTCTTGTAGAATTAAATTCTTTGGTGTTGTTTTTTATTTACAGCATGTATTATTGCCTTCACAATTTTTACAGCAATTATCTTTTTTCTTTTGCAGGTTTACATGGTCTGCGGTCTGAATTTTCGTATGTCTTATTCTTGTTTCAGCTTTGATAGTTTGTAGTGGTGTATGAGTGATATATTTTAAGAAAATCACTCCATCTCTTGTAATCATACAACTACCATTATTATGTAACATAAAATCTAATCCTATGACAAAGTCTACATTTATATTTAGATCTCTTACTCATATTTTATCCATCTTGTAACTAGGCTTGTAAAATTCGAACATGTATTTACAAAGCCGATATATGCTTTATGAACATAATGCTATATATATATATATATATATATATATATATATATATATATATATATATATATATATATATATATATATATTATGTGTTCTGTCCATTTGCATAGCTGCAATTGGTTTTTCTAAAAAATTTATTAAATTTGGTGGAACTACTCTTTTATTTATTATGCACTTTGTACATCCCGAATCTACTAATGCTAGTATTTCTATTTCATAGTCATCTATTTTTATTCTTGCAAGTATCTTTATTATTCCTAATTTCTTATCTTCATTACATACTAGTGCCTCATAATCTTCTACACTCATTAATTCTTCTTGATAGTCTTCTGGTATTGGTTTAAGAGATCTAATTATTGGTCTTGTGTTAGTTGGAATTATTTCTTCAGTTTCGTCACATTCTTCTTTTTCTTTTTCTTTTTCTAATTTCTGTAGTCTTTTTTTCTAATTCATTTACTCTTGTTTCTAATGTCATTATTCTTAAATTTGTGGTAGGATCATTTATTTCTTTATGTTTTTCTTCTTTATTTACCTTTGTATCAAATTCTTTTGGCCAAACCCATCGACGAACACCTGTGGTCGTCCACTTCTTTCACTTGAGCACCTAAAGTGGCCCTTGTTCCATTTAGATACTTCAGGTGGGTCATTCCTATTCCACTTAGACACTTTTTGCACTGTTATCAGAGCAAAACTAACACCGATCGTCTCTACGTGGATTAAGTGGCCAATTAAATTGTGCCGACTCATTTAAATTGTGCCAACTCAATTAAATTGTGCCAACTCATTTTAATTGTAAATTTACTAATTTGTAAATTCGTGGAGTTTTGACCATTAAAAATTGGGGCTTTTGGGCTGGTTGGATGTGCAATGAGGTGGCGCCCCCTTTGGTGTTGGTTTTGCTCCGATAACGGTGCAAAAAGTGTCTAAGTGGAATAGGAATAACCCACCTGAAGTATCTAAATGGAACAAGGGTCACTTTAGGTGCTCAAGTGAAAGAAGTGGACGACCACAAGTGTCTGTCGATGGGTTTGGCCAATTCTTTTTATATGCACATAATACATCCTTCTACATAACATTTCTAATATTATACAAAATCACCTTACAAATCTATTGAAATCTTTGAACCATGATTCTTAGCTCGTTCGCTCAATATGATACTCCCTCCCTCCCAAAAAGATTGTCTTAATTTGACTTGACACTAAATTTAAGAAATAAAGGAAGACTTTTGATATGTGTAGTCCAAAACTAGTCTTAGATATTTGTGTGGTTATAAATCATCTCATAAAGTTAAATTGTTTCTAAATATAGAAATGTGTCAATCTTTTTTGGGACAAACTAATAAGGAAAGTAAGACAATCTTTTTGGGATGGAGGGAGTATCATTTTTGCTCGTTAAAGATTTATTTTTTATGTTTTTGAGATAAAAATCCGTGCGAGATTTGTCGAAATTACACCAAACATTTAAGATCTATCCTATAAATTATTCTCTAACTCCTGGAAGTCTCAAAATTAAATTCTGATCTCTAGAACGAAAAACTGACCTTTGAGTCGTTATGCATTTTTGTTTAGAACAATGCTAAAACACCAAACACGTCCAATACCCATACGAAACTCATCAAAATTTAACCGAAATTGCAGAGCATGGTTAAACATCTTTACAAACTTCTTCCGACAAACGAATTCTCATTTGGACCTCACATACTTGAAATAAGACGGGTGATGCCAAAAACCACTAAATAGACACCTGTTGCAAAAACCCAACCAAACATATCGACTTCCAACTAAACTTTACAGAGAATTTTAAATTCATCATAGGGACCTACGCAACCTTTAAATCATGAATCCAAGCGCGGTTACTCGAACTTTTGACTTTGATCAACTCCATGAACTTAAGGCCACTAATTAAAGTTTATGTGCTCCAAAATGTCCTCGAGTCCCTTTGGACCCATGCATCCATACTTACAAGTCATAAAATTATCAAATGAACCTACGAAAAGTCTCAAATAAAAAAAAAGGTTCTAAAACTCAAAACGATCGGTTGGGTCGTTACAATTTGAACATTGAAAACTTGGACGCCGACTATCTCATTTTGAGACAATTCTGAGTTTTAGGGGTTTTCTTTCACCCTTTTGAATGCATGAATAAAGGGTGAAAGAATATTGTATTCCAAACTTAAAAGATTGAGGAGGTTAAATGAAATTTACTCTTAAAATGAAATGTAGTAGTAGTTCTTATTTAGAAAATTCCTTTAACTACCTTTCATTTATTTTCTCTAAATAAGGAGTCGAATCAGGCCCTATTGATTCGGATCTATTAAATTTGAAATTCTATACTAACTTCATTCGTGGTAATGCTGAAAATTTTGCTAAAAGACAGTAGTAAGAGTGATTAGTCAAGTAATTAAAAATGGTGCATTTGTGCTCCTTCAATTAGATCATACGAGAATACACTTGCTTTACATTGTCATTTGTCACCATTTCAATTTTACAAATCCAAACATCTGTACTTATAAGAGAGAACTAAAACAATTTCTCTATCATCTTACCCTCTATTATGCAATAAATATCTTAGTGCTAGCATGCTATAAGAATTTCTAAGTAACAACAATAGATATCAAAACCAAATGGAATATCTCAACTATCTTAGATGTTTAAAGCTCCTACAAGTATTGTTCATAATATCAAGCTTTAAGTTTTCAGCATGTGAAATCAAGAATACACATATTGTTGATGATTCTAGGCAAATAATATTGATAGAGAGATTTGGTTTTGCCCCTGATGGGCATGTAACCATTTCTCTAGACCATGTTTCTTGGAGATCAGATGAACCAGCTGCAAAGCTTTATCCTTCTTCCATGGGATTTTGCCTTGTTAGAGATGTATCGTTCCCACGACTCTTGAACGAGTCCATGTACACAGAGAACTTTTGTGTTTTATCTAGTAAGTATGTAAATCTTGTCTTCAGATTTGACAAGCTTGGCCCTGATTCATCCTTCAGCACATCAACCACGATCGACGAGCCTGATGAGTATAATTTGATATTTGGTAATTGCCAAAAGGAATTTCTTGTGACAATGAATGTACATACTGAAATGTACAATGTGAATAATAATGGGGAGAAAGATTTTCTTCCAGCTGGTCAGACTCCATTGCCTAAATTCTATTTCATTTTGTTCATTGTATATTTTGCGTTTTTGGGCATATGGGGATTCATTTGCTTTAAACAGAGGAAAATTGTTCACAAGATCCATTTGATCATGGCTATGTTGCTAGTTTTCAAGGCTTTGAAGATGATATGTGCTTCAGAAGACAAAATGTACATTAGAAATACAGGGAAGCCCCACGGTTGGGATGTGGCATTTTATATTTTTGGATTCTTGAAAGGTGTAACGCTCTTCACTGTCATTGTCCTTATTGGAACTGGTTGGTCTTTCTTGAAACCTTTCCTCCACGACCGCGAAAAAAAGGTTTTGATGTTCGTAATCCCCTTACAAGTGTTCGAAAATATAGCTTCGATTGTGATAACTGAAGGCGGGCCTGTTGAGAAGCATTGGTTAGTATGGAATGAGATGTTCTTGTTGATAGATGTTATGTGTTGTTGCATTGTACTTGTCCCAATTTTATGGTCCATTAAAAGCCTTAGACAGGCATCCAAGAATGATGGAAAAGCAGCTGAAAATCTCAAGAAGTTAACACTTTTTAGGCACTTTTATGTTGTCTTGATTATGTACTTGTATTTCACTAGGTTTGGGATTGCTATGATTGAAAGTGTAGTGACTTACATGAATGAATGGGTTAATGTTGTTGCTGCTGAAGGTGCAAGCTTCATGTTCTATATGTTCATATTCTACAATTTTCAGCCAATTGAGAAAAATCCATATTTGGCTATTCACAAAGATGATGATGATGAAGAAGAAGAAGAGGACGATGAAGATGAGGAGGAGGAGGATGCTTAAGAAGAACCTAGGTGGACCTGCTCACAAGTAAAATTGTACAATGAACATTTATGTCATGTTTACTTCTAATTTTCTGGACACTTATTGTTTGTAGAATCTGCAATTTTGGTAATACATTAAGTTCTTATAGAAAAAATTTCCATGTTGTGATGCATTTTTTTCGAAAGATGACGTACTACTACATGTGCAAAGTAAAAGAATAAAAAGTTAGATAAGTGAAACAACATGATATATTGTGTTATTTTTCTTTAATGATGTCTTTTCATTTGGTTAGCTGATAGCTATGCCGCTCGATTTTAACTCGACTTCTGCAATTCTAAATGGAGTAGAAAAGCTAAGTGTTATTGATATATATTAGTTGTGGGAACGTGCGTTTTTGTTTATTCCAAAATATTTTAATACGAAATTTGTGTCACAAAAAGATAATTTTTCGACCGTATCATTTTTACGCATGAAGCGGTACATTTTCCTTTTTGATCATTTTTCTTAAGATTAAAAAGGAAAAATAAATGATACTTAAATAAAGTATATAAAAAGATACTACCTAATGAGCTATTAACATGAAACAACACGTAAAGAATATAGCGGTAGACAATTTTTACTATATAAAGAAGAATATTCTAGAGTCTTTTATGCGGTGAATTTCAAATGAAGAGATCAATCGATCTACCTAATCTATCTATCTATCTATCTATCTATCTATCTATCTATCTATCTTATTTTAAAAGCATGAATATAAATGTTGGTT
Organism: Lycium ferocissimum; assembly: GCF_029784015.1. NCBI lineage: Eukaryota > Viridiplantae > Streptophyta > Magnoliopsida > Solanales > Solanaceae > Lycium > Lycium ferocissimum. Next base: position 26,628,541 of record NC_081347.1, on the reverse strand, counting down.
GACCAATATATCCTTCACATATTGAACAACCTTTATACCCTTTTAAGTTGAAATTTTATCTAAAAGATAATTTCATATAGGATAATATTGTAATATTAATTTTTTTGTAATATACTAGGACTTCAAATTCAATTGAAATTCTAATCACGTCTCTTGAATAATTAAAGTATTTCCTCAAAAGAGACAATTGTATTCTGGATACCTACCTGGACTCGTATTCTTTTACTGAAGTTAATTTCCATTAGGATTCAATTCATATTATTTATATGCTTTAAAATTCTTATTAAATATCATAGTTAAGGGAAATCTAAGTACTATTTATGGGGTGAGCACAAATACATGCTAGACGAGCATATCAATGCAAAACACCAAATTACGTCCCGAGTAAGTAGTAAAGGATTCCAGTACTTCCTTCTCTATTGAATGTCGGGTTGCATTTTTCTTCTAAATTATTACTACTATTTCTCAATTAAGTTGGATAATTTTAGTCCTAACATATTCCCCGGACCCTGTTAAAGCTGGATGTTTGTACACCGGACTGCCTTTTTTTTTGTTTGTTTTTTAAATATATTTTTCCACATAGGTAAAAATATAAAGGATATGTACCAAAAAACAATATCTTAATGAGAAGTAATGAAGTATTACGTGGATATGATCAGATATTATTTCTGTACTCATAAAATAACTAATACTCCATATAATTTCAAATAACATTTCCTAACATTTGTTATGGTTGACAGGAAATAAAATGTGAGGTATGTTCCTAGAGACTAGTATTATTTTAAAAGCATGAATATAAATGTTGATTGACTAAAATATTCTACAAATATTGAACTACTTTTATACCCCTAATAATTTCTAATCCTATTTCTCATGAAACATACTTCTTAGACCTAACCCAAATTACTCAACATAAATTAGTACTATTATCCTATTATTACTACTAGACACGTTCCTCAACACGCATTAGGAGCATATTCCTATTATTCCTGTAACTTAACTCACGTTATAGAATTAAACTAATGGAGTTTGAAATCAAATTGATTACTCCATTAGCCTGATTCACATAAGAATTGATATCCCCACAAACCCTTGAAAATACTCAAATATAGAGATGAAAATATATTTTTCATCTTATTTTTCCATTTTAACATATTCTTCATCTCCAAAAATGTGGAACTTTTTTCTTTATGTCATCAAGCTTTTTCTTTTTTATTATTTAATTTTTGTGTTAAAAGTTTGGATGAGTGGATTCATAAGAACGAGTTTGCATCGATTTATGAATTAAATTAACTTCCTACAATCAAGTAGTGCTTAATATGCAAATTTCCTTTAGGCTATTACTTAATTATTTGTTTTATGCTTTTGACTAGAAACACTTTCAAGTCATTGATGTAATTTTTGAGATAATAATAGTAATATTTTTGAAACTCATAAAATAAATGTATAGAATTACCAATAATATTAACTAGTATTTTTTTACTATGATTTAGATTGATTGGGAATATCGTGCAACTGCATGTTCGTAGAAACTACGATATTAAAAGCACGAAGGTCTTTAGAAATATTAATTGAACTTTTTGTCCTTCATTAACAAAATTTACAGTAGACAAAATTGTCATTTACTAAATTATCGTCCTAATAAATTTTAGTTATTAAAGTTTTTCTTATTTGAACAAATCCTATAATTTAGGATTTCAATCAATTTAGAGTTATATTTTGTACGAATCCTTTCCTTACTTGAATTAAGTATCACAACCAAAATACCTAAGGTTTTATGGCTTCTTCTTCTTTTCTCAGTTCACGTTCTTCCTTCTTCTTGTTTTTTTTTTTCCTGCTTCTGGATTTCTTTCACTACAAATTGATTATCGTTTTTTCTTCAGTTCTGGTTATGTTTGTTTTACTTTGCAGGTACATACATGGAGACAAAGGTAAGTAGAATCAATAATTTGCTTTTCTTTTAAATTATTATCGTTTTGCTTCAATTTTGATTATGTCTGTTTTACTTTACAACCACAAAACATGGAGACAAAGGTAAATAGAGTCAATAGTTTATTTTTTCTTTTTGGGTCTGCAGTTGATAAACTTTTTATGCCCTTAAATATTTATAAGTGAATATAATTGCCCAAGATGGAATTCTTTTTCAATTTAGTTTATACTATACGTACCCAGGCGCAAATTCCCACAAAGTTGATTTTGTGTATAACTCCTTTTGGACAAAATATTCATTGCAATGTTGATTCAATTAGAGGAGTACTTTTGGACAGAGGAAGTTGTACGTAGAATTCAAATCAAATTGTAGAATCCAAGTGTGAGTCAGAATCCCCATGTTGATATCTTATAAAAACAAATTCCTAAATATTTTGTTCCAGTTCACAATTCTCAATTTTCTACTCCATATGCTTGTTGGTTAACGAGTGAATATATTTTCCTCCTACATTCTAATTATAATTAGGTGCAGATGAAGGAAAAATATATAACGTGGAAAAGGATAAGTGGATTTCCAATCATTATATATTAGTTTCAATGCAATTATTTAATCAAATCCTGTTCTATCAAGTATTACTTAGATAACTTTTGACGTATTTTCTCTGATTTTACACTCTATATATTATATCAAATTTTGTTCTATCAAGTATTATGCTTATAGGGTTTTGAAATATATGCTGCAGAATATGTGAAAAACGAATCAGCACAGTAACGCTTTGCAGACCACATGAGTCACTGGACCAATAAGGTGAGAAGTGATTATTTCTGGCTGAAAGGAACTATGAAATTATCAGTTAATGCAGTTTTTTTTTTTTTTGGGTCAATTCTAATAAGCTCATAGTGGGAACGAGTATGACAACTGTAAATTTCAGTTTCGACTTTGGTATCTGATACTACGAAAAGTCTCTCAACATAGCAAGGTAATGCTGCAGACCCAATGTCATGCTTTAATCTCTTACCCTAAAATAATTCTGTTACGTATTTATTTTCTTCCTTTTTGAATTTTCATTTATTTGTTCCTCTATTAAGCTATTTTTTTCCCTTTTATAATTATGGACTCTATTTGACAAAGCAATAATGAAATTATGGAGCGTATTTTACACCAATGGCGAAATCGTTCTGCTGGGCCAACGCCGACACTGAGAGACGAAAGTTAAGTGGAACGAACGGAGTTAGATACCAGTAGTCCTAGCCATAATGATTGATACTCGGCATGGTGTATATGGACCTGTGCATGAATTAAGTAATTTAATGACAGAAGACTCCTGAACCTAAAAAGAGTTTAAAGTGTTTTAGAAATTTTCTACTGTAATTTTCGCGATACACACGTGCAACGCACGTATCCTGAAACTAATGATAAGATAAAAGCATTGGTGGATTGGTGAATGAGAATACCAAAAAAAGACAGATATAACTCAGCTATGACATAGTGCTAACAAACCAAGAAGCAAATGCGACATGATTCCTTTTGAAAAACATCATCTAGATTGTTCTGTGAGTGATCCACGTCTTTGTGTTGATTATATAACATCAGAGAGGAAGGTATTTTGATAAGCTCTTAATAAGTTCATTTTCATTGTGTACACATCGGATTAAGATACAAAGAATGAAAAAGATTATATTTATAGGATAACTTCTATTAATAAGTTAGAATTTGAAAAGTCAAAGATTGAGAAAACAACCACAAAATATAAACAACAAGAATTGCAAAAGTTAGCAATGGTTGGAAATAATAATTCAAAACTGTAGGAAACCAAAATTGATTAGGACTTGATATTTTAATCCATGTCTAGTTAGGATATATAGTCATATTAGTATAGAAATAGGTTTTTCTGTTTTGAATAAAAGTAGGTTTCTTACTATTATAAACAGGGGTGCTATCCTACCTATTTTCATAACAAGAAGAAAACAAAAGGAAATAAGAGAAAACAAGAGAGAATAAGAGATATTGTAGAGATTCGTGGGGTCTATCAATAAAATATTTTCCCTCAAATTTGGTATCATAGCTTCTACGATCCTGGTAGAGAATCAAATAGCTTCTGCTGCCGGTGGGCGGCACTAGCCAATATGTGTCGCCCCGTCTGGCCAACGATTATGATGGCAAACGCCGGGCCAATAATATAGGCATGAAGAAGCATGTTGAGAATGATTGAAAAAAATATTGCAGGTTTCAAGAGATACAAACAAATTTGTACAAGAGGAAGGAACAACCTTCTCTAGAAATTGGAGAAGTGGGCTAAAATAAAATTCGAGTGTTGGTGACAAGTGCATCAACGAGGATGGAGACAAGTGCTTCAACAAAAATTGAAGGTTGTTGACAAGTGCATCAATGGGATTGGAGACAAGTGCTTCAACAAATTTGGTGTTGGTGACAAGTGCATCAACGGGGTTGAAGACAAATGCTTCAACAAAATTTAGTGTTGGTGACAAGTGCATCAACGGGGTTAAAGACAAGTGCTTCACCAAATTGAAAGATAGTGAGTGACGGTTGAAGAGAAAGTGCTTCAACAATTGATGGGTTGGAAACAAGTGCCTCAGCAAATTGAAGATGGTGACAAGTGGATCAAGAATTAGATATACAATTTTGAATTAGGGGAGAATGTTGGAAATAATAATTCAAAATTGTAGGAAACCAAAATTGGTTAGGATTTGAAATTTTAATCCATGTCTAGTTAGTATATATAGTCAAATTAATATAGGAATAAGTTTTTCTGTTTTAAGTTAAAGTAGGTTTCTTACTATTACAAATACGGGTGCTACTAACTATTTTCATAACAAGAAAAAATACGAGAGAATAAGAGATATTGTAGAGATTCGTAAAGCCTATCAATAAATAATTTTCCTTCAGCAATTTAAGACATTAAATCGTGCATAGCAACTATAGAACATTAACTCTAGCAATTATGTGGATTTACGTGCATATAATGTAATAAATGTACTGAATGCCAACACAATTTGAAAGAATAGTTTTATTGCTAAAGGGTGCAACTTTTGACCTAGGGTGTTCCCCCTTTTACTCCATCTGTTCACTTTTACTTGTCTACTTTAGACTTTTCACGTTGTTTAAAAAGTAATAATGAAGTGCATAATTTACCAATGTACCTGTATTAATTTGGAAAAAATAAATTATCTTATCTTGATATGCTAAAAGTGAAAATCTATTTTTTGAAATACTGGACAAGAAAAAGGGAACGGAGGGAGTAGTATGACACTATGATCTATATATATATATATATATATATATATATCTACACACATCTAGTAATTAGTGAGGATCTTAAAGATTAAAGATGCTTTGCAGTTAATTAGCACCATACTAGGTGGTTATACCGAACTACATTAACATACTATGTTAAGTACTGATAATTTAACGTGGGAGTATGGATGAATTATTAACTATAGGTAAATAAAAAAGTGTATTACAAATTAAATGCTATGCATTTATTAGTCTAATATAAATATATTGGGAGTGAAAAGGTATTCTCTGATCCTTTAATTTATGCCTAATTACGTTGTACTAGTGAATCTATCTGCGCTTAGCGCGGTTATAAAAATCTTATCAAATCTATATTTAATATTTTTCTGATAATCTAATATTAAATAAATACAAAATATATTTTATGAAGACTAAATTTGACTTAATTTTTCTTTCAAAAGGTAATAATCCAACATATAGAGTTTATAATTTTATTCACGTGCATTTTGTGAATCTTAAATTTTAAAAAATTAAACCAAAAGTCAAAACATCACTTGCATATTTATGTTTTGAGCAAATTATAAAGCCGAATATTAAAAGTAACAACAATGGTAAACAAACTGGTTTGATTTCCCATTCGTAAGTTGACTTGAATATCTTAATTTCCAACATCTTATAGATGTACTAGTAAATTGGTTTGCGCTTCGCGCGACCATAAAAATCTTATTCAATTTTTGAAATAATTTCTTAATGCCGGAATATTAAAAATATTTAACTCTTCTTTAGTCTTCAAACTCAAATAAATTAGATTTTCAGTCTAAGCTATTTTATTATTGTCGTTTATTTTTCCTTTTGTTTGATTTTTTATCAATTACGAATTTTTAATTATCCACAAATGCTAAATTTTAAATAATAATCTATAAAATTTACACATAAGTTTTCTTTGTTTATTTAATATATTAGTATCTATTTAATTCTTCTTCTCTACCTTTCAAGAGCTACATTTTAGTGCTTAATTTTTTTTCCTTCAAAATTCTTAGAAAAAACATCAACAACAACAACATCTACTACATAAATAATAATGAAAGGGGTAAAACACACAAATGAAATCTCTTTGGTTAACTTTTTCTTTAATGTTTTCCGTTTTCCTCTTCTTCTTCTTCTTCTTCTTTTCTTGCTTCCTTGTTCATTCATTCTAAAAAAGAATATCTACCTTTTCTTCTCTCTCACTCGAACATTACATTTTTTATAGTGGCCACTTCATTCTAAGGCTACTATTTTTCCGGTCTAAAATTTATTGAAGCTATATTGAAAATTCATAAAATCTAACCTGAATTTTCAAGCTTTATTACATTGAAAATCCTTCTTTGGACAATTGAAAAATTTATCATTTACTAATTCATTTTTAACGGAAATATGTAAAATTACTTGGTTAAACTTATTCTAAAATAATATCTTCACTTATATTTGTTGATATATTTTCAAACCTTAGCAAGTATCGACTAAGCAACAAAAACATGATTATACTATCTATAGAAATACAGGATAGAGGAATAAGAAAGAAGATAAATCATTTAAAAAAGAAATAGAAAACGTATGACACCAAAAAAAAACTCTAGGACTGGAAAAAAGCTGCTTTCGATTCATGAAAGTTCATACACGTGAGAGATCAAAATTGGAAGAAGAATAAAGTAACATAAATAGAAAATCCTATTAATCCCAAAATAATATATCAACAACTTACTAAATAAAATAGAGTAAAATTACATCCATATATAACCTCATTAGTCACCTATTTTTAATTTGCAAAAAAACACAAACATGTAGCAAAAGTAACCATATAATATTATATAAATATTTCAAGAAGAAAATGAACAGATAAACAAAGAATTCAAATGAACTAATCACCTTGTATCAGAAGAATGACAAACACGGTTGATCGGGAAGTAGGATTAATATGTTACTTATCACATGGTGCATGAGGAAAAATTTGAAGAGAAATTGGGTCCATATATATTTGCCATAAGTATGTAATTATATTGATAATTGATAATGGAGGTCTTGAAAGTAGGTAATAATTATAGGTAACCAAAAGGTTAAAAAAAAAAACTGAAATTTTAAAGTACCCCATTTATGGGTGAGTTAAGTATTATTTTGTATGGGATTGATGGATCGTGGAGATCAAATTTTCAAAAGTTCAACTCTTTAAATTTTCAGGGGAAAAAATCAACTTTGTAAATTTGAATCTTTACAAGCTTTTGGGGAAACCGACAAAGAAAATTATTCATTTCCATTTCCAACGTGGGCAACAGAATTCAATGCCGCTATTGCACAGTGCCTTTCTAGTTGGTTAGGGACTTTTAAGTTTTTCACCATAATTAAGAGAGGTACAGAGATGAGGTTTTAATATTGCATGTTTAATATAACTAAGAGAGTTAAAAGAGTAATTTTTGAGTTTTTTTAACATAGCACATAAATGAGAGAAAATAGAAAAAATCTCCAAAAAAGGAGAAAAAAGATAAATGTTAATGGAGGCCATAGAGAGGTGCCACATAGGATTGTCTATGCCTAGCTTTATATTATATATAGATTAATATATGTTTTTTGCCTAAGCAAGGAGCTCAAAGCCATCCGGAGAGAGAAAAAAAAAATCCAAGTAAAGCTTTCACTTTAAATTAAAGATACATGGGCCTCAAGCACACATGAAATGAGCAAAAATTATTTGGTATCATGGACGGCCAATCAATAACATGAGACAATAAACTCATGGTACAAACTTTTTCCCAAAAATCGGAATACAATGTTCAAAAATATCATGGTACAAACTTTTTCCCAAAAATCGGAATACAATGTTCAAAAATATTTTATTTACGCTTTCAACATTTGAAGATATTGTTTTATTTTGTCAGTTGTTAATTAATACATGGTCTGAGACCACAAGCAAAACTAACAATCACTATATGAAGAGAAATCTTGCCAAATAAATCTAATATCTACGAAAAATACTCAAATTCAACACCCAATATGATTAAAAAAAAAAAAAAAAAACCGTAGAATCTGTACTCAACTTCCTCCGAGCTCAAATTGTCAAATCAAGCGGAACCAAACTGTCAATGCACACTCTGCTTTTGTCTAATTCTTTTGAATATTAAAATAAAGAAAAGTGAAGGAAGAATTTGAGTACTTGTAACAATCTTGACAAAATATCCAAAGAAAAATTACATGTGTAAAGGGAAATATACAGGTTTGAAGCAAAAGCAATAAACAAAAATGTTCAAAAAAAATAAAAATAGAAACGAATAGAAAAACGAAGGGATAGGCAAAGTTTAAAGATGTTTGGCTATGTGTGCATAAATTTATAGGGAAGCTAGACTAATATTTTTAATGAGAATTAAGAGGCATTATAAATGTGCAAGATCATGTTCTACTGTTTCAAGCTTTTCCTGTCCACAATTTCACATAAATAGATAAGTAAGTATAGAGGAAGAGGAAAAATTAAGTAATTTAATTTAAAAATATATTTTGATTTAACACATTCATAAATGGGAAATAATAGGGAAAATGCCAAAAAAAGGATTAAAAAAATAATTGTGTTTTTTGACAATAGAGATGTGCCACATTACCTACTCTGTGTCTTTCTATTGCAATTTTCTACTTTAAGTTTCATACTATTTTTTTTTTAAACGCACCATTTGCATTCATTCCTATCAATTTTGCATGTCCATTCAGCATTGAAAAATTGTATTCGTGCATTTGTCTTAAAGTTTTATTAATTAAGAGTGGTATTTATTTGTCTTAAAATTCTATTGTGATTGAAAAATGATTTTAAAAAGCAAAAAAAAGGAGAAAAATGATAAATGTGAATGGAGGCCATAGAGAGATGTCACATCACTTTGTCTATGCCTAGCTTTATAATATATATTTATTGATATTGATTATTGATATGAACTTAAATTGAATCTAGTTGGATACATTGTCTTTCCCAGTTGAATCCTGTTATTAAGCAAAATTTTAATTTCGTTGGCACACCACCGAAATCAAAATTGTGGAGTATTTGGCATTTTAATATTAAAATCATAATATATCATGATCTCTTATTAATATCCGTAATTCAATAATTGAGAAAGTTGGTATACTTACTCATGTTTTATCACTTTCTTCCCCATTACTTAAACATAAATCATCCATCAACTCATGTTTTCTCATATTCTTCAATTTTATTACCCCATTAACTCCTAATAATTCTAGGGAAGGTTTCTCACATCTATAAATATGTCTCATTCTGCCTTGTGATGGTACGCGAAAAATATTATAGAGCATGCAAAAGTGAGGTTAGTGTTGAGAGAGTTTTATTCCGTTGAAAGGTTTTCTTACTGATGGAGTTTTCGACTCAACAACTTGTCTAGTCATATTGTAAAAGCCTTAAAATTTCTGCACCTTATTTGAGATTATTTCAGGCTTAACATTCAGTTATAAAGCTAACTCGAGGAACGTGGGGATCACAGTTCACACGAGTGTAACAAGGTCATGAGGGTGCCTCAACAAACTAAGACATGAGTTGAAAATGTTTGGATGCGAGGGCTTTATGCCAAAATGCCAAAGAAAGGAGAGAAGGAAGGAACCAAAGCCTAGCTTGGGGCACAACAGGTCGCGCACGAGAGAGGGGGGCAGTGCATAAGAGGAATGTGCGAGACAGCAGGGCGCATGTCGCATGTTAAAACTATGAGGGGTACGTTGCAGGGAGAGAGAAAATTTATTGAAAATATGGTTGGGGGCTTTGGAGAAAGGAGCACTTCGGTTATTGCATTAAATATACACTGAGGTGAGATTTCGACATTAATGGTTTAACAATGTTAGTTAATGCTTGAATTAACATCTCTACGGATGAAGGTCGATAGAAAATTCCTCAAACTTCAAGATCACTCTCAAGGCTCAAGCTAAGGTTTGAACTACCAAAGGTAACAACTTCTCTTTATACTTGAATACTATTACGGGATTGTTATTTGAGATATAAGGTAAGTTAAAAATCACTACTTGACTCAAATTTTACCATGTTCTTGAGTTGGATATTTATGAACTAGGATTCTTGAGGTTAGAGACGATAAATAGCGAAATTTTGGAATTTATGATATTGTTTCAATGTCATTTAATAACTTCAATAGCTTAATATGGATTAAGTAATGAATTATTAGAGTAATAACGAGGGCCTTAAAATTATGAATAGGTGTTTGGGGTCTTGTTACAAAATTTAAATTCTTGAAGGAGTTGTGTTTTATTTGGTTGGAGGTTAATGCGTGTCGATTGACTTGTATTGATTTAGATATAAGCCTTGGAACTTGGTGGGCAAAGTTGGAACCGTTTTAAGAGCGCGATTGAGGTATACTGTAATACTGAGATGTACTTTTCCATAGAGTTTCTTCCAAGTTCATCAGTTCATGTCTTCTAAATAATTTTAAAATGTCTAAATGAGTACAAATATTATTGAATAATTGTGAGGGATTAAGTAATCATGCATTATTCCATGGGTTTGTACATGCTATGTTTCACATGTTATGAATGTTTTATGATGTTTTCAAATATTATTGAATAATTGTGAGGGATTAAGTAATCATGCATTATTCCATGGGTTTATACATGCTATGTTTCACATGTTATGAATGTTTTATGATGTTTTCAGACTAAGAACAAGTGTAAAGATGATGTTATGGTTTTCAAATGAACTTTATGAAATGTTTTAAGCGCATGATGAAAGGAAGTATGAAAAGCTTTCAAGGCTATATGTAAAGTTAAATGTTTTGGAAGCATCTTCAGGTCTTTAAGAGAGTAATATTATAGACAAAAGAGTTTAAATATTTGAATCTGCACGTGTCACTATAGGGTTGTGGTTGTAACTATTAGTTGGGGCGATTAGATAGTGATCCTTTGGTTCAGAATCTCTGTTATGCTAAAAATCCTACGTCAAAATCACATGACGTTGTGCTGAAGTGGCTTCACTGATCTGGCGGATATCGGATGACATGAGGTACACGTGGTGATTATATGTAAATGCTAGTATCAGACTCCCACTAAATAATATATGTTGGTTAGAATTCCAACATTTGTATGACTTTTGAAAATATTTTCTTGATTTATATTGCATGTTACTTCATCATGATTATTAAATGTATTGGCCCATTGATGCAGGCTGTGCGTCCACCAAATAGTATATGAGGGACCTGGTTGTGTATCAGCTCCGTTATGCAATGCAGTACGAGAATTAACATAAGATTTTTACGTGGAAAACTCCTTGCTCAAAGGACTAAAAATCACGACCTAACCCTGTAGGATTTCAACTCCACTAACCGAGCAACTCAGGCTACAACTCTATCGTAAGTTAGGAATTAACTCCCATAATCCCTCACCCTTACATTAACACTTATACAACCCTTACCCTTGACTATCCCTAGCCAAGGACCACTAATACACCTAGACTTACCCCAGCCTTGTGTACCACTCAAAGACACCCTTTGAGAATTTACCACAGTGACTAACTCTAGCCACACACTAATACAACTAAGCTAACTCTAGCCTAGTGTACCACTCAAGAGCTTGTGGAAGCAACCTTGAGAATTTTGGACACACACAAACGAACTTTTCTTTTACGGAAGAGTAGGTTTACAGTTTAAGCACAAAAGAACAAAGACTCAAAAACCCAAGGACCTAAAACATCTTCAGTTCTAGACCTGGTTCTTCGGGTTGTTGTGGCTCTGTTCTTGAAGAACACCTTGAAAGGTGGAGACTTGCACTTGGATGGAGCAATTTTTTGGATTGTGCAAGAATGAGTCTTCTTTTGGAAGATGATGTCATTATATGCACGGAGAGAGAGAGAGAGAGAGAGAGAGAGAGAGAGAGAGAGAGAGAGAGAGAGAGAGAGAGTAGAGATGACCACTTATGAAATATGGACCATTACTCAGTCGGCCTTAATAAGGTACTGCTGTACAACTGCATTGTACATTTTAGCCGCTCACTTTACAATTGTGGATTTGGACTTTCAGCTTCAGTGACCTGCACCTTTATCTGGAGGAACCTGGTTCCTCATATGTTCTTCAAACACGTTGTAAGTACTGGATACACTGTCAGTAGCTCTACAGCTGCATTGTTGGCTTAGCAGGCTGGAGACATGATCCCATCTGGTCCTTTTGAATCAACATCACTGATCTCTCATATATGAGCAATTCCTGTAGGCATTTGATCCTTTAAGGAGCATGTTAGACAAGCAGCATATGAGATATCATAAGGTTAACTAAGTTCAGACAGATGAACCTAATTATATCTAGTTCCTTAAGGTTTTCATGTCATCAAAACATGTCATTTCTTATCAATTTTCCCTTTTTTGATGATGACAAAGCGACATCCTTTGTATTCCCCCTAAGGATCGGATCTTACCGGATACCTCGTTTGTTCCCCACGAGACTCAGACCTCGAGATACATAGTAGTATTCTGGTTCTTTGAGTAAGGTTTGTCAAATCATCAAAACATGTCATGACATACCAATTTCCTCCTTTTTGATGATGATAAACTCATAGACTAAGTTTCCCCTGAGAACCAGATTCCCACTTGTTCCCCCTACGGATCAGCCCTTCACTTGCCCAGCTTGCAGTCCTCTTTCCCCTTTTCACGGTTCCCCTTATCTTTCGCACATGTTTCTCTCACATATATTGATTATACTCTTGAGACTGTGAGATGTATGGAAAGGCCATATTAAGGACCGGTTTCTCGCTCTCTCTCTGGTTTCACCAGGTTTGACAATCATCGAAACATACATATAGTCATTTTTCCCCTTTTTGATAATGACAAACCGTCTTTCTTACATGATTCTTCCTCCCTTTCCTACCCCTTTGTTTTCTACCCCCTTTTGGCATCATTGAAAAGAGCAATAAAAGTAGCATAAGCCAAAAAGAAGTTCAGTAGCAGTAACTCATGGCCACTAGGGCAACACAGCATAAGCAAGAATAGTAACAACAAGTATTAAGATCATTGCACAAACCAGAGTAATTTCGTATTAAATTAAGCATATAAAAAACATAGTAGTCTTAGTCAGTACAAAATATGATGCTTAAACTACCATGCGTGCCATAGTCGATGGAATACAAAGGGCAGATATTCAAGGGAACTAGGAGGGGCTCAAGAACTAAGGATTAGTGGGTCTAGACAAAGATTTTCAGTCTTTAGCTAAGAGTCAGCTTCTTTTGTAGCACCACTGAGACCTGGTCCCTTTGCCTTCTTGAGCATTTTTATTTCTCCATGATTTCCACATCATCCTCAGTGTAATATCGTGCACAACGAGCAACCAAATGTGCATAATAGGCTGGTGGATTCATGGAGACCGAACGTGTGCACCTTGCATACGTAGCATAGCCAGTTTGTAGCTGTGTCGGATCTGTTCTCATCAACCAGTACATGGTAATGAGCTGGACGGCTAGTACCTCGAATTTTAGCGTGGCTATACCAGTAAACATTAGGCTCCATAAGGTGGCACATCTTGGTATCTATCACAGTACCTGGCAAGGTGTTTCAATCCTTGTATGTCATGTTAGGATCATTATGATTCACAGGGAGCAGATGTGTATGATGTCTCTCTGTACTGCCATAAGTATTACTCGTGACAGATACCATTCTTCCATTCGATTGCATGCCTTGCGGATTGCATCCATTTCTCCCCTATCAGGTTCCTTCCCTTTCATTTGTTTAGTCATTATATCTTTTTGAGTTCCCTCATCATTTTCTTTTGCCTTTAAGGCCTCTACAACCCCCTTAACAATTTCAGTTCCACTTACCATAATATTAGATCTGTTTCTCTCCCCCTTATTTAGAGTCATCAAGGAGAATGTCTATACAGGGATCATAAAGTCCTTTATTTGTTCTAGAATGATCGATGGAAGTGAGGCTTACTAGAGTCCCACTATTTTTGGGATCTGGTAAAGATATGGTAGGGTTTAGGATCTAGTGAGACAGGAAAGATGATTTAGATTTAAGGAATGAGGAAAGAATTTTGCCAAATCTGAGGAAGGACAGGTTTTCTTTTAAAGTACAAAGAGATCCAGGATGATCAGGCATTTAAAGGGCTTAATTTGGAATAGGAAGCAAATGAGTTTTAATGACATGGCATTCTAGACAGTTCGAAACATATTAAGCAATGAAGAGACTACTAACCTGAGTCATAGGGACCAGGTCCCTTGACAATTTTGAAAGCGAGGCAAGAGCTCTTTGAGATATGCAATGTCACTTATGCTTGTGCTGTCCTAACCCTGCCACGCGTGTGTACCTGTGACAGTACAAGAGTGAGTTAGATGTCACCGAAAAACACTTTTTAATATTGTACCTTTTCTCTTAACCTAGCTAAGCATGAGGAAATTTGAGGAAAGGCAACAAGTTGAGCTTGATCATACCCATCTCCTATCTTCCAAAGTGCTTCCTGTTCAGCTTCATTTTACAAGAACACGCTCCCACTTGAAGGTCCTTGAATGGGGGGAATCATCCATTCTCTCAGTTGTATGCTTCGAGCAGTCTCCTTTCATGTAACTTTTAGCTGCCTCTTCTCACTCAAGCCTGTAACTAAATTCACTCATTTGATCTTGGAGCCCAAGGCATCTTAGGTCTCATGTAATGATAGAACAAGTGAGTTTAAGCAGTTTTTTTGTCCATGTAGGCATCACCTTCTTCCTTTTCTAGAAACTGGATCGGTCAGCTCTTGGCTTCTTCTCAATCTTTTGACCAGTCCCAGATCCAGCCCAGCAACTTTTCATAGGAACATAGGGACATCACAAATGATGTCCCACAGCTTATATCCTTAGCCATGAAAAGTTATGCCTTTTCCCTTTCCACCATCCATGATATTCTCTATTGGATCTTGGTGGTCTTGTGATAGATTCTTCTTTCTTTAGGCCTTGTGAACTAGCCATGATGAAAATCCTCTCTAGGTGTTAATCTTTTAGAAAGAACCCGCTCTGATACCAATTGATGCAGGCTGTGCGTCCACCAAACAGTATATGAGGGACCTGGTCATGTACCAGTTCCCTTATGCAATGCAGTACGAGAATCAACACAAGATTTTTACATGGAAAACTCCTTGCTCAAGGGATTAAAAACAACGACCTACCCCTGAAGGATTTCAACTCCACTAACTGAGCAACTCAAGGTACAACTCTATCGTAAGCTAGGAATTAACTCCCATAATCCCTTACCCTTACAATAACGCTTATGCAACCCTTTCCCTTAACTACCGTATCTAAGGACCACTAATACACTTAGACTTACCCAGCCTAGTGTACCACTCAAAGGCACCCTTTGAGAATTTACCACAGTGACTAACTCTAGCCATACACTAATACAACTAAGCTAACTCTAGCCTAGTGTACCACTCAAGAGCTTGTGGAAGCAACCTTGAGAATTTTGGACACCTACAAACAGCTTCTTTTTATGGAAGAGTAGGTTTACAGTTTAAGCACAAAAGAACAAAGACTCAAAAACCTAAGGACCTAAAACATCTTCAGTTCTGAACTTGGTCCTTCAGGTTGTTGTGGCTCTGCTCTTAAGGAACACCTTGAAAGGTGGAGACTAGCATTTTGGATGGAGCAATTTTTTTGGGTTGTGCAAGAATGAGTCTTCCAGTGGAAGATAATGCCTTTATATGCACGGAGAGAGAGAGAGTAGAGATGACCACTCATGAAATCTGGACCGTTAATCAGTCGACCTTGACGAGGTACTGTTGTACAGTTGCATTGTACTTTTAGCCGCTCACTTTACAGTTGTATTTGGACTTTCAGCTTCAGTGACCTGAACCTTTATCTAGAGGAACCTGGTTCCTCATTTGTTCTTTAAACACTTTGTAAGTACTGGATACTAATTGTCGTAGCTCTACTGTTGCATTGTTGGTGAAAGCGGAGACCTGAACCCAGCTGGTCCTTCTGAATCAACATCACTGGTCTCTCATATATGAGCAATTCTGCAGGCATCTGACCTTCAAGGAGCAAGTTAAACAAGCAACATATGAGATATCATAAGTTTTACTAAGTTCAAACAAATAAACGTAATTGTATCTGGTTCTTTAGGGTTTGTCATGTCATCAAAACATATCATTTCTTATCAATTTCCCCTTTTTTGATGATGACAAAGCGACGTCCTTTGTATTCCCCCTAAGGATAAGATCCCTTACGCAGATACTTCGTTTGTTCCCCCTAAGACTCAGACCTCCAGATACATAGTAGTATTCTGGTTCTTTGAGTAAGGTTTGTCAAATCATCAAAACATGTCATGATAGGTTTGTCAAATCATCAAAACATGTCATGATATATCACCCATATTACGAGTGAGGAAGTCTATGATGCATATTGAGTACTTGTGTGTACTCATGTCTCGGGGGCTCTGCATTTCATTTTTGGATACAAGTATTGATTCTTAGGGAAATGTTGTTAATTCCATGCTAGGCATTAAGGCGTTGGGCTTGGGATGCTACAATTTGAATGAGCAATTAAATAGTCCCCCTAAGGTCATCATTGGAAGCACTAGGTAGGTGAAGGAGGCACTGGAGCTTCTGTGGGCTCCAACACCTTTGGGGACGGGGGATCGGAGGCGCCTAACTTGGTGGGCAACCCGAGCCCTTGTTTGAGCCCTCGTGGCATTCAAAACTTTATTTGATGCCACTTCTAGAGTAGCATTGATCCTTTGAACTAGCTTCGGTCTAGCGTTTGGTGACATTTTCTGTGAGAGGGAACAACACACGAATTAGAAACATTCTTAAAGTCAAGCTTTATCAGGCGATCAAGAGTATTTGAAGAAAAAATAACTTCTTGAATGTCTGTGTAACCTCCATATCATAGAAGAGGTTGACAATGCAATGATAAGAAGAACTCAACTAGACACGGCTAGACTCCCTAGAACACATGAAAACTCAGGGCTCTGATACTAAATTTTCCATGCCCCAATGCCTCAGTGGAACAGACCTACACCTGGTTCTTTAACCTTGGTCGAGCGAACTAATCTTACATGCATCAATAAACGTGGTTCATACATGATTGAGAAAGTAAAAGTTTTTCATGAAACGTTTTATCTTTCATAAATGCTGAAATCATAATTACAAAATAATTATGATTTCATACGAGATTGCAATAGAAATGACAAAATGAATGTGTCATTATTAACTATATCTACAGATCCTCTATAACTTAATGAACAACCCCACTACACCCAAAAGAATACATGAATTGATATTTTGTCAACAACACACCTTGAACAATAACCGTGGCTCACCAAAAGAAGAGAGGAAGTGGGATGTTCCTAAAGAAAATCCACACCACCCTAAGTATCTGTACATTTATCAACAATAAAGATGCAGCGCCTGGCGAAGGGATGTCAGTACACAACAACACAGACAACAAGAAGTACTCTTATGCATTATAGACTCCCTAATATAAAATGAGGCAAGGCAATTCAAATAAAACATGGAGATGTATTATGCCAATTTCAAGACAACATCATTTCGGTAAACAAAAACAACTAAGAGTTTGAACTTTAAATAAACATAACATTTTTGTGGAAGTATGTTTAGGGCTTGAATTTATCCATCTTATGTTTAGCAACAAAGACTGAAGAACCCTAGGGCTTGAATTTCTTAATTCATTTTGGTAATTCATGTTCTTGCCGTTACTCAATGGATATAATATTTTATAAACTTTACTACAATATCATCAATCTCTCGTAACAGATTAGAAGTAAAGAAATACCTTTTTGATGCTTTCAATCTAAAACTCCAACATTTATAGTTCTAGAGGTTTCCTCTGATCAATTATGTAAAAAATTGATGTTTCGATATCATAACCTTCACAAAATCAACGATAGTTGCTAGAGGATTTCATGGCACACTTACCTTGATATTCTTAGGGCTTGGGATCGTCCTTATCTTTAAAAGTGCTCAAATATTAGATAGAAATAACTAAAACATCAAAGTTTTGATTGTCCCGTACATGTATACTTTTGGACCTTGCACCATATATAGGACACAATAGGAGCTCATGTGGCAAGAGCACGCTGCAAAGGCCAACACACAAGACACCTCGTGGGGCGCCCACGTTCAATTGGGCCCTGCCTCCCTCAGATGTCGAGCGCACGCTCTACCTTGTTCGGCGGAACACAAGACGCTTGCAACATAGCATGCCCTGCATTCTTTTAAAAAAAAACTCAAAGTGTTCTAATAGTGCTGAAATTCACCCAAGCCCAATCATCGCAATAAGTCGGAAAAGCAATATCAACTTATTAAAGTCTTGAAGCCCGGAATGAGATGCAAACACTATTAATGAGGGGTTGAATTATTAAAACAAATATACAAATTATATATATATTTGTTATTCCTTACACTATGAAAATCATACACAAACATAATGATATTATTTTTTATTTTTTGTAAAATATTTAACCCCTTATAGAATAAAAACCCTGACGAATGACCATACAATTAAGTAAGCTTATTACAATTTGAAGCGGCACATTAATAAAATAAACTTGAAATAAAGATAAGAATATCATGCATGTATAATATAAAAGTTACAAATAGTTTACATATAAGTGTGTAGGTATTTATAGCATCTTTCTATGTATCTCATCTTTGATACACTAAGTTACTCTACATAAATGGGCGAAAAAATCTGCTAAAAAGATATAAAATGTACTCACTATGCGTTAATTCTAAAGCAAGTTGGAGTCTAGATGTCTGACTGTTCTTACAAAGTGATGAGAATATATAATATCATTGTAATATTTAGGCCAGCTAAATATTGCTTATAAACTTTTCTAGATTATAAAATTGAACATTCCTTAGTTTGAATTTATTTTCCTCTTATTTGGTAGACCACTTGGCTGTCTACTAATCTATATATATATATATATATATATATATATATATATAAGGAGATTAGTCTAGCTTAATATTAAGCCAGCGGCGTAATATGAATAAGCCACTTGGCAGCAAATTCTATTTGCATTAATTATAAAAGAAGTTATTAATTGTAGTTCAAAATATTACCTAATTTAATGATCTACTAATAATCTATATATATATATTTGCAATTAATGTTACACCAAGTGGTGGTAATAATAATCTATATCTATATCTATATATATATATATATATATATATATATATATATATATATATAAAGGAGAGTAGTCTAGCTTTTATATTAAGCCAAGTGGCGTAATATGAACAAGCCACTTGGCAACAAATTCTATTTGCATTAATTATAAAAGAAGTTATTAATTGTAGTTCAAAATATTACCTAATTTAAGAATCTACTACTACTACTAATCTATATTATAATAAAAGGAGGGTAGTTTAACTTAATATTAA
Organism: Lycium ferocissimum; assembly: GCF_029784015.1. Taxonomy (NCBI): domain Eukaryota; kingdom Viridiplantae; phylum Streptophyta; class Magnoliopsida; order Solanales; family Solanaceae; genus Lycium; species Lycium ferocissimum. Next base: position 26,608,975 of record NC_081347.1, on the reverse strand, counting down.
GCCAAGTGGCATAATATGAACAAGCCACTTGGCAACAAATTCTATTTGATTAGTTTTAAGAAGAGTTATTAATTGCAGTTGAAATATTACCATAAAGAAATAATATCATATAATTTGAAAAATAGTCATATAAAATTATTCCTTATACGGACATTAGAATATTTTCAATCTATATTATAAGCATATTATTCCTTATAAATTTACTTCCTTTTTCCTTAGCCTACTTACCAAAGAACGTTCTTTATATCATTGTAAAAAAAGAGAGCCTAAATATATACATAAATCAGTAAATCTTCTTTAATAGATTTATTTAGTTCTTTAAACGTTGCTACAAATAGAATTAGAAGAACATAGTGAAGAAGGCAACCATAATAATAATAATAATAATAATAATAATAATAATAATAATAATAATAATAATAATAATAATAATAATAATAATAATAATAATAATAATAATAATAATAATAATAATAATAATAATAATAATAATAATAATAATAATAATAATAATAATAATAATAATAATAATAATAATAATAATAATAATAATAATAATAATAATAATAATAATAATAATAATAATAATAATAATAATAATAATAATAATAATAATAATAATAATAATAATAATAATAATAATAATAATAATAATAATAATAATAATAATAATAATAATAATAATAATAATAATAATAATAATAATAATAATAATAATAATAATAATAATAATAATAATAATAATAATAATAATAATAATAATAATAATAATAATAATAATAATAATAATAATAATAATAATAATCTATATTATAATAAAAGGAGGATAGTCTAGCTTAATATTAAGCCAAGTGGCGTAATATGAACAAGCCACTTGGCAACAAATTTTATTTGATTAGTTTTAAGAAGAGTTATTAATTAAAATTGAAATATTACCATATAAGAAATAATATCATATAATTTGAAAAATAGTCATATAAAATTATTCCTTATCACGGACATTAGAATATTTTCAATCTATATTATAAGCATATTATTCCTTATAAATTTACTTCCTTTTTCCTTAGCCTACTTACCAAAGAACGTTCTTTATATCATTGTAAAAAAAGAGAGCCTAAATATATACATAAATCAGTAAATCTTCTTTAATAGATTTATTTAGTTCTTTAAACGTTGCTACAAATAGAATTAGAAGAACATAGTGAAGAAGGCAACCATAATAATAATAATAATAATAATAATAATAATAATAATAATAATAATAATAATAATAATAATAATAATAATAATAATAATAATAATAATAATAATAATAATAATAATAATAATAATAATAATAATAATAATAATAATAATAATAATAATAATAATAATAATAATAATAATAATAATAATAATAATAATAATAATAATAATAATAATAATAATAATAATAATAATAATAATAATAATAATAATAATAATAATAATAATAATAATAATAATAATAATAATAATAATAATAATAATAATAATAATAATAATAATAATAATAATAATAATAATAATAATAATAATAATAATAATAATAATAATAATAATAATAATAATAATAATAATAATAATAATAATAATAATAATAATAATAATAATAATAATAATAATAATAATAATAATAATCTATATCTATATCTATCTATCTATTATTAAAAAGAGGATAGTTTGCCATAGGATTGTGACAAGTGTCAATGCAGGATAATGCCACGTGGTAGTTTTAGGACAAAAATAGTTAATTAGTTAATAATTAGTTATTAGTTATTGTTTTTAATTTAAAAAATAATTAAATATCAATATTTTCTAGGAAACGTATACATCTATATATTGGATTTAATTTAAATTGACAAATAAATAATTTAGATTAGAACATAAATTATTTGAATTTGATTTGAAAAGTAAACACATTTTTTTATGAAGGAAGCACATACATCTATATATTGGCTTTAAATTAACAAATAAAGAAAAACGTAAAAACTAAAAAAAGAAAAAATACTATTAAACTCAAGTAAAGTTTTAGCATAAGAAGTACTAATTGCTAGACCTGAGAACTTAAATTGAAATATATTTTAGAACGAATATATCAGTAATTAATAAAGTGTAAGTGGCATTAATCTATATTTATATTAAAGGATAAATATCATCTTCGAATCATATCTTTTATTATTTTCTTAAAAATAGATCCTATTCCTTACTACTTATTATTCTTGAACTAAACAAGAGTTAAGTTCCTGTTGACATAAGAACGATGGAAAAGGTCCATATTTTTAGAGACAGTTACAACTCCTTTCCCAAAACTGTCCACAACTACACGCAACCCACGAATTCTAAGCAACTAAGGACACTATGACGAGCATGCAGTTTTTTAAACGAACATGCAGTTTTTTAAGAAAGGTTTATTTTCTTTTTGTTCTTGATTATTTTCTTTTTGTCCCCAAGAAAGGATTTTTCTACATTGAAATTGTGAGCGCAAGTTCAATTTCTTTGTGACGCACATAATTATATCTAGAACAGGTGCTTCCAAGATGGGCAAACATCCTTCATGCACGATGGATCCTCTCAAGTAGAAAGCTGCCAGTTTCTACTCACTTAGGGGAAGATGACACACGGGTTAGATCTAAAGCTATTTGTTTTGACAGTTAAGCATCATTTGTATCGCTATGTAAACTCATCTGTGTGAGTTTCTTAATATAAGGAAGAATATTACAAAATTTGTTCATTTTTTTGTTATTATGGTGTTTGTAATTAGTTTATTTAGTATTAGTTTTGTCACTGATTCATCTGTAAAAATTCATGAAAATTATAATGCAAGTCTTTGAACATAGTACAAAAGTTCATCTTCGTATTTGTCATGTGCATTTGTTGCATTTCCTCTACACTCCAGATATAGATGGAAAGATTTACATGATGTATAGTGTGCATTATTCGTTTGTTGTGATTATGTATAGATGCATTGCTAATTTCCTTTTCTCGCTTCTTTTTTGTTTTGTGTTTTTTGATTCCGATTTCGTGCGTCGATAAATTTTTTTGCACTCGGGTGCAATATAACGTGGTTGACTTTTTTCATGCTCCAAGTGTCTCAACAACCGTTAGGTTTGAAATTTTGATTAACTTCTTTGCTAAGTTTGAGAGTTTAAATGAAACGTTGTTATTTTGAATTTTACAGTTTTTAGTTTTTTTTTATTTCATAGTTACATGACTTCTAACTTTTGGAATTGAAAAAGAGAAATCAAGTTTTTAATGTGTGATTAAAGCTTTTGAAAAAGAAATCTTATCCAAGCTCTACATAACTCCCAAGTTTTAAACGTGTGGTTAGAATTTTGAATCTAAAATAAAAACTCCTATTTACAGTTGCAGTTCTATTTTGAATTAGTTGGCCAGTTTTTTATTTGTGTCGTTGCAGTTGTTTTTTTAATCAAAGTGAATTAAAACTTCAACTGGTTAAGCACTTTATGTTTAGCATTATCATTATATATATTTTTAAATTCAGAGATAAATTTATTGTGAATCTTAATCAATGATATTTGTAGGTGTTGGGTATATACCATTAACCATGCGTTTAGACATGGTATATTCTAACAATTGTCATGGTTAAAAGTCTAAGTGGGAGATTGTTGGGATATATACTATTAACCATGTGTTTGGATATAGTATTTATTATAGAACAATTATTTATTCATTGTTTGATAAAGAATTAAATAGATCATGTACTAGTATGTGTGTCCTTTACTTATATAGTAGATGATATAGTGTATAGAGTTTAGCTTATACACGGAAGATTAAATCGTCGGTTCTTATAAGTATAAACTTTGTGTTCACAATCTAAGATGGAAATTGGACAAAGCCATCGGTATGATTGTAGCCCAAGATTAATATAGTGTATCTTCATTATGGGAACGGTATAGTTCCGTCTTCTTGTGCTAGTACATTTTGTATGTATTGAACGGACCAAGTAGAGATAAGTGTTTTTGTACTGAATATATAACACAAATTCTCTAGTTCATTAAATGTACTTATACTCTTAATCTTGATATAATTATTATGATCAATGTGATTTGTTCATTATTTTGATTTATTAAAAGGTACGACTCAATTGCGGGTCTATGTATTCCTGGTGAATTGGATATTGGCAAATTACATTTGTGAAATAATAATTAGTTGATAGAATCCATGTCTCGACTTTGAGATTGATGATACCCCTTTATGGATGCTTATAAGTCTCATGTGAAAACCCGTTGTGTGGATTTTGTATCCGTCACATGATGTAAGTTAGCGTAAATATAAAGGATTCAATTAGTCAATGAATTAAATTGTCAGTAATTTAATTTAATTGATTGGTAGCTGTAATCTTAACATGGGGAGTTAAATAAGTTTTAATGTATGATTTTGAAATTGAACTGGGGAGTGCAGTTACGATTTTTTAGTGGAATAATTCGTAATTTATTATGATAGGATTAATTCAGATTTTTTGAATTAATTCCATAATAGGAAGCCTCGTTAATTAAATTCTGTGGTCCCTGCTGTGCCCGAATAATAAAGAATTAAATGGAATATTATTCTTGGTGGAAAATAAAGACCCAACAGGTTTTGGAAAAGGGTGAAAACCCTAAAAACCTGTAGTTATAAAATAGGGGTCTTATTCCATAAGGAGGCTAAGGGTTTTACAAGTTTCTACTCTTTTTCCATAGAAATTCGCCCACACGAATTTCGCAAATTCTGGTATTATTCGGGTTACACAGCAGAAGACTGTGGAACTGAAGGATGACGATCAGCTGGATGGTGTGTGCTCCTGCTTGGAGGTTCGATTTTCGATCGCGGTCACGCTTCAAGAGATAAGTATCAATTTTATGTTTGATTAAGAACTTGATTATGTGTTGTCTATATTACATGCAAGTTCGATCCTGGCTATTTGCTTCCGCTGCGTGTGCCTGATTTCCACCAGTAGGTTCCCCTGAGCCAATAACTATTAAGTTGCTTGTGAAGAAGGTGATTTTCAGTTTCAAAACATCACGCGCGGTCAAGAGAAAAAGTAGAAAACATGAAAACAGAAGAAACCTAAGCCAAATGTTTTATGATCCTCCAAAATACTATTCTTTATAAACTATTTACTGAGGTTGATTCTTGGGGCACAGTCATGGGGTTTTTATCATGCTCTTTGTAAATGCAACACTAAATCACCAGCTTTAGAAGGAGAGAATAAAGAAGAATTTGAAGATGAGGTAAATCTCATATTTTTGTCAAGAAATAGAATAATACCATTATAAAGAAGGAATTGCATCAATATTGGAGTAGAAGTGTTTAATAGTGAATATTATATTATGGGACTAGAACTCTAGAAGAATAAATAGTAGAGGTAATATATAACGAAAGAAATGAAGGCAATGGGACTTGAAATAAAAAATTTAAGTATGAATGCATAGTAGTGTTTACTATACTTTTTTCAATGCAGGTTTATTTCATTTGATTTTCACACTGATGTTCCATCTTTGAGTTTTGTAAATTTGTTTCCTCTAAGGGAAGGAACCAAAATTATTTGAAATATCCAAAAATAAAATAAAATATTTGAGTGATATAACGGGAAGTTATCTGTTTTTGGTGAAGACATATATGATAACGGAGTTTACGTGTAGAAATGCATAAATAGTTTTTTCATAATTAATTAGTATATCTTATGTAACTAATTTGTACTTATTTTATATTTAAGAATTTGAAAAAATGTAAATTCAATTTTTTTTTAAAAAAAATATATAATTTTTAGTCAATCACTTATAGGTAATTTTTAATTAGTCATTTGTTTTAGTCAATCGCTAATTCGCATCGTCTCTTCTCGGTGTAAAACATTTTTCTATTTCTACTTTATAGATATGTTCGCTTGAAATTAAACTATGTGAAATCTAGAATACCAAACACTATTTATTTCAGATTGAGTAGATTCGGAAACCTCACCATGGTCATTAGTTGAATTGTGGGCAACACTAAGATTTTTACGATGAATTCAAATATTTTGGGGTTTTAACTTCTTTCATGTTAGTACGATGTTGTGTAAGTATAATGTCTTAATTTGTTAGCACAATTCAAGATGATCAGAACTTAAAGCCAATTGATAAAATGATCTCTCCCCGCCTCTTTTTCTTTGAAACGTCCGCGCATCGCGCGGTACGTACGCTAGTAATAATAATAATAATAATAATAATAATAATAATAATAATAATAATAATAATAATAATAATAATAATAATAATAATAATAATAATAATGAACTCACATAATATACTCATACGATATTATCAACATCAGAACTTAAAGCCAATTGATAAAATGATCTCTCCCCGCCTCTTTTTCTTTGAAACGTCCGCGCATCGCGCGGGTACGTACGCTAGTAATAATAATAATAATAATAATAATAATAATAATGAACTCACATAATATACTCATACGATATTATCAACACATAGTAGTAGTAGTTGTTCATAATAATAATGAAAATAATAATGAACTCACCTAATATATTCATCGATATTATAAACACATAGTAGTAGAGTTGTTAATATAAAAATAATAATAATAATAATAATAATAATAATAATAATATTATTATTATTATTATTATATATAAAAAGGAGAGTAGTCTAGCTTAATATTAAGCCAAGTGGCGTAATATGAACAAGCCACTTGGCAACAAATTCTATTTGCATTAATTATAAAAGAAGTTATTAATTGTAGTTTAAAATATTACATAATTTAATGATCTACTAATAATCTATATATATATTTGCAATTAATGTTACACCAAGTGGTAATAATAATAATAATAATAATCTATCTATCTATCTATCTATCTATCTATATATATATATATATATATATATATATATATATATATATATATATATATATATATATATATATATATATAGATTATTATTATTATTATTATTATTATTATTACCACTTGGTGTAACATTAATTGCAAATATATATATATAGATTAGTAGTAGAGTTGTTAATATAATAATAATAATAATAATAATAATAATAATAATAATAATAATAATAATAATAATAATCTATATATATATATATATAGATTATTATTATTATTATTATTATTACCACTTGGTGTAACATTAATTATATATATATATATATATATATATATATATATATATATATATATATATATATATATATATATATATATATAGATTAGTAGTAGAGTTGTTAATATAATAATAATAATTATTATTATTATAATAATAATAATAATAATAATAATAATAATAATAATAATAATAATAATCTATCTATATATATATATATATAAAAGGAGAGTAGTCTAGCTTAATATTAAGCCAAGTGGCGTAATATGAACAAGCCACTTGGCAACAAATTCTATTTGCATTAATTATAAAAGAAGTTATTAATTGTAGTTCAAAATATTACCTAATTTAATGATCTACTAATAACCTATATATATATTTGCAATTAATGTTACACCAAGTGGTAATCTATATATATATATATAAAAGGAGAGTAGTCTAGCTTAATATTAAGCCAAGTGGCGTAATATGAACAAGCCACTTGGCAACAAATTCTATTTTCATTAATTATAAAAGAAGTTATTAATTGTAGTCCAAAATATTACCTAATTTAATGATCTACTAATCTATATATATATATATATATATATATATATATATATATATATATATATATATATATATATATATATATATATATATATTTGCATTTAATGTTACACCAAGTGGTAATAATAATAATAATAATAATAATAATAATAATAATAATAATAATAATAATAATTTATAAGGAAGGTAATTGCATTAATGTTACTAATAATCTATATATATCTTTAATGATCTACTAATAATCTCTATATATATTTCCAATTAATGTTACACCAAGTGGTAATAATAATAATAATAATAATAATAATAATAATAATAATAATAATAATAATAATAATAATAATAATAATAATAATTATTATTATTATTATTATTATTATTATTATTATTATTATTATTATTATTATTATTTATAAGGAAGGTAAGTGCATTAAGGTTACACCAAGTGGTAATATATTAATAGACCAGAAAAATTATAAGACTATTAATAAATTTATACCTATACTTTTACAATCAATTAAAAAGTTAGAGAAAGAAAAATAAAAATTGTAAAACGACATAGTCTAAGATAACTCATTACTATTTGAGATAAGTTAAAATATAAAATAAAATAAATGAATTTACTTAATATATTAATTACGGCTTTGAAAATTCAAAATATTGAATAAAATAACTATATTATATATAAGTAAGAAAATACCTCTTTATGCTCGGCAAAAAAGATCTAGGTTTGGGCTATTAATTGCCGTTGAAATATTACCATATGAAGAATCATGTCATATAATTTTAAAAATATTTATATGATATTATTCCTTATACTGGACTTTAGAATATTTGCAATTCAAAAATTACCATATAAGGAATAATATTATATGACAAAAAATATGCAGATAATATCTTTCCTTATAAGGAAATTATAAAATTTTCAATTCAAATACTAGGATATTATCAGCACATAATAATAATAATAATAATAATAATAATAATAATAATAATAATAATAATAATAATAATAATAAAAAAAAAAAAAAAAAACATAATAATAATCAACTAAATATATTAATATATTAAGGTTACACCAAGTGGTAATATATTAATAGACTAGAAAAATTATAAGATTATTAATAAAGTTATACCTTGATTTTTGCAATCAATTAAAAAGTTAGAGAAAGAAAAATAAAAATTGTAAAACGACATTGTATGAGAAATGATGAAGATATAATTATTTTTTTGTGTGAGCTAATTGAATAATCTTTTTTAGTTTTGTTTTCGAATGAATGGTCTTATGTGGCTTTATCTTGTGATATAACATTTTATGATCTAATTTGCATTATTTCTCTACCATTTTGTTGCATAAGTTACTTTCCTTTTCTTAATTTTTCATCAATATCTCCAGAGAATTTATATCGTTAGTGTTCTTATTTGAAAATCTTTTATGTCAATGCAGGTCATATTGCTTACTTATTTTCATATCATATTAGCAAAAAAGAAAAAAAAAAGAAACTTTATTATAAGAATTTAGGTTTCTTAGTAGCTTTTTGAATTGTAGAACATCTCATAATACTTCGGATTATAGAAGGCATTAATTTATTTTTGTAGTGTTTGGAACTTGGATGGAGGAGTATGAATTGGCAATGGCAAAGGCTTAATTTTTGTAGTAATTTCAAGCTATTATTTGATCTTTTTTATTATTATTTTAATGATGGTGATAAGTTATCTATTAATCCAATTTTGAGAGAAATATGACTAGATTAAGTAATATATAATGCAATAACAATAGATAAAATAGTAAAAAAGAAAAAGAAAAAGAAAATTTTCTAAAATTATCTTCTTATAGTGTAGATATATTTGGATAAGATTTTATTTGAATATGAGATGAAAAATCATTTGAATTATCATTAGAAAGTTATATTATGGATAAAGTCACGTAACTGAAATCATAACATATAAGTTAAAAATAAGAAATATTGAACAACAAAAGAATTTCAAGCTTTGGCAATGTAATGATACCAAGTAATAAATATAATACCTATACGATAAACAAGGAACACAAACATAAAAAACTTTAATGTAGAAACATAGAGGAATATGACTTAAGAATATATAAAAAGATTTAGCATAAAATTAAATAGCTTATACTTACCGCGCATCGCGCGGGTACGTACACTAGTATCTATGTAAATATAAAAGAAGAGTAGTCTAGCTTAATATTAAGCCAAGTGGCGTAATATGAACAAGCCACTTGGCAACAAATTCTATTTGCATTAATTATTAAAGAAGTTATTAATTGTAGTTCAAAATATTACCTAATTTAATAATCTACTACTTTTAAAAAAAAAAAATTAATTATGCCCAATTGGGCTTTTTATTTATTTAAAGTAATAAGGTTCAACAAAGAAAATAAAAGAGCAAATGACCGGCCCAAAATTGGTTCGGCCCAAATATATTACATTTGACCCCCGTTTCTAAATTGGGGATATCTGAAAATGTTGCCCTATTTTCACGCCGTTTTGTCTGAAGCTCGTTGTGACCCTCTGAAGCTGATTTCTCATCTTTTCTAGTACGTATTTTGAGTCGATTTCAGCCCTTGTGTTCCATTGTTGTTGAACACAATTTAATCCCCCTCTTTCTCTGTTGATGCTTTTCTTGAGGTGTTGTTGTGGTGGTGTTTCTGGTCGTGTTGCTGATGATGTTTTCCACCATGCTCACGCACCCAGCTGGATCTGAGCTTCATTTCTCCTGTAAGCTTTGTACCTCTACTTGTTCCCCGGTAGCTTTGTCCTGTGTTTTTTTTTCTTTCCGTGATGTACATCTTCTTCTAGCCATGATTTATACTTGTGTAGATTTAAATTCTGCCTACTTGAATGAGCATCATACGATGCTAATACCACAAATAAGGCATCCATCAAATCCCTTTGGTATAGGTCATGACTTAGAATTGATTGTGTACTCTTCCTCTCTGTTGAACCTGCTGTATCTGTATATTCTCCCAGTAGCCATGATTTATACTTGTGTAGATTTATATTCTGCCTACTTGTGTATCCTGTGTACCTGTATCTGCTGGAAATCTCCTTCTAGCCATGGCTTATACCTGTATAGATTTAATTTCTGCCCACTTGAATGAGCATCATACGATGCTAATACCACAAATAAGGCATCCATCAAATCCCTTTGGTATAGGTCATGACTTAGAATTTGATTGTGTACTCTTCCTCTCTGTTGAACCTGCTGTATCTGTATGACACTAGCTTTCTGGTTATTGTGTCCTGTGGTTTTCCTTGCACGATATGCCTTGAGATTCTTCATCGGGGTGTTTTATGTGATACGTACCTTCTCCCAAAGAGCCTTTGATCGATGTATGGCGTCGCTCACCGCCGCCCGATGCTTAAGGACTGCCCTATGTGTGCGCATGTGACCCCTACTTTGTTTTGTGTTATTCTTGAATAGAACTGTATGCATACTAGTACTCCTTGACATTGATACAAATATATGTAGTGTATATCCCTTTGTTCGAAGTACCATCCGTACTAATACCACAAAGTAGACCCACACCTTCTCTACTTGGTCCTTGCCATTGATGTACCCTCTGAGCTTGTATTTCTGTCCAGAACCTGACATGTTGTTTGTAAGATCCACTACACAGCAGTTGACAGTTCCTCTGTATTGTTTAGTCCTGTACCATAAACCTGCAAAAATAAACAAACAGTTAGATAAAAAAATCGGGCCTCATTCTCCTCCTCCAGATTTGAACGAGATGATCTCCTAATGTCCATTCTCCTTCTTTCTCCATCCCCTTCAGTATCTCCTTATTCTTAGATATGGAATTTGACTCTTATCACTATTTAGAATTCTTCTCATCTGCACAGTCAACTCCTCAAACAAATAGCACCGAAAAGACCTTCATCTAAAGCAAAGTTGGCTAAAGCATCGCCCAACTTATTTGCTTCCCTTAGAGTATGATTGAATATGACATCCAGGTCCCTTTTATATTCCTTCACCTCTTCCACCCAACCTGCAATATTCCATGGAGGTTTCCATTCTTCAGACAATATTTTCTGAATAGTCTAAGAGTCAGTCTCCGAAAATGATATTGGCAGCCCCGTTGCTTGCGCACTCAAGGCCTCCAAAATAGCCACAATTTCCGCTTCTATATTTGCGGCATAACCAATCTCCTCAGCTTGTGCATATAGTAGATTCCCTTCAGCATCTCTCAAGCAAAAACCATAGGCACTCCTCCCTGGGTTACCTCTAGAAGCACCATCTGTGTTGCAAGCACACCACCCCAGAGGAGGTAAATTCCATCTAACTTGTGTTACCTTCATTCTTGCCTTGCCTCTCTCTAACATTTGAATCAATTCCTTCCATCCAGCAGGAATATTTCTAATAGAGGGATTCCTGAATAATACTAGTCTTTGAATAGAGAGTAAGACTAGATAGATAACTGAACTATTAACCTTCCTGTGCCCATGTTTAATACCATTTCTTCTCTTCCAAAGTTCTCAAATTATAATTGATGGCACCGCAAAGATATATCTCTATTTCAACCATACATCGGTGCCTTCCACCATTTCACAATCAATTGTTGCAGCTGCACTCCTTCCATGTTTATTCCTGCAGCATTGCAGAAAAATGACCATGTCCTTCTAGCTGCATCTGATGTTAGAAACAAATGGTGCATAGTCTCCTCCCTAGGACTTATACAACACCAACTCCTAGACACCAAATTGATATTCATCTTTTTTAACACATCATCTGTAGGAATTTTGTGTTTCCAGCATCTCCAAAGAAAAAAAGAAATCTTAAAAGGCAGCCCCTTTATCCACATGAATCTGTAACTGTCCACTTGTGGTCCCCTCAGCCTAATATACTCCCAGGTTGATTTAATTGAAAATTCCCCCCTTGTGTCTAGTATCCACCATGATCTATCAATATCTCTTTCATCCCTGGGTGGGGTTATATTCTCTATTATATGATCAACAATGTCCTCAGTGAGTACTTCCATCAATTTTTCTCTATTCCACCTCCCCTCAACTACCACATCTTTTACATTCTGAATTCTCTCATCATAAGTATCCCCTGGAATTACATAGTATAAAGCTCCCAATCCTACCCAATTGTCAAACCGTAATCGTGAGTCTCCTTTCCTAACTTGCCACCAAATTTGATGTTCTATTAAATCCCTGGCTTCTAACATTCTTTTCCAGGTCTGTGACCCCTGTTTCCATAGTACCACTATAGCATGTTCTTTCCTATAATATTTGTTGGTCATATAAGCACTCCACAAGGTAGGTTTTGTCCTGAAATTCCACCAGAGCTTACAAAAAAGGGCCAAAGACACATCGTGAAGGGATCTAAAACCTAGGCCCTCCTCTGGGGTTGGAACACACAATTTATTCCAAGCCACCCAAGGCTTGCTCCTGCCCCCAATGGTATTGCTCCAAAAAAACTGAGCAAACATCTTGTGAATTTGCCTGATGATCCCAGTAGGAGGGTTAACAGCTGACAACATGTGGATTGGCATACTTTGAAGCACACGTTTAATAAGAATTGCCCTTCCTCCAAAGGATAACATTTTACCCTTCCAAACCTTGTAATCTATTCATGATTTTAAGGATCAAAGCATTAAAGAATTCCTTCTTCCTCCTACAATGATAAATAGGGCAACCCAAATACATAAAAGGAAATTCTTTTCTATTAATACCAGTTACAATCTCAACTGTGATACTAATGTCCCCTGTGACATTATTATGCATATAAACAACACTTTTGTCCAAATTGATCTTTTGACCAGAAGTCCTTCATAATTCTTCAAAATCCCCATTATCATTTGCAAAGATACCACATCTGCTGAAGTAAAGATGATCATGTCATCAGCATAGGCAAGATGATTTAACTTTGGACTCCATTTAGGCATACCAAAACCCTTAAACTGGGTTTTCTGGTGAACTTCATTCAGACTCCTAGATAAGACCTCAGCTGCTAAGATAAATAAAGTAGGGGAAAGAGGGTCCCCCTACTTTACTCCTCTGGTAGATTGGAAGAAACCATATTGCTGCCCATTTACCAACATAGAGTACCAATTATTGTTAACAATCCTGTAGACCATGTCTATAATCTTCTCTGAGAAACCCATCTGCCTAAGTACCTTAGTTAAGAACAACCAAGAAACCCTGTCATAGGCCTTTGCCATATCCAGCTTAATTATCACATTTGCATCTTTTGTCCTCCGCCTTATATCAGACACAATTTGTTGAGTTAACAGTATATTTTCCACAATACTTCTATCTTTAACAAATCCAGACTGATTGATCTGAGTGATATGATATCAGATAATTTTGACACCAACCTCCCATGAATCAGTCTAGAAAAGATTTTATTCACAAAATTGCTCAAACTAATTGGTCTCATATCAGAGAAGGTGTTAACCATCTCCTTCTTTGGTAACAAGACCAGGTTAGTATGAGTAACAAACTTAGGCAGTTCTGCTCCACAAAAGAAAGCCTTTATCATATTGGTAACATCCTCTCCGATAATATCCCAGCAAGCTTGATAAAATACACCAATAAAATCATCAGGTCCTCCTGCACTCTCTCCATTTAATTGGAAAACCACTGCCTTCACCTCTTCTTTAGTTGGTGTTGCCTCAAACCACAAATTATCATCCTCAAAAATCATTCTGGGCAAGTGATTTAGAATTTCAAAATCTTTTGGATCTTCTTCCTTTGTAAATTGAGCAGTGTAGAATCTGATGGCTTCAGCAATTATTCCCTCTTCTTCTTCTATCCAATTCCCATCTGCCCCTTGAATTCTTCTTATCTGCATCCTTTTCCTTATCCCTTGAACATAAGCATGAAATTTTTTTGTATTTCTATCCCTATCCTGAAACCACTGCATCCTAGCTTTCTGCTTCCAAAATTCTTTCTCTAAATGCAAATATCTGTTTAATTCTGCCTGCACTTTATGCAATTCCTGTCTATTTGTTGGTGTTGGCAGATTCTGAAATTGTGCTTCTTTCACCTTGATGACCTCTTCAAGAGCCTCAATTTCTTGGAATATATTCCCAAAGGTTGCTTTACTCCATTGTACCAAAGCTGCTTTCACCTTTTTCAGTTTATGATGAAACAGAATGAAAGGATTTGCCATAAAATCAGCTGTCCAATTTTGTTTAATCAACTCCATGAAACCTTCATTCTTTAACCAAAAGTTTAAAAACTTAAAAGGTTTTTTGATAGATCTATTGTCTCCTGTATAGGAAATTAACATAGGAGCATGATCCGACCCATTCCTGATCAGATGATTGATACTTAAACTAGAGTACTTTACTTGTAGCAATTGATTACCCAAGCATCTATCCAACCTTTTAAAAATACAATCATCACCACTTTGGCCATTCCACCAAGTGAATTTACTGCCACTGAATCCCAAATCTGACATTCCACAGTTCTGGATGCAACCTCTAAAATCTTGTATTTCATTGATGGTTACTGGAAGACCACCAAATTTCTCATCATCTGACGTTATTGCATTAAAATCACCCCAAATCATCCAAGGAATATCCACTGAAGTAGACAAATCCTCCAGAGAGTCCCACAACTCCAATCTTTCAGCTTGAGTACACTTTGCATACACTAGTGACACCAGCATATCCTCCTGAGTTCCTCTAACCCGTAATTTAATGGTTAAGTGCTGCTGATGGTCCACAATTATATGATAGTCAAATATATCTTCCACAAAAGCCCAAATCTTACCAGATATATTAACTATTGCATGCTCCATTCCAATTCTTCTTCTATATTCCTCTATCTTGTCTGGATCTTGAAAAGGTTCCATTAAGCCTATAAATCCAAAATGGTATCTTTGATTCAGTTTTATCAACCTTGTAAAAGCTTCCATGGTATTAACAGACCTAATATTCCATATAAGAGCATTCATCATGGTTTATTAATTTTATTAATCTGCCTTCTAGTATGAACTCCACTCCCAGGTGGAACACTTGTCTCTCTTGATATCTTTTTCTTTGCTTTACCTCCTCCTTTTTGAAGAAACTTTGGCGAAATATCTCCTGCTCTAACAGCTGATTCCATATTATGTTCTATGGTATGCACATCTAGATCTCTGCTTCCCCCTTCAATATTAAATATTGATTTTGGAATCTCCTCCCACACTGTTATCTGCCCTGATACCACACTGTTATCTGCCCTGATACTTCTGATCTGCCTTCTTCAGGCTGCACCATGTTAAGATCATGTGTTTCCTTATCCTTTTGTTTCCCTGCTACATTGTCCTGAGTGATTGCCTCATTTTCCATATTGTTAGTACTACTATCCCCTATTTGTTCATATTCCCCATGGTTCTTCAAATCCCATCTGCTATGATTCTCCTGTTGTGCCACTGTTTTACTTTGACTATCACTCTCCCTTCCCTGCAATATTTGATTTAGATCTGGAGTTTGAAATTTCTCCACATTAACATGTGCATCAGATAGTAGTTTCTCCCCTTTGCTTGTGGCTGTTGTCTTGCTGCTGTTCACACTGGATTGATGTGTACTCTTATTATTATGCTCATCTTCCTCCCCTTGATGACCTGTTGTTGCATGTTTTGTTTGCATATTTTTGCCTGGTGTTTGCATTTGGGACTCATCAAGTAAAATACCCTCAGCATCATCATTTACCATCTGTTGTTCCCTTGGTTCGGCCATGTTCTTATTATGTTTCCATCTCCATCTACCATGTTGTCCCCTTTTGGTTGTTTTGTTTCATGTGGGTTGTTGGCTGTTTCCTTTACCGGGCTTTTGTGGATATAGAAACTCTTCTCAATCCATGTCCTAGTATCTTCTTGTGGCACATGTTCTTGATTGACAATGTCCTGATTCTCTGAGACCTCTTCAAGTGCTGCAAATACATTGGTAGTTATCATGGTTCCCTCCTTATTCTTTTGTACTGGACTAACTTCCCCAATTATAACACCTGATTTATCCTTCTTGTATTTGCTCCTTCTTTGCATCCATTCTTGTTTACCAGTATTGTACCATCCCTTTCTCCCTTGAATGCCTTCTTTATTTTGTATTTCTGTGGAAACAACTTCTACATTTTCTTTCCTTAATTCTTCTCTGTATTGCTTCGCCATCGTCAGGATTAAGCACTCTACATTCCATCTCCTCATGACCTTGGAGTTTACAATGTTTGCAATATTTTGGTAAGTAATCATAATTAATCCTTACCCATTTTGATTTTATTATTCCTGATTCATCCTCTTCAGCAATGTTTATTCTCTTTGGAAGTGTTGCTAATAAATCAACCTCAACTTTGACTTTTGCGCAGCTTGGTCTTGTTTTGTTTGTGTGCATCAACGTTAAAGGTTTTCCAACTGAAGTTGCCATGGAAATCACTGCCTCTTTAGCAAAGAAATTTGGAGGCAGTTCAGGGAAACTTATCCAAGCTACAACCCTTGAAGTCTCCTCTTTTGGATTGAACCATGGATCCCAAATGAGAGGTCTCATTTGGCAATACCTGTCATGCACTTTTAGGTAGTATGCAGGGGTAGACATCATTCTTACATAATCTTCCAGAAAATTTAATCGTATCAGAATATGTCTTTCATCAAGCAATCCTATGATTGGCACACCTTTAATTCCACATTGTATTGGAATTACCTTCTTGAGTTCTTTAATATCAATATTGTCGTAGGAAAACTTACCAATCACTGCATATTGTAATTTCTCCTTCACTATCATCTGTTGTATCTCATTGGTATTCCAAGCAATGAATGGTTCCCCATTGATGTATGTAATTTTCTTTGGTGGAATTTCGACAGTAGTGGTATCTATAGTTGTGGGTTTATATAAATTGGCATATGTTAGATTCTGTGTTTTGGGCAAAGAGTTTTCAGTATGTAAAATTGTAGGTTGTGGATTTTGGGTTTTCGTTGTATTCTGGGCTACCGGTAGAGGTTGTCCACCGGTTGATTCGGCCATTCTGGCCAGTAGTGGTGGCGGCTAGGGTTTGGGTTTTTGAACTCGTATACCCTTTGCGCTGAAGGAATTTTTCTAACACTTATTGGTTCTTATTCAAACAAATATAATTATGCTCGTAAACACAAAGTTCGGGACAAGACATTCTAAAGAACGTATCATACGAATTGATCCAAAAATTAATAATCTACTACCACTACTACTACTACTACTACTAATAATAATAATAATAATTATTAATAATAATAATAATAATAATAATAATAATAATAATAATCAACTCACGTAATATACTCATACGATATTATCAACACATAGTAGTGGAGTTGTTAATATTATAATAATAATAATCTCTCTCTCTCTCTATCTCTCTCTCTCTCTCTCTCTCTCTCTCTCTATATATATATATATATATATATATATATATATATATATATATATATATATATATATATATATATATATATATATATAAGGAGAGTAGTCTAGCTTAATATTAAGCCAAGTGGCGTAATATGAACAAGTCACTTGGCAACAAATTCTATTTGCATTAATTATTAAAGAAGTTATTAATTGTAGTTCAAAATATTACCTAATTTAATAATCTACTACTACTAATAATAATAATAATTAATAATAATCTCTCTCTCTCTCTCTCTCTCTCTCTCTCTCTCTCTATATATATATATATATATATATATATATATATATATATATATATATATATATATATATATATATATATATATATATATATATATAAGAAGAGTAGTCTAGCTTAATATTAAGTCAAGTGGCGTAATATGAACAAGCCACTTGGCAACAAATTCTATTTGCATTAATTATTAAAGAAGTTATTAATTGTAGTTCAAAATATTACCTAATTTAATAATCTACTACTACTACTACTAATAATCTATATCTATATATAAAAGGAGAGTAGTCTAGCTTAATATTAAGCCAAGTGGTGTAATATGAACAAGCCACTTGGCAACAAAATTCAATTTGCATTAATTATTAAAGAAGTTATTAATTGTAGTTCAAACTATTACCTAATTTAATAATCTACTACTACTACTACTACTACTAATCTATATATATACATATATACATATATATACATATATATATATATATATATATATATATATATATATATATATATATATATATATATATATTAAAGGAGCGTAGTCTAGTCTTTATATATATAAAAGGAGAGTAGTCTAGCTTAATATTAAACTAAGTGGTGTAATATGAACAAGCCACTTAGCAACAAATTCTATTTGCATTAATTATTAAAGAAATTATTAATTGTAGTTCAAAATATTACCTAATTTAATAATCTACTACTACTACTACTACTAATAATAATTAATAATAATAATAATAATAATGAACTCACGTAATATACTCATACGATATTATCAACACATAGTAGTAGTAGTTGCTAATAATAATAATGAAAATAATAATGAACTCACCTAATATACTCATACGATATTATCAACATATAGTAGTAGAGTTGTTAATATTATTATAATAATAATAATAATAATAATAATAATAATAATAATAATAATAATAATAATCTATATATATATATATAAAAGGAGAGTAGTCTAGCTTAATATTAACTCAAGTGGCGTAATATGAACAAGCCACTTGGCAACAAATTCTATTTGCATTAATTATTAAAGAAGTTATTAATTGTAGTTCAAAATATTACCTAATTTAATAATCCACTACTAATATCTATATAAAAGGAGAGTAGTCTAGCTTAATATTAAGCCAAGTGGCGTAATATGAACAAGCCACTTGTCTATATATACTTTTTGCATTAATTATTAAAGAAGTTATTAATTGTAGTTCAAAATATTACCTAATTTAATAATCTACTACTACTACTACTAATAATAATAATAATTAATAATAATAATAATAATAATAATAATAATAATAATAATAATAATGAACTCATGTAATATACTCATACTATATTATAAATACATAGTAGTAGTAGTTGTTAATAATAATAATGAAAATAATAATGAACTCACCTAATATACTCATACGATATTATCAACACATAGTAGTAGAGTTGTTAATAATAATAATAATAATAATAATAATAATAATAATAATAATAATAATAATAATAATAATAATAATAATAATAGTAATATCTATATCTATATTATAATAAAAGGAGGGCAGTCTAGCTTAATATTAACCCACGTGGCGTAATATGAACAAGCCACTTGGCAACAAATTCTATTTGTATCAATTCTAAAAAGAAATTAATTGACATTATTAAATGAACTCACCTAATTTGATGTATTGATTGGAGAAAGTTATTAATTGGTATTCTTGGATTCTAATTTATAGTCAACAATGCTCCTTTAAATGGTAAGATATAATATTGTCCTTTATTACTTTCTCGCAATTAAGATAAATTCAAGCCCATATGAAGAGCACCCGTACGATTAAATTGAATGCAATATCAAAATTAAAATGTATCAAAAAATCATGATTGAAATTCATTTGTTTAATATTTTCACTTTAAAATGTTACCGTGTAAGTAATCTATTAGGAATATAGAAAATGATAAGTCTAAACGAAATTGAGATATCAACAATTAGATTTTATCACCTTTCTTATTAATAATAGAACGAATCAATATTAGCATAATTAGCAGGAAAAAAAAATATAATGCTACTTTGAATTTTAAACCAAGTTCATACTATATATAGATGTAAAACAATTTAAACTTAAAATAAAAAAATAAAAAATAGGATTTGAATTAAATTGAAAGACAGTTACCTTTTTTAAACTAATCAAATGACTATCCTTCCTAAAAGTAAAAAAATGGAACACATCAAAGTTTTTTGGTACTTTCTTTTAAGAAGAAGATTTTCTTTCAAGCTAGAGTAGTAACAGAATCAAATCGACAAGTTTTATGGCTCTGATGAACTAAATCTTATAAATAAATATCGATTTCCTTTTCTATATTTCTCTTTCTATGTAGAGAAAATATTCTAATACAAATATTTGAACTGAAATAAAAAATTTGAATTTGAATTTAAAGTAAAACATGTGCAATTCAAATATCATCATATAAGGAATATTGGAATTCCCCCCCCCCCCCGCCCCTCCCCCAATTGATTGGGTTATCTTTGTAATGAATTTATAATGCAATAAAAATTTAAAATTGATTATACCCCCTAAAATTTAGGTAACTGATTATAAATTCTAAAATGTTTAATTCAAATTCTGAATTTGAAGTAGTTAGCCATATATTTCTGTGGAAAAATGGTTAAAAAATTATCTCCTTTTTCGGCTTTTCTCTATTTATATATTTTTTTATTTTGCATTCTCTATTATTAATCTGCTATATCTTATTTAAATAAATAATTAAAAAAACAATCACTAATTAGAAAAAACAACCGATGCCTTATATGAGTCCAGAAAATCTTCCTGAAATTTGTGGAGATAATTGAGTAATCAGTTACATAAAATTAAGAGAGATTTAAGGAGAACTTCATTAAAAAGGATTTGAGTGGAAGTTACAAAAATGATGAAGCGGGCACATAAATAAGATATGAAATAATTGAAAATCAATCAATAATGATACATAATTATGGTATATTTATTTTTGTGCAAATTATTAAGCAAAAAAGAGTGATAAATTTCTGGAGTCATTCTATTTATGCGATCAACTAACTCTCCAAACATCCTCCTTGCTTTTGCTTTTCATTGCTTAAAATTTTCAGTGTTTATAATCTGTATTACATGTGTAGTTTCTTGATTTTATGTTGTTTTGCATAATTATGATATAAAGGTGATTGACTTTCTTGATCTTTTTCTTTTTTTATCCTTTCAACACCAGGTTTTGGTAGAGTAGGAGATCAAGAATGTTGATGAAAAGTTTTCTCAAGGACATCACTAATTCAAAATAAGAGTTAATGAAGGTTGAACGTTGAATTGACAACGTATGTTTGGAACAAGAAAATTATTTGTCGCGAATGATTTGAATTATTCATAGTGTTGATAGTTTGTAAGTTTGGTGAATGCTTGATTTGGATACAAAAGTTTATACTTCCTCTATCCCAATTTATGTATACTTTTCGCTTCCCAACATTCAAACTGCATGAATTTTGATCAACATCTTGAGGTATATTTTTTTACCAAATTGATATGGTAAAAGTTATAACTTATTTTTCATGTAGTTTTCAAATAAAATATTAATTTTCAAATATTGAGTTAATCTATTCCAATTTAGCTTCAAAGTTTAATCAAATTGATTCTCGAAAAGTGAAAAGTATCTAATAAATCACATTTTAATATGATTAATATTCTTTAATTTTGTCCGCGCATCGCGCGGGTACGAATACTAGTTTTAGTAACAAGAGAAAAATATATCCACGTAATCCATCTCCACTAAAAATCAAAGAACGTTAAAGCATAAGTCAAAAGAAAGTTAGAAGATATATGTCTCGAAACAACTATAGGAAATATGTGACTAAACATTCGTAAGCAGATGTTCCATCATTCGAATTTCACTTAGATAGTAAATTTATAAAATACATGTTAAAATGATAAATCCCTTACTGTTTGGATAAATAATAATCATTCAGAGGTATATATCTTTTCAAATATTCTCTTGTCCAATACCACCTTCCTTGAATTTTCATTTATTTTCTAGCGTAGTTAGACTAAATACCTTAAAGTTTTACCTTGTGATAGTACAAAAAAAAAAAAAAAAAAAAAATTGAAAAATAGAAAATTTTGGCTGTTAATAATAAAGTCATACCTACTGTGCTTCAAAAAATTTGAAAGTCAGTGTCGTTTAAAAGCAAATATAGTGACCTGAAAGACGATCAGATGATATATTCATGGTTAGACAAAAGTCAAGTAATCAAACTTCAACAAAATTAGAAAAAAAAAAAATACCAACAGATAAATTAAAAAACGTACATCTCACTCTTCCCCTTCATTTTTCTTATCTGAAAAATCACACCAGCCTCATAATTTAAAAAGGAATGAGTATATATTGATCAACTTTCTATATTTTTTGAAATGTCGCACCGACTTTTAATAATAGATCAAAAGGAAAATGGCAGCGACAACTCAAATGAGACCAAAGGAAACAGATACACATGCACCAAACTTGTGCATTTTTTAGAGTTTGATTCCATACCAAATAAAAAAATAATGTATTTGACCAAACAAGAGGATATTAGCCTGTTCAAATGGCTAATATGCAGAATTCGTGACTTTTGATATTCTTTTCTTCCGTAACTTCCACCAAGAATTAATTCTGGAGAATGTAAAGACGTTACATAAATGATTCTTGAATATGGATGGAATAATAACTAATCAAGAGTCTTATGGTAAATTGTATAGGAATTAAATAAGAAGCTGAAGAAACAGACGGTTTCACAGTGTCTAAGTCGTTCATGGTACATTGTATTTTCTGTGTATTCAAAGTGGTTATTTGACTGTATCATTTTTTTTATATGAAAATGTACATTTACATTTTTTTACGAAAATGTTATAGGATTAGCGTTTGCTTAAAGGATAAAAATGTCATTTAACTTTTAATGGACAGTATGGTAATTAATTCAATTTTTTCATTTGGGGCTTCCCACTTATAATGGAGTATGATATATAACATGTACACTAGACACCACTGTTTTATCTTTCTGCATTCCAACTCTACATAGAACTGGAATGCCAAAGATTAGAATGAAGATCTGAAAGGGCTCTTTTGCGAATGAAGTGTTCTCTAATGAAGGACTCTTGACGGAGATCATTCTCCATTCTGCTGGTCAAATCACTCGTTCGATTCAAATGCGTCTGAATACAATGGAGTTTTCTAAGCAGTAGCCCCTACTCACCTGCGTCAGAATCCCCCATTTTAACCCTCCCCATGGCCTCCTCTGGACAACTCTTTTCTCTCGACCAATCCTTTTCATGAATTTGTGTCCCTCAGCCTGGAAAATCCAATTCCAACACCATTCAAGAAGCTCTGCTTTGTACATGACCCTTCTGAAATTAGAATTCGGCAAATTTTGCAATGGACTTTTGCTTTGCTGGAGCTATCGCACTCGCGTACCTGACAAAAACTACTACATACACAACCCAAATACCCGACAATTTATCAAACTTATGAAACTCTGATGGAGAAGGACAAATTTCCAAGGCTGTTTTTGGGATGACCTAGCATTTGATCCATGGCAATCACCTCATTATAAGGTGGTTTGCATATCACTCATGAGCAGTACTATCGGATAGAGATTTACTCATCTGAAACAAAGAAACGGAGAGTCTTTGGTCCACCTTTTCCTGCTCGTCGTGACATAAATTTCTCGTTCGATGGAGCTTATTGGAATGGTGCCATTTATTGGCCATGTGGCGACAACTCGTGTTTCAATATTGAAGAAGACAAGCTCATTACGGAGAGTCCTGTGGTCATTTGCATCTTGTTCAAGTGCAGAGTCACCAAAAGCTCACTTTTTACAATATTTAAACGATGAAAAGTTCTTCCCTTGAGCTCTCCTCGCCAGTATGCTCGGTAGCCACTTAAGATCAGTATGTCGTATCTGGATCTTCAATCATTTAAGGATCTATTTTAAGCATGTTTAATGAACACACACAAAAAGAACAAATGCTTCATAGTCTCAGGACAACAAGTCAACAACCACATAGTAGACAAGAGTTGTCCAGACCCCCATTCCAGCCAATCTATCCCTCCTATATATGCAATTGCAATCCAGCACATGAAGCTATATTTAAGGATGTTAGTCTTGCTTCACACACCTCTCCACCAACAACAGTGTTTACCAGCTCCTCTTCTCTATTCATAGCCAAGTTGAATAGTATATTTGCCATTTACTTGCAACCACCCGTTTTGTCTATAACCATCAGCATGTTTGTCCTTAATGTTGCAGACTTTTTCCAGTACCAGCAGTTGTCTTTGAAGTGGTGAATACTTCCATCAATTAGAGCCCTTCAACTTGTAATAACGTATTTTCTTTATTTTCTTTGACTAGTCTAGTATAGACTTTGTACCGGTTGTCTGTGAAGATGGGAAGGGTTTGGAGCTGTTAAGGTTAAGAATGATAGGGTAAGGTTCACGGTTCACTTGCTCGTGCCGGTAAGGTTAGGGGATCAAGCAATCAAAACTTTCAAGCAAGCAATCAATTCTCTGTACTGGTGTCTCTCCCCCTCGACACCGCTTGCTCTCATTGTAATAGCTTTCATTAATGCAAACAAGCTCTCTTTCTTTCTCATTCTCAATTCACTTTTCTGTTCTCTCAATTGCTCTTGACATTGGTTTTCCCGCACGGCACTGACAGTCTCGTCTAGCGTGCGGAGGGGACCCCGATTGGCGGACAGTAACCTTGGAATCATCGGTTGCTTAGCCTTACGTCGCCCTTCCAAGAAGTCTCAGGAAGGCGCCGCGTAACAGTTGGTAAATTCATTTACTTATTTTACTAAGTTGCGCACATTAATTTGGATTTAGAAATCTAACTTTGATTACTAGTATTCTAATAAATTTTGAAAATAATTACGTGATAAGGGTTTAAAATTGAAAACAAAATATCTTTTCATTTGCTTAAATGAACAAATACATTTTTTTTAGAATATTGGACTAGTAAAAAGGAACGGAGGAGTACTTGAATATGTTCTATTCATATAATTTGTTTTTTTAATTATTTTATTTTCTTAATATGATGCTGTTTTAGTGATGTGCGCATTTGTCCACTTCTTTAAATGTCAACACTGCTTACAAAATATCCTGCGTATGCCACTACCTTCAAGTATATATGATTATCTCATTTTTCCCATAGAATGTTACACTACCTTCAAGTATGTATGATTCTCTCATTTTGCCCATAGAATGTCTGTCTAACTTGCAATATTCCACACATACTTTGCCCCCGGTACTTCATTCCATAATAGGCAATCAGTAACGTATTCCTAGACCCTCTTCCTTTTTTGGTTTGCATACAATTTTCCAAGCTATCAGAGGTGGCTTCGAAGTATTTAGTTTGTTACTCCATATAAAGCTCCTACAGATTGATGTAATACAAGACTATCACCTTCGTGGGCTTCGTGAACTTTACTTCTCTTTATGATTCTTGTGACTTTCTTTAGTTTAGTCTAGTTAATCAACTAATCCATTCGTGGAATGTGTTTATTACAGTAATCAATCAAACGTAATTTATCTCGCTCCAACAAGTATTCACTTGTGAAATGTGTTCATTATAATAAATCTAAGAGTTATGGGTCAAAAATACACCTCAAGTATCACTTCCTCTGTTTTTAGTTTCTTACCTGAACTATCAGGTGTGAGAGCTTCCTACCTAAACAATCACCAATTAGTTAGCAAAGCACACCTCAACTATCTGCTGTTTACTTTTCCTACGTCAACTAAAAAAATGAACAATTAATAATTGAGGTATATTTTGTTAACTAGTTGGTAATAGTTTAGGTAGGAAAAAGTTCAGGTAGGAAATTGAAAAAAAAAAAAAATGATACTTGAGGTGTGTTTGTAACCATTATCTCTAAATCTAATATAATTTCTCTCCTCCCAGCTTGAACTTGGTCGGGAGAATTTATTTTCCAACGTTTTGTGAACTTTATTTTCTCTTTATGGTTTTGACTTTCTTTAGTTAGGTGATTGGTGTAATCTATCTATGGATTTCATTAATTTCCTTCTGAGATTCAGTTCATTAATTTCTAAACCAAACTTAACCCTTAAGCAATTTAGTTTTAAAAAGGGGGAAAACACGAAATGTAACGGCCAATACACCCATGGAGAAAGAGAAAGGTGAAGAAGATGGGAGTCCTTGTCTGTGGATGCTGCCGGAGGCATGTCTTGACGAGATCTTAGCCTTAACGAGGCCGCGGGACGTTTGCCGCCTTTCCTTAGTCTCTCCATCTCTCCGATCCGCCGCCAATTCCGATTCCGTTTGGGCAAAATTCTTGCCGTCGGATTATCGGACAATCATTGCCGGATCACCGACTCCAATCCCCTATTTCCGATCACTTAGGGACCTCTATGTTTATCTCTCCCATCATCCCCTCTTAATTGATGAAGGTCGCAAGGTAAAAAGGAAAACCAGAAAAAACACAATTAACTTGTTTGTTTGTTTTTTTATTTTTTTTATTTTTTATTGAGTTAATGTTCAAAGACAAAACTATCACGTTTCTGCGAATTCACACCCCAATTATCATACCTGAACTAGTATCATATAGTTCAATATATATATATATATATATATAGCTCAGATAAGAAAAGGGATTTAACAGCTAATAGTTGGAGCGTAAAATTCGCGAAAAAATAATAGTCAGACCATTATTTCTTTTTTATTTCTTCTTGGATGTAAATCTGAATATCAACATTTCTATCCTATTATGAAAATAGTTGAATTTGCAATGTGAAGTCGTTTTGTTATGTTTTGAATCCAATACATATACTTTACATCCCAGAGGCCTATAATTGGAGATACCATTGTTTCCGGGGGCGGATTTAGAGGTATCCGAGGGTACCCTCTGCAAAAAATTATAGTGTATATGTAGCGTAGATTTTTTGTGTTTATGTACATATATTAACTTTTGAACACCCTGAATAAATGCAAATGGTTAGCTTAAGTGGTCTAGGGTGTTCAAAATAATCTCTAGCATTTTAGGTTCGATTCCCATCAACAACATTATTTTTTATATTAAGCTTTTATTATTTTTTTCGAACCCCCTGAGTGAAAATCCTGAATTCGCCACTGATTGTTTCTAGTATAAAAGTTTCTATAAAAATGGGAAATGTCGTCTGGAATGTCCAACTAATTAATGAATTCTTTCTAACATACGTTTTTTTTTTCACAAATAAGCTAGCAGTAGTCAATGTTTTTCGAAAAAATTCTTTTAGGTGATTATTTGCTTACAGAGGTGACAATAGCGCATGATATTGTTATAAAAGATGTTCATGCTACTTTTTTGGAATTTAATTTCATATGGATTAAAATCTGCTATATTGAGTTCTTAATTTTCAATGTTCATATCATTCGTTAACTTTGCTACTTCTTGATACATTATGAGCAGTATACATGCACTTCTTACACTTAACTATATCTTACACTTAACTATATATATTTAAGTGATATGCATTTGTTTAATTAGGTGTAATCAGCCGGTGCGGTTAAGTATAATTGGTGGATGGAGAGTGCTATTGCAGGTTTACAGACACTTAATAGCTTTTGTTCAAACCTTATATATGATTAAAATATTTACTAGGTATCTATAAATATTTAAATGTGAAATCAATCAATATTATATATTAAATTGAGATCCCTATAGAAATTCATAAATTTGAAATCCTAAATCAGTCAATTTGCCTCTAGTAAGTATTTACCAATTCCAACCCCTCTTTTGGGGCGGGGGCTTTTTAGGACGGCACTTTTGAAATATTTAAAACGCTTGTCATTTTTTTTTTTTTGGGTCTGAATATAGGTGTGTCAATTGTCAATTATCAACTTGTCGTCCCAAAATGCTTGTTACGTTTTGCTGCTTAAGAGTTAAACTTCTTTTAACTTTATTAATATTTTAAGATATATTTTTTCACCATATTGATATGAGAATAATTGCAATTTCTAATATTTTCTGATAGTTTCCATCAGTCCACTTACTAGGGGTGTACATGGACCGGGTTGGTTCGGATTTTTTAAACGCCAAACCAAACCAATTGCGTCGGGTTTTTAAATTTATACACCAAACCAAACCAATAAAATTCGGGTTTTTCAACCTCGGGTTTTCTCGGGTTATTCGGTTTTCTCGGGTTTTTCGGGTTTTTTTTTTTCGGAATAGTCTTGATACAAAACATATAACTTTTACTTCAAATATTTTTTTAGTTCTAGTAAGATACAACTATATAATTAAGGTGTTTCTTAAGAAAATAACACAAAATGTGAGAAGAGTGATGACATTGTATTAAAATATTCAACAAAAGCTAATAAATTCGGTCAAAATAAATATTGCTAATTAACAAGCCATAAAGAAAATGACCATAATCTAAAAATACTAAGTCATGCTAAAATAAGTACGGCCAATAAGTATTAATTACATGACAAAGAAATAAAACTTAAGTTATGTTTTTTCACTCTCTAAATAAATTATGCAAAATCAAGAATAGATATCCAACATTATTGTCATTCCTAGTGGTAAATTGAATTTCTTTTGTTAGCATTAGTGTTGAGTTAGTTTTGGTTTGGACTTTATTTGAGTTACTAACATCCATAAGATATAAAACTTATTGACATTCAAAATTCGAAGTTCAAGCTTGAATAATATGATAATAATTAAAGAATTACGAAAAAATTTAAGAAATATTTATAAATTACATTACAAATAAATATTTTTATGTATAAAATATTTTAAAATTTGAATACATGTAATGTCGGGTTGGTTTGGTTCGGTTTGATTTTTTAGTTAAAACCAAACCAAACCAATTATGGTCGGGTTTTTTTCCAACACCAAACCAAGTCAAACCAAACCACTAGTCGGGTTTTTTTCTCGGTTTGACTCGGTTTATCGGTTTGGTGCGGTTTGTCGGTTTACTTTGTACACCCCTACCACTTACTATATATATGCATTTGTACTACAGAGTTTTTCACTGGAAAAAACGAGTGGAAAGAAATGCTACTTCTTAGGTGCAAGGGATCTTAATATTGCATGGGCTGACACACCAGGATATTGGGAATGGACTTCACTACCAGAGTCCAGGTTCACCATTTTTCAGTGGAGACGCTATCCTTTTCTTGAGATATACATAGTAAATAAACGCGTATTAATCAAATATATGACCACTGTTTCCCCCTATTTAGGTTTCGAGAGGTGACTCAGCTTAAATTTGTTTGGTGGCTTCAAATTTGGGGTACAATACGGACCGGATTACTGTCACCATTGACGTTCTACAGAGCTTACTTTGTTTACAAATTTAAAGATGGATACGGGTTTGATTATCGACCCTCAGAGGTTTCAGTTAGAATTTCTGGTGCTGAATCCAAAAAACGGTTTGCTTTTTTGCATCCAGATGGTGAACAGGAGGATTGGACTCTGCCCTCTGATGCGGAGTATGAGGGGCCCGGGGGAACTCCGCCTCTGATACAGGGTACGAGAGACCCGAGAAATTCAACGGGGATCCTAGCTAGTATCATGCAGGATGATAAACAGCTGCCTAAACTTAGAGATGACGGATGGTTTGAGTTAGAATTGGGTGAGTTTTTTACTGAAAATGAAGATGATTGCATAGAAATGAAAATGCAAGAGCCGCAACGTGGATTTCCAAAGCGAGGTCTTATTGTTGAAGGAATTGAGATAAGGCCAATAGTTTATTAATTATTTTAAAGTTTATTTTGGTTAACAATTTAGTCTTGCTTCCCGATTGATTTTTTTTTTTTTTTAAAATTATTTTATTGTACAAATTTTGAACTTTATGATACATGTTGTTCATAGCTATGTTGTTCGGACTCTTCAAAAATGTTGACAGGTACGCGTCGGTTCCTTTAAAGTAGTGCTCTTTTAGAAGATCAACACGAGTAGGACAATATTATTGAATAGTCTAAGCAACATAGGTCTAGAGAGGAATTATCAATCTCAGCACAATCCTTGATGTTCAATAATATCCTAGCTAGCATCTCTAACTTTCTTAGATCAAAGAAAATAAAACACAGATGAGGCAAAATGGGAATGAATGAAAGATCAGACAAGTTTTAAAAATAAGTATATCATTACTATAATCTTTTTGTAGTCATAATTGTTGACTATCCTTTTTTCTATTTTTGGAGTTCTTATTTCTTCAAGGTAAGTCTTATCCCTATTATATATACTCCCTCTGTCCCAAAAAGATTGGCACTTTTCGCTTTTCGAGCGTCAAATTAATAAATTTTGACGTGTGATTTAACATAGAAGTTTTTATTTTTTCGAAATAAAAGTTACATATTTGAAAACTACGTAAAAAGTATTATAAGTCACAATAATTAATAATTTAAAATATTTAAAAGACGTATGAAAAAATTACGGTAAAAAAACAACTCGTTTGATTCTCAAAAAGCGAAAAGTACCAATCATTTTGGGACGGAGGGAGTATTTAATTTTATACTTAAGTCCCTTCAGCCTCCGCTGCACCAACAAATTATTCAATTTTCATTAATTTCACACGTTTCGCTAAGCTCGCGGGGAGAAAACCCTAGTCCTCATAGCTGCTAATTATAAAGCTGCCAGAAAGAAAAAGATATTTGCTGTTTGACCGTGTAAATCAGATCTATTTATTGCATTCGTCGAGTTAGTTAATTAGTTAAGCGTAAAAAGGATGTATAGTGAGGTGGCTATGTGAGATTTTTCTTATGCTTTGTTTGGATGGTTATTATTGTTTCATAATGTATAGTATGAAATTGTGTTGTATTTACTGTATATTTCGAGGAATACAATGTTTTGGATTGATTGTACCATTTCCCGTCGTTACATAATGTCATGCATCATCAATTTGAGGGATAAACTTATAAGAAAAGTGAAGTGGAGTCTTAGAGCAACGGTAAAGTTGTCTCCGTATGACCTATATGTCAGGGGTTCGAACCATGGAAGCAGCCACTAATGCTTGCATTAGGTTAGGCTGTCTACATTAAACCCCTTGGGGTGCAGCCCTTCTCCAGACCCGGCTAATGCGGGGTGCTCTATGCACCGATTTCCCTTAAACTTATAAGAAAAGTAGGGTATAGGGTAGAACTTTTATAAAAAAAATATTATAAAGGATAAAATAGAATTACTAAGTAAAGGATAAAGCGGGATGCTTTGGGCACGTGACGCTTGCGTGCTTAACCAAAAAAAAAAAAAAACTCATAACCGAATAATAATTTATCCTAATCCTTATTTTAAATGGCACTTGTCAATATCTTAAATTTTCCCTTTAAACCTCTTGACCTCTAATATTACAATTTTTAGCCAAAATTATCTCTTGTTTATGGGAGTAGGTCTATTTTAGTTCTTCTTATAACCTTGTACCAATTTTTAACTTTTTTTTTCCGCACGCCTATGCACTTCGAAACAACTTCAAACATGTGGAGTCTGAAGTTAGACCGAAGTTCAGGAAAAATGAATGAACTTCAACCGCATATGGCTGAAGCTCGAGCAAACATATATGTGTCAGAAGTTGCCTATTCCTGAACTCAGAAAAACACGCATGTACTTCAGTCATATGAAGCTTCAGACATTATGTTTGAAACTAATCTCCAAATATCTGAAGTTGTTCCTAAGTGAGTAGACAAGCAGAATTTATAAATTTAGGGCATAACTTAAACAGTAACACCAAAATCAAGTATTTGTTTGCTCGCACTCTTAGTTTGTTCGCGTAAGAATGCTTAAGAAAAGTGCAACAAAAGAATGCTTAAGAAAAGTGCTTCCTACTAAAGAAATTCCATTTCTAGATTTGGACACGAGATATTTTATTTACGACGGAGAAATCTTATTCATCAGACACTATAGGGAGAAACTCTGAAATAGAAATGTGTCGAGAAAGCATCAATCAATCATAGACCAAAAATGTTAGAATTACAGATTATCTACATCTTGCCAAAGGAAAAGCCAATATTACGAGTATAAGTAACTGCATCAGACCTAAAAAAACAACCCTTAAGGCATAAGTACTTCAGTTTTAAAAACACTCATGGAGAATGAGAAAGGTGAAGCAGATGATAGAAGTACTTAGACTTCTCTGTGGATGCTACCGGAGGGTTGTATCGCCAAGATGTTTGCCTTAACAAGCCCGCCGGACATTTGCCTCCTTTCCTTAGTCTCTCCATCTTTTAGATTGGCTGCTGATGCCGATTCCTTTTGGGCAAAATTCCTGTTGTCTGATTATCGGTCTCCGATCCTCGATTTCCAATCATTCAAGGATCTCTATGTTTATCTCTCCCATCATCCGCTCTTAATTGATGAAGGTTGCAAGGTAAAAATGAAAACCAGAAAAAACATATCCTGTGTGTTGCTTATTCAAATTTGTATTGAGTTAATGGTCAAAGACACAACTATCACTTTTTTGCGAGTTTCACACCCAATTATCATACCTGGCTTATTACCATATACTCAACTACATGCGTGTTAAATACATAGATGGTGATAGTTTAGGTAGAAAAAAGGAATAATTGATAATTGGAGTGTGAAACTCGCGAAAATAATAATAGTTCAGGTGTCCATTATCTCTTTTTTATTTCTTCTTTCATGTAGATCTGAATATCAACATTTCTATCCTCTTCTGGAAAAATAGTTGAATTAGCAATTTGAAGTCAGTTTGGTAAGTTCAAGACATATATTTTACATCCCCAGAGGCTATAATTGGAGATAGCATTATTTCTACTATAAAAACTCTATAAAAATGGAAAATGGCCGCTCGAATGTCCAACTAATTAGTTAATGTTATATAACATAATTTTTTTTGCTTGGACAAATAAGCTAGCAGTCGTTAATGTTTTCCCAAAATTTTCTTTTACATGACTATTTTTGTACAAAGGTGGCAACAACGCATGATATTCTAAACAATGTTGATGTAATTTTTAATTGCATTTTAATTTCAGATGGGTTAATCTGCTATATTGAGTTCTTAATTTTCAGTGTTCATATCATTCGTTAGCTCCTCTATACCTGTTTATGCATTATGAGCATTATTGTCGTTATACTTTTGAGAAGACTCACTTAATGTGTCAATTTAGTGATATTTAACATAGTAAGGGAAAAAAGGCAACTGGGCTATCTGCAATTCCAAGGGAAAAAGCTTACTCGCACGGGGTGTTTACACCTAGTTAATGAATATAAGACATATTTCTTGTATATGCACTTCTTAACACTTACCATATTTAAGTGATATGAATTTGTATTTTTAAGGTTAATTGTTAGTAGGTGTAAACACCCAGTGCGGATAAGTATCAGTGGTGGATGGAGAGTGTTATTGCGAGTTGACGAAAACCCCCAGTTGCTTTTATTCCAACCTTGTAAATGTATTAAAATATTTACTAAATATCTATATATTTTTGAATGTGAACTCAAGTCATTATTATATACATTAAATTTAAATCGTTGTAGAAACCCATAAACTTCAAATCCTGGATTCATTTCTAGTAAGTATTTACCAATTCCAACCCATAAAATTATGCTCACAACTCTTACTCCCTCCGTCCCCAAAATGCTTGTCATGTTTTTGCTTCTCAAGAGTCTAACTATTTTGAACTTTAACCAATATTTAAGATATATTTTTTCATCGATCATATGATATGAGAAGAATTGCAACTTCTACAATTTTTCTTATAGTTTTCATCGGTCTACTTACTATATATGCATTTGTACTACAGAGTTTCTCACTGGAAAAATGGAGTAGAAAGAAATTATGCTTTTTAGGTGCAAGGAATCTTAATTTTTCATGGGGTGATACACAAGAATATTGGGAATAGACTTCACTACCAGAGTCCAGGTTCGCAATTTTTCAGTAAAGAGGCTATCCTTTCTTGAGATATCCGTAGTAAATTAAATATATGCGCATTAATTAAATATAATGCGCCCCGCCCCCGCCCCCCCCCCCCCCCCCGCGGCCCACCCGTTAGTTTTCCAGAGGTGGCTCAGCTTAAAGTTATTTGGTGGCTTGAAATTTGGGGCACAATACGGGCCCGGATTCTGTCACCACTGACATTCTACAAAACTTACTTTGTTTACAAGTTTAAAGATGGATACGGCCAGTTTGATTATCGAACCTCAAAGGTTTAGTTGGAACATCTGGAGTTGAATCCGAAAAACGGTTTGCTTTTTTTCGCATCCAGATGGTGAACAGGAGGATGAAGATTATGAGCCAACTGGGCGGCATTGGTATACTCTGCCCTTTGATCCTAGTATCGTGCAGGCTGATCAACTTCCTAAACTTAGAGATGATGGATGGTTTGAGTTAGAATTGAGTGAGTTTTTAACTCAAAATGAAGATGATGCATAGAGTTGAGAATGCAAGATGTGAAGACCACTTGGCTGTCAAAAGAAAGGCCTTATTGGTGAGGGAATTGAGTTAAGGCCAATAGTTTGTTAATTATTATACAGCTATTTCTCAATTCATTTTGGTTAACAATTTAGTTCTTGCCTACCGACTTTGTTTTAAAAATAATTTATCTTATTGATAAACCTAATGTGGCAGGAACGGATAGTAAATTTTGAACTTTATGATACATGTTCCATCTCACCGCAATCTTTCCTCGCTAGCATCTCTAACTTTCCAGCACAAAGAAAATAAAACACAAAAAGAGGCATAACGGGAAAGAATCGAAAGATCAAACTAGTTTTCAAAATAAGTCTATCATTACTATAAACTTTTTGTTGTCATAATTGTTGATTATCCTTTCTCCTTTTTCTTCTGGAGTTCTTGTTTTCTTTAAGGTAGGTCTTATCCCTATTATATATATTCATTCTACACTTAAGTCCCTTATTTTTTTTTAACCCCCCATTTGGTTGAAGTTCAAGCAAAAATAGTTGATCTTAAGTCATATGGTTGCCTCTGTCTAAACTCAGACAAAAATGCATGGACTTCAACCAGATGAATTTCAAACATGTTCTTTAGTGGATATACCCGCTAGAATTTATAAATTTATGGCATAACTTAAACAGCAATACCAAAATCAAGTATTTGTTCACTCGCCCTCTAAATTCATGTCGTGTCTGCTTAAGAAGAGTCTACCAACTAAAAAAATTCATTTCCAAATTTGAACTAAAGATCTTTTATTTACAATGGAGAAATCTTATCCATCGACACTAATGAGAGAAACTCTGAAATAAAAAATGTGTCAGAGAAAGCAGCTCAATCATATATCAAAAGAGTTAGGATGTGTTTGGTATGACGGAAAATGTTTTCCAAGGAAATATTTTCACAAAAAATAAGTGGGTTTCCTACTCATTTTCTTGTGGTTGGTACGCAAGTTTGAAAGTGTCATTTTAAAAGTATTTGCATACATATAAAGCAAAACCATTATGAAGTTTTTGAATTCACAGTGCAACTTCTGATGGTAGGGATTAGGGGGTTAGGCGGTGGGAGGGGGGGGGATTATTTTCATTTTTTATAAAAAAATTGTAAAAATAAAATAAAATATATGGAATAGAAATTTCGGAAGAGGAAGGTGAAGTGGTGGAAGGTAGGGTGGGTGGGGTGTGGGGGTGTGGGGCGGGTGGGTGGTGGGGGGTTGGGGTGTGGTTTGGTGTAGGGATGGGGATGGTGTGGGGAGTTGGTTGAGTGGTGGGGTGTGGGTGGTGGGTGGAGGTTGAAGGATGGAGTTGGTGGGTGGGGCTGGGGTGAGGGGTGGGTGGTGGGAGGTGTAGGGAGGGTGAGGAGTGGGGTGTGTATGGGTGGAGTGGTGGGGATGGGTAGATTTGAAGGATGGTGTTTGCGGGGGTTAGGTTGGGGAATGCATTGGTGTGTTTTTATTAATCCATAAAATGTTTTTCCTCAATTTTTTAAGGAAAGCATTTTCTCCTATTTTGAGAAAAACATTTCAAAGATATTTAGGGTATGTTTCGGAAGCCGTTTAGTAATTGGAATTGGTGTAATTACTAGGGTAGCAATTGCAAAGCCTAGTAATTACATACTGTAGTAATTACGATGACCTGTTTGTTTATCATAATTTAATTACAAGCATATTGTTTGGTTGTACAAGTGCAATTGCACAGTTATATTATATTTTAAATAAAGTTAATATTTGACAAATATCTGCCTTTATATTGATATTAACTTTGGTATTTAAGATACATATTTTTTCTAGAAAATATATGAATTAATAATCATACATTTATAACTAATATTGAAAAAATAATTTGTATATATTTTTCAAATTCATAATATTTTAATTTAATTAATCATAATAACTAAAGCACACATTTTTTAAGAACATCATGGGCTGCATGTTTGATTTTAAAATTTAATATTCATAAAAATAATGTCATACCATTATTTAAATATTTGACCAAAAATAATCTATCAATTCTTACAGTAAAATGAACATGATGCAATGTGAAATAACAAGCCAATAAAACTAATAAATTGGAACCGTAAATAAAACATAAATTCAAAATTCAAAAAAAGAAAAAAGTTAACATAATACTCTTATGTTAATTTCCAACATAATATAAATAAGTTCTTTTTTTATTATTTAATTAAATTGCCACTAAGCGGACTTAGTGGATGTTTTATTTATCAAAAAAGGAAAGTACAGAGTTCCAAAACAAAACGAAAATCAAAAGTCCGAATATAAAGCAGCTAAGACAAAAAAGGGAGGAGTCTCGATTCTGCATCTTGATTCCTCCCATGAAATTGAATCTCTGTGGGCTTTGAAGGGTTTTAATCTTCAAGCTTTCTTGTTCCGCATCCTCTATATCTCTGAGTTCTGATCACTACAACAAATTCGATTATCAGGGACAAATAATTTCGTCACTTATAAGTCATATTTCGTCACCAAAAATCTTGTGTGACGAAAAAAATTTCGTCAATCATTCGTCCCTAAAAGCGGGTCGCTAAAAGTATACAAAGACAACTTAGTGTTTCGTCGCTAAATAAAGTTTATTAATTACGAAATCTTCCTTTCGTCCCCAAATGAATAGTATTTGTGACGAACATATTTGTCATAAAAAGGATAGATTATCATAGTTGATAGTGTGTTTTTGTCACTAAAGAGACTATTAATACCGACGAAACTACCTTGTCACTAACTATTTAGTTTGTTCAGTGACGATATCAATTGTCTCAAAAGTTATATGCATTTTGTAGCTAAAATAATGTAATTTCGTCACTAAAGACTACCTTTTATATACAAAAAAATGTTTCATCCCTAAATGTATAGGGATTAGTGACAAATTTGTTGTTATAAACAAAGTTTACAATTTTGTAGTTGAATCTATCATCTCGTCACTAATAGTATTGCTTTTGCTGACAAAAAAAAAATTGTCACTATAAATTGTCATGATTAGTGACAATTACAATTGTCATAACATAAAGCATTAATTCGTACCCAACAAGGAGGAGGATACTGGGACAAATATATTTTTGTCGCTAAATGTAGTCAACTTATGACGAACTAATTTGTTTCGTGACGAAAATATATTTGTCTAGAAAAATTTAGTTTGGTCGTCGCCAAAAATTAATCCTTTAATGACAAAATATTTGTCACTAATTATAGACATTCAATGACGTTTAATTATTTTGTAGGTAATAACTTTTAAAATTAGAATTGCATAAATTGA
This sequence comes from Lycium ferocissimum, assembly GCF_029784015.1. NCBI lineage: Eukaryota > Viridiplantae > Streptophyta > Magnoliopsida > Solanales > Solanaceae > Lycium > Lycium ferocissimum. The sequence continues at coordinate 26,571,013 of NC_081347.1, read as the reverse complement.
AAATAAAATAATAAAACATGCCAGATAATGATACAATTCACCCATGATCATACAATTAACAACTAAAATTGTACTGAGATCATATCTCATTACAAACTCCTAAATAAAAGTAAAATATGTCTACTAACAAGAAAATCCAACTGAAATATACTAAATATTACTCCTAAACTAAGACAGACAATGCAGTTTCTTCCAAAGTACCAATCCAACTGAAATATACGAAATATTACTCCTAAACTAAGACAGATAGTGCAGGTTTCTTCCAAAATACTAATAATGTGGTGGCACTTAGCTTGCAATCAGTCTTGATTCAATTCCCACATTTAATACTCGGAAAAGAGAGAAGAAAAATAAGATTAGATTTAAAGTGTAGAAGTTGAAGAATTCAAAGCTCAATGGTTATGAGTGCACAATCCAAAGCTAAATTGAGTTCATCAAAATGGTTTATCAATTTGGAACATCATCAATACATAAGCAACATTATGGGTATGAAAACATTGAACAACTCTGCTGCTTTCATTAGAAGAATAAATAGTAGTGGAGTAGAAGGTACAAAACAATTTTTGGAACATGAAAGCTGCTATTGGTATTGCTTTTCCCAAATGTGATACTACACTGTCTCGGTTCAAGCTTTGTAGATTCGTGGTCTTTGAGACTGTTCTTAACACTAAACAGGTTATGTGGAGTAAGCCTTTGGTGGGACAATTCAGGATTAATACTGATGGTAGTTACATGAAAGCTAAAGGTCTTGCAGGTATTGGGGGCATCATTAGAGATTGCTCTGGTAACATGATCAGTGCCTTTTCTGTGCCTATTGATTGTAGCAGTAATAACCAAGCTGAAGCTATTGCAGCCAAGTTTGGTGTTCACTGGTGCATAAGTTTGGGTATAAGGAAATTCACTTTAGAAGTTGATTCTATGTTGATTGCCAATTTCTTGAAGAACACAAGACTGATAACAGGAAGCTCACACAAATTATTGAAGACACACTATAGATCTTGGGCTAAGCAGAGGTGCAAATAAATCATTGCTACAGGGAAGCAAACCAAGTCGCGGATGGTTTAGCCAAAAATGCTACTACACTGGATCAGTCCAAGTACTACAACTCCTACCATCAATTGCCTAATAGCTGCAAAGGCCCTTTTCAGCTTGATCACTGGCGTTGCCAAGTTTTAGACGTAGATATGACAAATCTAATTTTTTTTGTAAGTTGAACATAGTTGTTTTTCTATTGTTCAGGGCCAAGATAACTACTCTTTGTTGTAATATCTTGGTCCAGGGGGTATGGATGTTACCCTACTTTTGGTATCCTTCGTTGGTTAATGAAAGCAACCCCCTGCTTGGGTGGTTAATTAATTAAGAAAAAAGAGTAGAAGGAACACAACAAGAATATCACGTCTCAATCACGGAATGGGAAAAAAGTATTCTCAACTAGCTATTTCAGCTTGGAGTCATTTATTCTTCTCCTTTGCCTCACAACATCATTGAATCCTGAGCTTAACTATGTTCAAGCAGAAAGGTAAACTTTTTGAGCTATATACAGTTTTGGTCACAGTACACTAAAGCCCAGCTTAAGACTGAAAACAATTACAGATCCTTTCCAGGCCATGGGATTGAGCAGAATTTACTTGGGAACACTTTAGATATAACTCAGTAGCCTATCATGATGCTATTTAAAGTCCATCGGTTTCTTTTCCCTCAATCAGATTACACAACAATGTTATTCTTCACCAAGAGAAAATGAATTAGTTCTGAATTTTTCCAGCACTACTGCCAAAATGCTTATTCTACATGAGGCTGTCTAGTATTTACCTAAGAACACTTTGTCCACAACTCATTGCCTTTCACAACCATAATTCCACTCAACCTATGATTTTCTTTTCGTACAATTTCTCTGTCTTCCACATGTTTTTTTTATTAACTGTGGAAAATTGGACAAAAGAAAAGCTGTCTAAAGAATGAAAATAAATGAATATGATTAAGAGACCAATTAATAATGGCAAAAACAGAACGTAATAAAGGCCTGAACGTAATGGGAGAGTCTTTAAGCAGAAGCAAAGATCTCGGGAGGCAATAGTGTGATTGATAATCCAGGAAGTTTACTATAGAGCTAGCTTATTTCCAAAGTTAACTAGCCAGTTGAGTAGATTAGACTGCTATCCAAACCTGGTATGAGTGGTATAGAGGCTTCGTAGATGAGGAGAGTGTGCACTGGAAGCTGGGGAATGTCCAGTTCCAGTAGTGATTGTTTTTTCTTTTGTTTGAGTTGTACAGACTTACTTGGTAAATAATATAGTGTTAGTTACCCAAAAAAAAAAAAGAACTAAGAGTTTGGAGAAGCTTAACTGGAACATATAAACTAATTACTGCAAATCTACAATCATGAAAACAATCAACTATTCCTAACTTCAAGTCTAGTTTAGTATATGAAAGAGGACCACCAATTAATGAGTATTATCCTGGATAAATAAATATCTCAAAGTTTAAAGACTGCTGCAACAACAACAATTCTAATATCTTCTCCTAATAGCAGTAACTCTTTTTATGTTTCAAGTGTCTAGCTAGATTTATGAGGAGTACTACTCTTTCCTTCATGTTTATTCCAGTTTTGATGAGTCCAGTTGTATAAGAGGCATATATAATAAAAGAACCAAAATAGAACTTATCATGTAAAGTTGTGTTAGTTCTAACCTTGATGGCGATGAGCTAGCAAAATGTTGCATTTTTTTAAACATTTCCTCTTGGCGTGCTGCTAAAGTAACCAATTGAGAATTTAATGCTTGTATCTGGGCCTGTTGAGTTTCTATCTAGGACTGCTGGTTTTCTATCTTGGACTGCTGGGTTTCTACCACAACTTCAGCTGCATTTAATCATTTCTGTAAATCATGTTGGGCACTAGCAGCTTCCTCTTTCGTCTTTCTAAGGGAGTCTTCTAACTCTGCTGTTCTTCTTTGTGTGGCTTTGGTAGTATCAGGTTTCGGACCATAACCGAGACCTTTTATGTACCCCGATTTTGTACCAAGTACAGTATCCATAATTTGATCAATAGTCATGCAAGGCTCTCCCGAAGTATATATATCTTTCAAATCTTTCATGGTGTTCTGCATAAGAATAGTAATATTATTTAAATTAATTATAATCTAGCAGCAAATACAACTATATTGCAGTGAAAATCACGCTACCAAATAGCAGCACAAGACACAAATTCTTTCAGCGAACACAACATCTAGATTGGAAATCAGTTTTCTGGGAAGACTATAACAAAATCAATATTCCTTGGTAAAATGGAATTCACCAAACTCGCTCGGGAATTGATTTGAGTAGTTGTTTCTGTTGTAAAGTAGAATTTTCATTATTTTAAAGTTCAATCACAAGGAAAAATTTATTATGAATTATTCAACGCTAATCTCGATTTCTAAGCCAAAAAGAAGGAAGACACAACTTCTGAAGAATATTTACCTGGACAAATGCAATGGATATGGTATTAAAATAATAATTTTCTTACATAGTTTGTCTCAGCCTCTAGAGATGATCATCCTTTTTCAGTCGAGTAATGAGTACTCTTGTAGAACTTGATTCTATCAAGCTCTACTCCATTTTTGGCCTATAAAATAAAATATTAATATGAAGTAGAACTAAAATATTGTTAGTAAAAAGAACAAATATGGTATAACTTACAAGTTCAGCACGAGCCGGTACAAACGCTTTTGACCCCATGAAATAATTAATTTTAAGCTTACTTCGATTATTTTGTTTATGTCGCATCGTTTCTACAAAGAACATATAAATATATGTAACTTAATCAACAAGGATAATAACATGAATATAAATTACCTTATGCTCTGGATCAGCCCACATGTCACAAAGCTTATTCCAATTTTCTCGGGTCAACTCTGGCACTTCAATTTTACGAGCTTCTTCCTCGAAACGTGCACTTTCAAATAACTGTTTTAACTTGTATCGCCCTTGTCGGCTTCTATTTTTCAAAATATCCTCACAACTATCTTTCACGTAATGCTCGTCCAAATCAATTTCAAACTTCTCCTAAGAAACAGATATGTTATGAAGAAACACACAAACAATCAAAATTCCTTTTATATTAAAACAATAATTAATCATCACATCGGCTAATATATCTGAATGGGAAACATCCTGTTAATGTGCAATGGTCAAAAGGGGGTTCTTATTCTTGGAAAGCTTTTTGTGGTATTAGAAGTGAAGTTGAATTCAATATCAAATGGATTATTGGAAAAGGGTACATTGATTTTTGGTTTGACACTTGGTCTGATAATGGTCCAATTCACCAGTTCATGCCTGAAGATGTCGTGCTGAACAAGATTAGTCTAAAGGATATATACACAAAGTTCATGCCTGAAGATGTCGTGCTGAACAAGATTAGTCTAAAGGATATATACACAAAAGGGAATTGGGACTGGAACTTACTTCAACACCAACCTTCTAATGAGACCAAAATTCATTTTGACCAGTCTTAACTTAATCTTAGAAGATTCTAAACCTGACCAAGCTGTTTGGACTTCTACTTGTTCTAGGAAATTCTCTGTTGGTTCTGCTTGGGTATTTTTTCAGACAAACGAGAGACCCCAACTCTTTGGAGAGTAAATTCTGGCACAAAGATATACCTTTCAAAATGAGTTTTTTAACTTGGAAAGCCACCCACAATAGACTAGCCACTGATGCAAAAGTGGCTAGACTCGGAATCACCCTTAACACTGACTTTATTGTTGTGAACCTTCTAATATGACTAATGAGCTTGAAAATATACCGACCATTTATTTTGTGCAGGGGAACATGCTAGAAAAATGTGGGACTACTTTGCAACACCATTGGGCATTGAATTTAGGAACATGAATCTAAAAATGCTATTGCTCAACTGGTGGAATATCCAAAACAAAAATCCTATTGCTGATTATATCTTGAAAACATTACCACAAATAATTTGTTGGGAATTGTGGAGTACAAGATGTAGCAACAAGTTTGATTCCGGAAAACCTTCATTCTATAGAACTAGTACTAATATCCTGAATACTGTTTTGCAGGTTACAAAGAAGGAATTTGGAAATGCAAAGCTAGGAAACAACTGGAGCTGTCTATGCCAAGCTAGTGAAGCATCTATACAACATCATACTATCACTAGAGTCAACTGGTACAAATCCGAGGCCCCTTATATTAAACTCTATTTAGATGGAAGCTGCTTGAATGGAAATTGTGGAGGAGGAGGAATTATCAGAAACAACCAAGGAAAGGTCATTTTTGCTTACTATATCAAGATAGTGCCCGGCTTTTGATAACCTTGCCGAGGTAGTGGCTTTACTCTATGGATTGCAATGGTGCTCCAGGAATGGTTTCACAAGGATCTGGGGAGAAGCAGATTCCATGTTGCTTACTAAGTGCATCAAAAGAGAATGGAAACCTCACTGGAGAATTCTCAATCAAATTATGGAGATCCAAAGAACTTTTGAAGAGCATGATTTCCTAATTAGTCATTGCTTCACAGAAGCCAATAGACCAGCAAACAAACCTGCAGCTTTGAGTCATGATTTTAATGAAGACCATACCTTCAACTCTTTTCCTACTCTCCCTAGTTTTGTTAAAGGACTTGAAAATATGGATAGGTGGAACCTTCCATCATTTAGAATCAAACTCACTAAACCATCCCACATTAGATATGAACCCCCATGAAGCAGATCACTTTTTCAAACTTTGGGTTAGGACAAATTACACTAGCTTCATCTCAATGATCATGTATCAAGTTTGGTATGCCAAACTCAATATGTACATTTTTGCCCATCAATGATCAAAGGAGTCCTAGTTTGAATTACAAACAAAAAAAAAAAAATGGATAAACTTAGGGAAGTATAGGACGATACAAAAGTCACAAGAAACAAGAGTGTGATGCTAGATATTAAAGAACTAAGCTAGAATTTTACTTCTTTACTTGTAGGATTAAACTAAGTCAATGTCTATCAAGAAATTATATCCTTTGGCAATGGAATCTGATGTGCGTGGAAGAAAACATACTGGTTGTTTTATAAATGGTGTTAGGTATCTTATTCAATGACGCGATGAATTACGTAAAAGTCAGAATTGTGGTATAGTTGTTGCAGGCTATCATGAAAATGAGTTGATTGATTTTTATGGTATTATCACTGACATCATTGAGTTAGAGTATGTTGATGAGAATCGATTTTTCCTATTTAAATGCAAGTGGTTTGATCTTCGCAAGAAAACAGGGATGCAAAAAGATAAACATTTTACCAGCATATGTGTTAAAAGATTTTGGTATAAACATGATTCTTTCGTACTAGCTACTCAAGCAAAGCAAGTGTTTTACACTGATGACCCAAAATTGGGGGAGAATTGGCAAATTGTGCTCAAATTTCAAGATAGACACTTATATGATGTCCCGGAGAAGGAAAATTCAAAGACAGAAAGTGATGAGTCGCATATTACAAATAATGAAGTGTATCAAGACACGTCACTTGAAAGTAATTCAATTGTCAATGATACGGTGGATATGTTGAGTCAACTACATAGAGATGATGTTGAACCGATTACCCTAGATGCAAATGTAATTGAATTGGAGGCTCAAACAGAACCAGAAATTGACGTTGGTTATATCTCTGACCAAGAGGATGACACTATGGTAGAGTACATAAGTGATAATGAGGAGAATGAAGGCAATAATAGTACTAATGACGATGAAGCTGATAGCACAGGTGATGGCGACGACATTGGCTTGTGATGTAATCTCATAATAGTAAGGTCAGTTACCTGTTAATAGTTCTTCCGAATTTTGTATCTTGTTTAGCGGATTTCAGGGGGATGACTTTCATAAGTTATTTATGATTTTTTTCGATTGAATTATGTATATATTCTTATGTCTGAAAACTGTAAAAGTAGCGACCTTATATGGATTTATCCGCTATGACTGCACTTTTTTTATCCCAAAAAAAAAAAAAAAAAAACATATCGAGCAGAAAGAAGAACCAGAATAGTGAAAGAAATTTTTGGCTGATAAAATGAGCTTCTGGTTGCTATGTTGTTAGGAGGGTCCCTAATTTCTAACTTGGAGAATTTGGAGGTGCATCACCAAGATGCCACTCTTGACTATGTGTTATCGTTTAAATATACTATTTACTACTTCAGAGTAAATAACTATATATTCCCAAAGTTACTATTTTGAATTTCCTTTGTAACGTCTCTTTTTATCGTTTCGTAAATGAATCATATAATAAATGACTTGAAATACGAAGGTAAGAGTGTCTTTCTTTTGAAAATTCTTACCAGCAAATTAATTTATAAGATCAGTGCCATCTATCAATCTATATCGCCCTCTATCGATTTTTTGTGCACAATATGTTCTTTCCATTTTCTTTTGGTTGGAAAAGAGCTAGTTACTTCCAGTCTTTCATAATAAGTTATTTGAAAAAAAAATTATCATAATTTATTTGCAGACTTTCACAATAATTTATGTACACAAAATGTTCATTTTCTTTAACTACCTTATTTTCCTACTTTATATATCTGGATAGTGTTGTGCCTTATAATTGACACTCTTATGTGAATGTAATCACCAGAATCTTGTGTGAATACACTCCTTCATATATATATATACATTTTGATTCTCAATTTCTCATTGACCTTATGATTTTAGCTATTTGGAATCTCTCAGGTGCCAGATTTTGTATTGTTGTATTTTTCCATTCTGCTTATTTGCTTGTAAAAGATTAGATTACCTCTCTGCTCCAGCTCTCTACTCTGACTTTTGCAGCATTAAAAGTGCACTGGAGTTGTATCTTACCTTCAATTTAGTGTCATTTCTCAGTTTCTTCCCTTTAGCATTTTAGTTTCATGCAAGTATCCTCAGTTGTGGTATTAAATATTTTCATAAGGTAATATAGTTGGCTAAAATTTTCCAGGTATAACATCCCTTATGTGTCCTCAGCCAGTGGTGGTGACATAATCCTGTATGTTGCTTCTTCTCAGTGAATTAGGAGGATGATTTCTGAATATAACTTATATTGTTCCTGAAACGTAGGAGTTGGGTTTAAATACTTTGACTAGAGAATAAAGCTTAGGAGTTGGTAAAAATCAGGTTTTTATTCAAAGATCTTATTGCTTCTTTTCTTTTTGCAGCCAAGTGATGTAGATGGTGAACCTACATCACCCATGGACACAAGAAGATCATCCAGTGGTAGTAATCCTAGTGACAACTATTAAAGTTCCTTGTATTTGGATTAAATCTATGAAAATGTGATTGTGTGGTTAGAATGGATGTTAGAATGGCTGGAGTGAATATTGGGTTTAAATTTAGTTTGTAAGGCTGATGATCGTACTTTATGATGATATTTTTGTGTTGTTAAAATATGTTGATATTTCTTATAGTTAATATGCCTTTTTGGGTTTGATTATGAGGTCTATAGGTTAATATGCCTTTTTAGATTTGAAATGAATTTGGGGAGCCATTTCTTATGCTCAAAGTGGCGAGAAATGTGGTAAAGTTGAATCACGTCGTGCCACGATGTTAAATGTGGCACTTGGTGGGAGGCAACCTATCGATTTCAAAATTCTTAGTCGTTTTTTGAAATTTTCTTTTTTAGAATAGTTTATTATATTATTTTTTACTAATATACCAAGTTTCATGTTATTTGGAATTAATTGGACAGTTTAAGGGGTTGAAGTTGGTTAAAATAGTGCAAAACTTTTCTTGGTTAAAATAGTGCAAAAGTTTTCTTGCTTAAAACGGTGCAAAGTTCTCTCCCGGTTACATGGAGTTCTCAAGTTACACAGAGCGAGTGCACAAAGAAGTCCCAAAGTGTTTTGTGGTTCAGATGGTTTGCCTTATTTTGGGTCCAGGTAAGTGTTAGACCTTTCACCTCTCCTATTTATTTCACTGTAACTCCTAGTTCCCCGACTCCCCTACACCTTTCACGACCACCAGGTATGCTCCTTTTCTCTTCTCTTTATCTCCCTCTCCTCGCTTTCTCTTTCTTTGTGAGTTAATTTTGTTTTCATCATTTCTATACCTGTGGTTTCTTTGTGTGGAATTTAGATAACAAATCGTGAGAATCTGGTGCTGTTGTTTGATCGTGATGAATATTTAATTGTTGAACTATAATTCTCACTTTTTGGGAGGGTAACTCTATTATCCCGTTGTCACAAAAAACTTGGTTAAAGTTATGCACATAACCAGTTCGATATATTGTCTGAAAGACGATTTCATTCGCCAATGAAGTCTAGGTAACCAGGTGAAATTAGGAGATGCGTAGAAGTGCGTTTTGGGTAGTTCCGGTTGGCTTTAAAGTGTTCTGTTAATATTTGACCAATTTATAAGGAAATGAAAATTGGGGAGAGGAAAAGTGTTACACGGAGCAGTATGCTAATCTATAGCCATGAATTTTGAATTGCATTCTTTTATTTGTTTTCTTGAGTTGAGCCTTTGATAAACATGATCTTCATTTTATTGTATGATCAATGAATTCTGTCAGTAAACTGAATGGTCAATCACTGTTATTCTGATGTAATATGGTAGGAGTTCTTATTTTATACTAGAATTGGGACAAGACACGTGAGGCTAGTTAAAACTGAAATTATGTGATGAAATGCTGGGCCTCAATCATCCACATTGTTGACCATATTGATCTTGATGTGAGTAAATGTAGTTGGTTAATTATTGAGCTTTGTTTGCACCTGGATTCCTTCTTTTTGAGCAAATATTTTTGGTGTGCAGGCTTGCAGTGTTCTCCTCAAGCCACTTTATGAAACATCCAAGATCCTTGCTCAGAAAATGATAATGGTTGTAAGAAATTTCTTATGTTTGTGCCTCAACAACTGGCTATTTTAATAAGTCAACTTACCTTAAGAAATCTGTGCAGGCCTTCCGATACATAAGGCAGATAGCCCAAGAAGCCAATAGAGAAATCCAATACGCTGGAGGTCGGCAACCTGCTGTGTTGAGGGAATTTAGTCAGAGATTATGCAGGTAAAAACTCAGATGATTGTCATGTACTACTGTGCTAAGAGTCGGAATCTAGCTTTTGGCTTTGATGTTCTTATATTAGTTTTAGCCTACAAGTCATGTGACTAGCTTGCTACTGGAAATCTTTCATTCTCAATATTTACTGCAGGGGATTCAATAATGCGGTTAGTGGATTTATTGATGATGGTTGGACAACTATGGGTAGTGATGGTGTGGAGGATGTAACAAGTGCTGTAAACTCATCGCCAAGTAAATTCCTTGATGCACAATAGAAGATCACCAAAAGATTCATTCCACTGGAGCTGAAATCAGTTAAGTGAAGTCTATCTATTACGTTTCCTACAACTTCAATGTGTAATAAATTTTGGCCGTAGGAGAAACCTACGAATGCAGAAACTTCTAGCTTTTAATCACAGCTTTTTCTGCCTTTCATCTTTTAGAGAATTTAAGATTATTTTGGTGGTTTAAAAAGTTAATAAGCACCTAGCATCTGAAAACTGCCATAAATATCTAGACTAGATTATCTCATGAAAAGCAGGGCCGCTTGAAGATTGCAGACTTTTGGTGGTCTGTACAATCAAGAAGCAACAGACATACAATGTGCGGAACTCTGGACTATCTAGCACCAGAAATGGTGGAGAACAAACCTCATGATTATGCAGTTGACAATTGGACTTTAGGGATCCTCTGCTATGAGTTTTTATACAGTGTGCCTCCATTTGAGGCCGAGAGACAGACCGACACATTTAGAAGGTAACGATTCCTCTGCTTCTTTCATCTTTTAACTGTTACTGGAAAATCAAGATGTACTAACTTAGATTATTATATAATTATGAAGGTAGACCTCATCTTCCCTTCAACACCTGATGTATCTGCTGAAGCTAAGAATCTCATTAGCCAGGTAAATTGATTATTACTTGTCTATGCTTTAGTTCTGTAAGAAGAAACTACATAAACTGAAGAGTGGTTAGTTAAAACACATATAGTGCATATATAAAATAATACTGGTGTATATAGGTCAAAGAGTTACGTTTTAAAACACTTGCAAAATTTCTGGTTGCACGCCTTCTTTCTGATTGTTTCCTTTCTCTTTGCAGCTTCTTGTGAAGGACTCTTCGAAAATGCTTTCTCTTCAAAAGATCATGGAGCACCCTTGGATAATTAATAATGTCACATGACACTATAATCTGAGTCGCTTCGCCAATTTTCATCGTTTAGTTAAAGCGCCCTGTCTAGTGAAACTGTGAAAGTAACCGATGACATAATGTTTGTTTTTTCACCTGCTGGTGTTTCAACTCTATTTGCTATTACATATGCTATGTAAATGTAATCATCTTGGTTTCAATAGTTTGTATCGGATGTAGTCTGAAGCTATGTTGGGGGACATTGATATAGTTTCCTAGAAATAGTTGTATATCATTTACATATGACTTTACTGGATTTTCTATTAACTTCGAAATTAGTTTCTTACCTTATTCTCATAGTTTACTACTGTTACTATTTATGATGCAGGATTCTCCCAGTGCAACTCGAAATTTGGATTTAGATTCAACTCTTGAGGCTAGAACTAGTGGGACACGACCCGCTGGTGAAGTTGAAGGAAGCAATTACAATCATCATTCAATCTTGACAATTGCATTCCAGTTTGCTTTTGAGAATCACTATCGAGAAAATGTATTCCACTGCCAAGATATCCAAGTGACCTGCACAAGTTATTCTAGATTTACGAAGGAAGCAGTAATATGCATCCTATAGAGATCGCTAGATTTATACTCTTTACTGGGAAGTTTGACAGAGGATAAGCACTAACGAAAGTGTTTGTTCACCTTATTGTAGCCCTAAAAGTAGACTAGAACTTGAAATGGAAGTATTTGGTAGGCCTGGTAGATTTTCTTGGTTTCATATTACAAGATTGAATTGGACAATGGGGATTATTTCATGTCATTGATTGGGATTATCATTAAACTTACCTCTCAAAATAAGTTATATTTGCAGTTAATTATAGAATTTTATTTTTCTGCAAAGCGCAACTACTTTCTTTTTGTAATGAACCTCGTTATTAATAAAATTCGCTGCTAAGCTCACTGCGCAGTTGTATATTAGTTCAGAAAATAACCGTGTATAGGCATTTTATCTCTTTTATTATATAATATGGTCTATGTCGCTTATCAGTAGTATAGTCTAGTATTTCAAAGAAAATTATGCTTGTGTGGTGTATAGTTGTTGATGGAGAAAATTCTAATTTTTATTTTGTTTAAATCGAGATGTATCTAAATCTTTTAATTTGTAACAACATATTTTTTGTAGCCAATAATTGCACTATTCAACTACGAAATTTAAATTGTCACCATTTGAAAATTATATTTTTTTGTGACAATTTCGTTGTGACTAAACTGTAGGTTGAGTAGAGATAAATAATACAATTGTTACTAATTGTTCGAACTATTAGTGACAAAAATTAAAGGCACAATTAAATATAAAATTCTGCAGCTAAAGTTTGGAATGATTAACTACAAATTCTAATTTGTCCCTAATGTATCAACATAGTTTTTGCGACAAAAGTTTTCGTCTCCAAATTTTAGTGGTATATTAGTTAAAAATATGTGTATAGGCATTTTATCTCTTTTATTGTGTAATATGGTTATGTCACTTGTCAGTAGTATGGTCCAGTATTTCAAAGAAAATTATGCCTGTGGGGTATATGTATTGACGGATAAAACTCTAATTTTTATTTTGTTTAGATCGAGATGTGTCTGAATCTTTTTCTTTATAACTATAATTTTTTTTGTAGCCAATAATTGCACTATTCAACTATGAAATTTAAGTCGTAGCCATTTAAAATTTATATTTTTTGTGACAAAATTGCAATGTGACTAAATTGTAAGTTGAACAGAGACAAATAATACAATTGTCACTAATTGTTCGAACTATTAGTGACAAAAATTGAAGTCACAATTAAATATAAAATTATGTGGCTAAAGTTTACAATGGTTAACTACAAATTTTAATTTGTCACTAATGTATCAACATAATTTTTGCGACAAAAGTTTTTCGTCTAAAAAATTTAACTTATTTTAGGACGAAAATTAGTTTGTCACAAATTGGGTACATCACTAATGACAAAATAATGTGTCACTAATAACTTTAAATTCATGACTAATAGTACTCAATAAATGGCCCCAACGCTTGTTTTTGGAGGGAAACTTTAGGGGACAAAACTTTGCTACGAATTTTTGTATTTCGTCACTAAAAATATATGCCTCATGTATTTAAGGACGAAATGGAACTTTTGTCACAAAAAGTGAACATTTAGTGACGAATTTTGCGCCGTAGCTAGTATTTTCGTAGCTAAATATCATATTTCTTGTAGTGGTTATGTTGATGACTCGTCGATGAAATCGAAAAATGGAGCATTCATGTTCGTCGGAGTTGCAACAATCAGATCTACCACTTTTCCACCTTGAAATGGGTAAGTATTCTTCATCCCCGTCTATTATTTCACTGAAAATGTTGGTTTGTAAACTTTCCCCCAATTTGTGCCCTAATTTCTTTTTACTTGAATCGATGCCTTTGCAATGTGTTGTTGTCCTCATGTTGATTGTATTCTTCTCATCCTTATTCTTAAGTATGGAATCTGAGCTTTATCCATAGTAAGAATCATCCTTCTTTGTTGTTGATACTTCATTAAACTCGTGGTGCTTGTAATATTCCAATATTATCTAATGCAAAATTAGCCAAGCAATCAACCAACTAATTACTTTCTCTAAATATATGATTGATTTGCACATGACAACTTTCCATGTCCCTTTGAATTTCTTCTATAATTTCAACTAGATCCCATGTTGGTTTCCAATGCTTTCAAATGACTTGTTGTAGTTCCTTCGACTCTGTTTCTGTGAACTGTTGTTCCTTGCAAAATTGAACTGCTTTCCTGATAGCTACCAACTCTGCTTCCATATTTGATGCAAAATGAATTTCCTCTGCTTGAGCATGAATGAGATCTCCCGTGTAATTCCACACACAAAAAGCATAAGAACTTCTGCCTGGATTCCTTCTGCTAGCTCCATATGTGTTGCACTTTAGTATCCCAGCAATTGGTGTCTTCCATAGAATAACCTAGGTCTATATGAACCAAAATACTGAATTAATGCTAACCAATCTTTGGGGATGTTACTTAACCAAGGATATCTGGTTTTACACAGTTGATATATTGTGTGTAAAACCTAATAATACAATTTGCTAAAAGTAACATTGGTTCCACGTTTGATTGCATTTCTTCTCTTCCACAGTGCCCACATAATTATTGCTAGAACTGCTCTGAATATTGTTTGCGATTTTGAGCTACATGTGCTGATCACCATAGTAGTATAACCTGGTGAAGATGCCTTCCAATTGTGTTGAAACCTGCAAATCTCCATAGCTTTGCAGCTATAGGAGAGGTTAGAAATAAATGAGTCATAGTATCTTGTTGAGAATTGATGCAACACCAACATCTTGATGGAATGTCAATCCTCATCCTCTCTAAAATATCATCAGTGCCAATCCTTCCTTTCCAAACCCTCCACATAAAGAAATTAATCTTTATTGGAACACCTGCTGCCCAGATATCAATGAAAATTTCTCTTCTTTCCTCCTTATGTCTGATGAACTCCTAAAATGACTTAACATTAAATGCCCCATTCTTAGTAGGTTGCCACCATGCCTTATCATTCCCTTCCACTTCATAGGGGCATATGTTGTTGAATGTGTTGTACAATATCATTAGGCAATACTTCTGCCAATTTCTCAACGTTCCATCTTCCTTCAAGCACATACTCCTTCACCTTTATTTCTTCATCATAGGTTGTCTATGGAATCACATAGTATAATGCTCCTAGCTTGATCCAATTTTCAAACCAAAAACTAGAACTTCCATCATTCAGTTGCCACCAAATTTGGTGCTTCACCTTTTCTCTAACTAAAATCATCTTCTTCCAAGCATGAGAACCTTCTCTACCTTGAGCAATGACAGGATGAGTTTTTTTACAATATTTATTCCAGATGTAAATACTCCATAAACTATTTGAAGTTCTAAAACTCCACCATAATTTAGCAAATAAAGCATTTGAAATATCATGTAAAGACCTAAAACCAAGACCCCTCTCATCCTTAGGCAAGCATAAAGTATCCCATGCTACCCAGTGTTTATTTTTGCTACCAGTGACATTATTCCAAAAGAATTTAGCAAAAAGCTTATGCAGTTGTTTAATGACACTTGATAGAGGGTTCATGGTTGATAATAAATAGATTGTCACTGTTTGCAAAACATGAGTAATAAGAATATACGTTCCACCAAAGTAAAACAATCTGTTCTGCAATGACAGGATCTTTTTCATCACCTTTTTCACCAGATCTGCATAGTAACAAATCTTTCTCTTTTCATAGAATACAGGACAGTCAAGATATGTGAATGGAAATGACCCCTTCCTCATATTTGTAATCCTTTGAATTCCTCTCAATGTGATGTTCCACTTTGTGATGAGTATAAAAGCTACTTTTATATATATTCACCTTCTGACCTGATGCAGCCTCATCGTCCCTCAATTTAGTAATCATAAGCTTTAATGACATTTATCTCTTGAGTAAAATTGTCACGACCCAAATACCGTCGTGATGGCACCCACACTAAACCCCTGGTTGGGGGAAACATCTCCTTAATTACTTATTCAATTACCAAAATACCTTAAATAACAAGATCATAATAGATAGTCTAAGTCAATGCCATAGATAATAAATACTAAGTGCAGAAAGTACTAGTCATAATACAACCCCAGAAAATGAAGTCACCATACAAGAATTCTAATCAATACTATCTAGAATAATACAAATGTCTGAATATAATGAAAAATGTCTAAGGAGTAAAGATAGACAATAGAGAAGGAATCCCCAGGGTTGTATGGCAGGAAGGTAGCTCACCCTCGGATCTTGTTAGCTGAAGCCTCAAGGCCAGAATCGGGGTCTGGAAGAAGGTCCTGCCTCACAATCTGCACTTAGAAAAAGTGTACCAAGGTAGTATCAGTACACACACGTACTGGTAAGCATCATAGGTCGACTAATATTAGCTCACGCATATAACACATATAATCGGACAAGATAAGCAGACAGCCACAAACATCCACACAAATCACAAATGATCAATAGCCGAGTCATAGCCTATGGTGAAGCAACTAAACACAAGTCTGCCAAGTCTTTCACTATTCCTCAGAGTAGCCACAACACAAGTACAATCACAAATCCAATCCATATATGTAAAATGAGATGATGATACATGCAATGCAATGAGATGGATGTCAATGCAATGCAATGGCCAATAACACAACCTGTACATACATGCTCCAAGCGGAATCTTGACGTCTTAGCAGTTTTGACTTGCGGGGGACCCAACTCACTCTGCACAAAGCCTAGTGGTGACTTTCATCTTTCACTTTCATAAAACTAGCCACTCCGCACAAAGCCTAGAGGTAACTTTCCTCTTTCACTTTCCATCGTATGTTTCCAAAAGTCTTTTTCCATCACTTGTTCCATGATTATTTTATCACACTATTTTCCACAACATTTCCATCATGCATGAATGTATGAATGCAAGAATGAGATATCAATGAATCAAAAGCCAATGAATATGCTATGGAGAACATAAAGCACCATAAGCCATAACAAGACTTGCATAAATCACAACGACCATGGAAATGGAAAAAACATAGAATTTCAATCATCATAGTGAATCTATCACCTCACATCACCCAATCACATTAACAAGTACAGTATATTTCACAGTGCGTAAAATAACAGCAACAAGCCCATATAATCTGAAGTCATACCAACCTAAGAGTATATCCATCCCAACATCATGTCCGGAGATCTAATCATGCTTTCTCCCATAAATTCTACGCATACATACATTTCACTAATCAAAGTCTAACTAAAGTAAGCGGTAGCCTACCTCAAATGCCTAACAGGAGCTACGTATTACTCCACCTGAGCCTTCCCCTTCCAAAGCTCTTCAGAATGATCGAAGTCTAATATTAACAATGCTAAGTAAGTAAATGACCACAACAAGACAAATAATCCGGAAAAAAAGACGGGTGCAGAATTACTCAAATACCCTTATCGTGTAACGAGGGCAAAATAAAAAATTTAGGGCGAAATTACACTACCCATAATTCCATTAGTTATTATCCCTAATTTCATGGAGTTCTAACCATAATTGGTCCTTCAATTTCATCAATTAAGCCAAAACCCTGAAATTAGTAAGAACCCTAAATTCACGAATTGATTCTAGAAGCCAAGAGAGATTCAATCCTTGAATCTATTAATCCACAATTTTCAATGAAAGAATCAGCAATTAGAACAACAATAACCAATTATATTAGAGGGTTTAATGATTAACAACTTAGGTTTCCCTAGCCCATCACCCTTAATAGTCATTAACTACCATGAATACTAGTAAAGGAAAGATAAATTACAAGATTAAGCTTCAAGAACTTACCCCAAGATGATTCCACCAAAAGTCTTCTAGAAATCGCCCCCAATGATCTTTAGACTTAGGTTTTGGTGAATGAAACTAATGATTCAAAGTTAGGAATAAAAACAAGGTATCTGATTCAGCGATCTTCGCTAGGGCATGCCTGCTTCTGCGAACCCGCCTTAGCAGATACCCATCCGCTGGGGTACAATTCATTAATTGCATCACATATTCGCTTCTACAGACCAATTCTCATTTGGGGGAATCCGCAGGGTTGAACACGCTGGGGCGAGATACCAGAAACCAGCAATTTCCTGGTTTCACCAAGTCTTAACCCAAAATTCGACAACCCTCCGGGACCTCTCGGATATAATCAAAACATGCAAACACAAGAAAAAACATACTACGAATCCATCCGTGACCTCGGAATTCCCAACAGAGGTCACGTTGACTCGATCAATTCCCAAACGGCTAAAACGAAATACCTAAAATGCACCTAAAAGCCTCGAGAACCAAACTAGCCAACCCACCAAGTCATAAACGACCCTCCGGACCTCACAGAATCGAAAGAATTTCGAAAAAGGTTTGTTTACCTAAAATTCAACTATTGGTCAAACTCTTTCGCTTAAGGATTCTAATTCTTTCAACTTTCACTAGAAACGCTCGAATACCTCAAAAACTGGGTCGATGGGGGTAATATGGTCAAAACACACATAACGACCGAATGGGTCGTTACAAAAATAATATAGTATCATCAGCATATGATAAGTGGTTTATTTGAGGACTCCACTTAGGTAAACCATATCCAATGAAATTAGCCTCCCGTTAAAGAGAATTCAGATTTCTTGCTAGGGCTTCTGTAGCAATAATGAACAGTGAGGGTGATAAAGGGTCTCTTTGTTTAAAAATTCTAGTTGATCTGGAAAAAACATGACTATGGCCATTAACAAATACTGAGTACCAATTATTAGACACCAACTATCATGCCCTAAAACACGAGTAGGACGTAACCACGGCACCCGGGCTCGACGTGACCGAGCGAGTCAACCTGGAATCGAATTAACATACGGTATCATAACATGCGAATGTGAAAAATAAAACTAACACTACTTTGTCTTGAAAGTCGATGAATAAATCATTGAAAGTGCAAAATACTGAACAAAGTCTTAAAGATAAATATTGTAGCCAACAAGGCTAATATAAAGGCCTGTGACTCTGTCTAGCTGCTAATATAGTCTATGAAGACTCTACTGAAGTACCGTAAATCGACTGTTGCGGGGACAAGACCCAGTGATACCATACCGGTTTGTCTCACCGTGCTTTAAAGACCTGGTAAATAAATGATAAGGACCTGAAAGAACTGGGGCTCACCAATCAATTAATACCGAATATCCTAGCGAGCAGATACGTCATCCTGTAAATCGTTACCTCCATCACGAGATGCAGGCCCTGAGCAAAATGGGACGTCAATACATTCGAATTGCCTTTGGTATGTAAAGCAACTGAAAGAAAGAACTGTAAGTGGGGTGCTCGGGAAAGGGTAGCCTAAATGAATAAACATGTATATATATATATATATATATATATATATATATATATATATACAAGAGAAGTAAAGTAATAGGTACTCCTTGTTCTGAATATGAATTCACCTGTTTTAACTGAGTTAATCATATATGGGGCCTCGGCCCAATATAACGCACAAATCAGTGGCCTTGGCCAAGTAAGTGCGTCAGTCAATGGCCTCGACTAAGTATACATATACATGAGATTGTGCCCTCGTGCAAAATGCATATGTTCAATATTTATTAATTATTATTAAGAAACTGAGATTACTGGAATACTGAACATTGCTAAACTAAGACATGTATTCAAGGACTGATTATGAGGTCTGAAGCCTTAACTATTTCTAAGCATGTTGAGTTTCTAGACTGAGACTCATGGGTATCAAATATGAGTCTATATAGATTACGTTCTAAGTTCACAACTTTTGGAATGAAAGTCACGAACGAATTATGAAACTAGAGAATAAAGGTTTTGTAACTATTTATGAAACTAAGGTATAACTATAATTATGAGGAAAATCGTAATAGTCAATAAACCGTATCGCAGGGAGAATAATCAACATTCCCAAGCGTAGAGAGTTAGCCTCACATTCCTTAATTCCGGCCTTTCAGCATAATACAACGTTCTTCAACCCTTTCAACCTTAATCTATAACAATACAAGTCAAGGGGAATCAATATTAGTAAGGAGACTTGATAAGAAATAATATGTAACCCTAAGAAACCAGATACAATTAGGTTCATCTATCTGAACTTTGTTAACCTTATGATATCTCATATGTTGCTAGTCTAACATGCTTCTTGAAGGATCAGATGCCTGTAGGAACTGCTCATATATGATAGACCAGATATGTTTGTTCATACGAACCAGATGAGAACAAATCTCCAGCCTGGTCAGCAAACAATGCAATTGTAGAGCTACTGAAAGTGTATCCAGTACTTACAATGTGTTCAAAGAACAGATGAGGAACCAGGTTCCTTAAGATAAAGGTTGTGGTCACTGAAGCTGAAAGTCCAAATTCACAGTTGTAAAGTAAGCGGCTGAAAAGTGCAATGTAGTTGTATAGCAGTACCTCATCAAGGCCGATTGATTAACAAACCAGATTTCACGAGCGGCTATCTTTACTCTCTCTCTCTCTCTCTCTCTCTCTCTCTCTCTCTCTCTCTCTCTTCGTGCATATAAAGACATCATCTTCCAAGAGAAGACTTATTCTTGCACAATCCGAAAATTGCTCCATCCAAAGTGCAAGTCTCCACTTTGCAAGGTGCTCCTCAAGAATAGAGCCACAACAACCTGAAGAACCAGGTCCAGAACTGAAGATGTTTTAGATCCTTAGGTTATTGAGTCTTTGTTCTTTTATGCTTAAACTATAAACCTACTCTTCCGCGAAAAGAAGCTATTTGTAGGTGTCCAAAATTCTCAAGGTTGCTTCCACAAGCTGTTGAGTGTTACACTAGGATAGAGTTAGCTTAGTTGTATTAGTATGTGGCTAGAGTTAGTCAATGGTGAATTCTCAAAGGCGCCTTTGGGGGTACTAGGCTGGGGTAAGTCTAGGTGTATTAGTGAGGAAGCTTGGCTAGAGGTAGTCAAGAGCGAGGGTTGCATAAGCGTTATTGTAAGGGTGAGGAATTATGAGAGTTAATTCCTAGCTTACGATAGAGTTGTAACCTGAGTTGCTCGATAAGTGGAGTTAAAATCCTACAAGGGTAGGTCGTGTTTTTTAATCCCCTGAGCAAGAAATTTTTCACGTAAAAATCTTGTGTTGATTCTCGTGCTGCATTGCATAAGGGAACTGGTACACGAGCAGGTTCCTCATATACTATTTGGTGGACGCACAACCTGTAACAATTGGTATCAAAGCAGGTTCTTTCTAAAAGGTTAACACCTTGAAAGGATCTCCATCGCGGCTAGTTCACCAAGCCTAAAGAATGGAGAATCTATCACAAAACCACCAAGATCCAATAGAGATGGTGGAAGGGGAGAAGGCATGACTTTTCATGGTTGAGGATCTAAGCTGTGGGACATCATTTGTCATGGACCTTATATTCCTATGAAAAGTTGCGGGGATGGATCTTGGACTGGTCAAAAGATTGAGAAGAAGCCACGAGTTGACCGACCCAGTTTTTGAAAAGAAAAAACGCAAGTGAGAGCAGGCAGTCAAAAATTACTTTAATAATGTTTACTTGGACAGTGACTGCTCAAGGATTATAACTGAAAGAATGAATGATTTCCTCTCACTCAAGGCCTACCAAAGAGGGAGTGTGTCTTGTGGAAATGACAAGAAAGGTCACATTCTTGGCCGCAACAAAAATTGGTAAGACATCCTCTCATGAACTGAAAATGTGGCATAGAGAAACCTGGTCCCTCTATCACTCTACTTGCTGAAAGCTGATTCTGCAAGATCGAGGACCAGGTAGCAGATATCTTCACCAAGGCACTAAGCAGGGAGCACTCTATAGGAGATGGGTTTGATCGAGCTCAACTTGTTGCCCTTCATCAAACTTCTTCAAGCTTAGCTATGTTAAGAGGAAAGGTACAAGGTTAAAAGGGGTTTTTAGGAAGCATCTAACTCGCTCTTGTACTATTATAGGTACATACACGTGGCAGGGTCAGGACAGCGTAAGCATAAGTGACATTGCACATCTCAGAGCTTTTGCCTCTTCTTCAAAATTGTCAAGGGACCTGGTGTCCATGACTCAGGTTAGTAGTCCCGTCAGTGCTTACTTATGTCTAGAACTGTCTAGAATGCCATGTCATTAAGAGTCTTCCACTTCCTATTCCGATTTGAGCCCTTTAAATGCCTGTCCATCCTGAACTTCTTCGTACCTCAAAAGAAAACCATTCCTCTTCAGATCATGCCAAATTTTTTTTACCATATCTAAAATCTGAATCATCCTTCCCAATTTGCTAGAATCTAAACCCCACCATATCACTACAGATCCCAAAGATAGTCTGACTCTGGTAAGTCCCACTTCCATCGATTATTCTAGAACAGATAAAGGACTCCATGAGCCCTGTGTAGACCTTCTCTTTGACGACTCTAAATGAGGGGGAGTGAAACAGGTTTTAATATTATGAAAAGTGGAACTGAAATTGTTAAGGGGTTTGAAGAGGCCTTGGAGGCAAAAGAAAGCGATGAAGGAACTCAAAAAGATTTGATGGCAAAACGAATGAAGGGAAAGGAACCTATTAGGGAAGATATGGATACAATACGCAAGGCATGCAATCCATTGGAAGAAAGGTATTTGTCATGAGTAATCCTTATGGTAGTGCAGAAGAGACATCATGCACATCTGCTCCCTGCGAATCATAACAATCCTAACATGACAGACAAGGATGAAAACACCTTGCCATATACTGTGACAGATACCAAGATTTTCCACCTTATGGAGCCTAATGTTTACTAGTATAACTACGCTAAAATCCAAGGTACTAGCCATCCAGCTTATTACCATGTATTGGTTGATGATAACGGATCCGGCGCAGCTACAAACTAGCTATGCTACTTATGCAAGGTGCACACGTTCGGTCTCCATGAATCCACCAGCCTATTATGCACATTTGGTTGCCCATTGTGCACGATATTACATTGAAGATGCATGTGGAGATCATGGAGAAATAAGGATGCTCAAGAAGGCAAAGGGACCAGATCTTAGTGGTCTTACTGAAGTCGACTCTTAGCTAAGGCGAAAATCTTTGTCTAGACCCACTAATCCTTTATTCTTGAGCCCCTTCTAGTCCCCCTGAATAGCTGGCCCTTTGTATTCCATTTGTAACGACCTGTCCGATCGTTATTTAATATTCCGCGAACCCGTGCCCAATCTAGGTCTAGTTTTGTAAATAATAAGCTCTATGGTGCGATTTAAGGGTTAAGAGTGGGAAAAATTAATTTCGGAAGAATTAGAAAACTGTGGTCCAGGGAAGGAAGTGGACCGCTATAGCGGTCAAGGGACCTCCATAGTGGTACCGCTATAGCCGCATTTCGACCGCCGCAGCGGTCCACGTGGAACAGTGACCGCATTTTGGTCACTTAGTTTATTTTTCTCTCCTTTTTCAGTAAAAGACTCCCAAAGGCTGCTCCTAGGGTTCCATATGAAAGAAAACCCTTGTACAGAGAAAAAGAGACCTTTCTAATTTCCACCCCACCATTCCCTACGACTATTACCTCTCATGGATTCGGATGAAAGCTAGGAAGACGAGCAATTCATGGAGATTCAATTAGTTATTCGTCAGTAAGTTAGGTTACGATTTACTTGAGTTAGACTTTTGTTAGCGAATTGTATATACTTTTAGAGTTGACGGGAGACTGCATGATTAGGTCTTCGGACATGGAGTTAGGTTGGACATATTCTATAACGTAACTAAAATCTTGTGTAGATAGTGGCTAGGGTAACAATGAATGGTTAATGATGTGAGTACTATTATCACCGAGGTGTATTTCGTGCTTAATTTATCCCTAGGAGTGGGTGATTTCCGTCTTTGTTTCCGGTTATATTGAATTATTCACATGGCTGTCTTTCTTGTAAATAAGAAATTTGTATTGAGAGGTCCGAGTAAGTCGGACTAGCACAATGCCTATCAAGGGCATGATTTATGATTTGGTTGATTTATTGCATCATCGCATCGTATTGCTTGGTTACGAGGAAATACGGGGTGGCGTGAAAATTTGAGTATAGGGGAAATTGCATTGTCTGGTCTTTTGGTCGTTGAGTTGGATACGAATATTCTATGTGATATGGATCCGCATCTGAGGCTCTTTCGGGAGCGGAGGATTTATGGCTCGAGTCCGAGGAGTGAATCCGGAACGAGTGGTACATGGACACCATAGGTCCCCTGCAGGTCATGACTACTGAGCTATGACATCAGTTAGCATGTATGTACAGTATAGTTGGGCCCTTGCATCGTATTCTGCATTGCACTACATCTCATATTCCTATGTTATGCACGTGTGGACTACTGCCATTGGTATTGTTTATTTAGCTTTATGATTTACGTGAGATTGTGTGTGGAGGGGTGGTTAATATATGATAAATGTGGTATGACTTTCAAATAGTGAACCATTCCCTAGGTGCACCGTATGATAATAAGTAAAATTGAGTAAGTGAGCTTTACGAACAGTTAAGGGTCGGAATTAGAGGGTATGATAAGCGTGGAGATGAGAGTCAATAGGTTGAATGAAAGGAAGATAACGGTTGTGATTAAGTAGAAAACCTATAATTCTTGGAAAAGAAAAGGAGCGAGCAGTTGAGAGAGGAAAGGTAGGTGGTGAGAGTGTAAAAATCTTGAGATTCATTGACTTATCTGCTATCTTATTGACTTTACATTGTATTGCGTAAACTAACTTTAGTCAACCTATGATGCTTACCAGTGCGTGTGGTGTACTGATACTACTCTTGCTGCCCCCTTCTTGGGTGTCGATATGTTACAGGTCTTAGTTGAAGTTTCGTCGTGTGGATTCATCAGGCATTCCTCTATGACCGCTCATCTCACTCCGAAGAGGAGAAGTCGTGTCATTTACTAATCTTTTACGCCGTAGGGAGCTCTTGTACCTGTCTAGACTAGATCCCGGGGATTTCTTTTCAGCTTTATTGTATTTTAAAATAGAATCTGTACAAAGCCTTCACTTTAATTTTGTGATTTTGAAAGATTGTTGTTGCAACTGTTTAATAGTTGGGTACAGTTGGTAAGGGTTTGCCTACTAGGGTAGTATTATGGTAGGTGCCCGCACGACCCGTGGGTTGGGTCGTGACACCATCGCTTAATGACTATGGCACTCATGGCAGTTTAAACATTATTTTTGTACTAACTAAGACTACTATGATTTTTATATGCTTAATCTAATTTGGGCAACTACTCTGATTTGTGCAATGGTCTTAATACTTGTTGTTACTATTCTTGCTTATGTTGTGTTGCCCTAGTGGCCATGAATTAATGCTACTGAACTTTTTTTTTGGCTTATGCTACTTTTATTACTCTTTTCAATGATGCCAAAAGGGGAAAGAAAACAAAAGGGTGGGAAAGGGAGGAAGAATGATGTGAGAGAGACAGTTTGTCATCATCAAGAAGGGGAAAAATGACTATATGTATGTTTTGATGATTTGACAAACCTTACTCAAGGAACCAGAATACTGCAATGTATCTCGAGGTTTGAGACTTAGGGGAACAAATGAGATATCTGGGTAAGGGATCTGGTCCTTAGATGGAATACAAAGAATGTCGCTTTGTCATCATCAAAAAGGGGAAAACTGATAAGAAATGATATGTTTTGATGACATGACAAACCCTAAGGAACCAGATGCAATTAGGTTCATCTGTTTGAACTTGGTTAACCTTGTAATATCTCAGATGCTTCTTATCTAACATGCTTCTTGAAGGATCAGATGCTTGCAGGAACTACTCATATATGAGAGACCAGATATGTTGATTTAGAAGGACCATATATGATCACATCTCCAGCCTGCTCAGCCAACAATGTAACTGTAGAGCTACTGATAGTGTATCCAATACTTACAACGTGTTCGAAAAACAGGTGAGGAACCAAGTTCCTCCAGATAAAGGTTGTGGTTACTGAAGTTGAAAGTCCAAATCCATAGCTGTAAAGTAAGCGGCTGAAAAGTACAATGCAGTTGTACATCGGTACCTCATCAAGGCCGATTGATTAACGGTCTAGATTTCACGAGTGGTCATCTCTACTCTCTCTCTCTCTCTCTCTCTCTCTCTCTCTCTTTCCGTGCATATAAAGACATCATCTTCCAAGAGAAGACTTCTTCTTGCACAATCCGAAAATTGCTCCATCCAAAGTGCAAGTCTCCACTTTGCAAGGTGTTCCTCAAGAACAGAGCCACAGCAACCCGAAGGACCAGGTCCACAACTGAAGATGTTTTAGGTCTTTAGGTTGTTGAGTCTTTGTTTTTTTGTGCTTAAACTGTAAACCTACTCTTCCGTGAAAAGAAGCTATTTTTAGCTGTCCAAAATTCTCAAGGTTTCTTCCAAAAGCTGTTGAGTGTTACACTAGGATGGAGTTAGCTTAGTTGTATTAGTGTGTGGCTAGAGTTAGTCACTGTGGTGAATTTTCAAAGGGCGCCTTTAAGTGGTACACTAGGCTGGGGTAAGTCTAGGTTTATTAGTGTGCTTGGCCAGGGGTAGTCAAGAGTGAGGGTTGCATAAGCGTTATTGTAAGGGTGAGGGATTATGGGTGTTAATTCCAAGCTTACGATAGAGGTATAACCTGAGTTGCTCGGTTTGTGGAATTGAAATCTTACAGGGGTAGGTCGTGGTTTTTAATCCCTTGAGCAAGGAGTTTTTCACGAAAAAAATCATGTGTTGATTCTCGTACTGCATTGCATAAGGGAACTGGTACACGAGCAGTTTTCTCATATACTATTTGGTGGATGCACAGCCTTTAACTCATGCTTTTGTCATCTACGCATTTTATCAAACACTTGGTGGGCATAAAGTCAAACAACTTTCATTAATGGTGTTTTCATCCAATTACCCAACCTCTTACTTTTAGGTGATTCTACAATCTCAAATCAATATAATTAACATTATTCCTCATCACCTATATGATTAAAACAACCCTAAGTCAACACTCCAAACCATGCAGTAGTTCATACGTTTCTTCCTATCTAACCCATTAAATTATCTCTTAAGAACCTAGAGTCCATAATCACCAATTCAAAGCTATAATCGATTGTAATAGGAAATCCTTCCATACCTTAATCTCTCCAAAACACTCAGAGAAGAACCCAACTTTGGAGAAGAATCCCAAAAATGTGAACTTGAATCCTTGAAAAGGGTTTTCTTAAAAACCTTAGGATTGTAGAGTAGAATCTTATTAATAATCCATATATGGTGTACTCCTTGTTAATATGATGGAATAATACTTAAGGTTTGAGGACGAACTCAGCTTAGGATATTTGGAGAAGTTTTAGGGTCCTTTGTTACATCCCGTATTTTTGGATCAGGAAATTGAACCGTCCAACATGAGCAAATTTACCCGAGCCCGGAGAATTTGATCATATCCAAGGATAAAAATCAAGAGCTCGGTGTACACAAGGAATGAAGTCTCAAAATGATTTAAGATGAAAAAGTGTGATGACGGTAATTGAAAATAATATTTTGTGTGTGTATAAAGAAGCTATGGATAAGTGTTATACCACATGATTATGATAATGAGTATGAGAAGTGTGTTCAAAGTGACTAGTATTTAAATGAGTTGAGATCAAGAAATTAATTATATGTGTAATTGAGTAAATTGGGGATCATAGTGGAAGTAAATAAATCAATTGGAATAGTTGGATAATTTTTAGGATGGGCACATGTCCGTGTGACTCATGGCTATAAGTGATTGTGTGTGTTTGTATTTATATAAGTGATGGCACCTTTAAGTGATTAGTGTCAAGTTGTAGGCCATAGAGACCCCACGTTTAAGGACAAGAATGTATTGTGGAGAAGGAACCAATGGGATTAATCTAGAGGGTGGTCCAGTACTTCCTATTATTCCTGTGACAATGAATACTCAATAGTGAATGAGAATTTAGTATAAAAATACATCTGAAAAATTGTTCAACTATAATATCCGCATGGGATTAATCTTAAAGCACTAACACAAAGAAGAACATATAAAATTAGCTCCTAACTAAATTAATTAACTATTAAAATGATGCTAATGCGGGTTTATAGGCTAATCCTCTTGTACGGTGGTGGTATATATCTTCTTTAGTGTTTGGAATCTATGATGGAATCCATTGTTGGTAGGTACTCACACTCGTACCAAAACAACGCAAACCATTATCTTATATATCGATTAGCACCATCATCCTTTTGAATAACCAATGAAAGATATATAATATATTCCAATTAAAATGGAAAACGACTAGAATAAGCAATTCTTCTTCTTTAATCGTCACTTACCTTCACAATAGTGCGGTCTCGGCGGTATCGATTATATATATATATATTTACTTATATATAATATATATATATATATATATATATATATTTAACAATATATATATGCCATATTTGTATTATTGAAGGAATATCAACAGCTCATACAAAAAGGAACAACAACGTCCTTGCTCTTTCTCTTTTTGGAAAATTCATTTTCTTTTCTTTCTACTTCTAGGAAAAAAAATGGGTGCTGCACGTTGGTATTTATATATAGATACATATACAGATTTCAAAACATATCAAATGGGGAAATATCTCTTTATGAAGATATGGGCAGCAACGTTATTCAATTTCGTATCGGGTTTCGTTCACCGCTTGGATCTCGTTGTTCCATTTTGTCGTGTCGTTGGATCCGGACTTTCTTCAAAGTGAAGTAAGGAGGAAGAAGATTATTTCATGGCATATAAGGTAATAATTCTCCTCTCCTAGGTATATTTAAATTCATCCAAGTCATAGTTATATTGTGGGATGAGAAATACGAAAATTATACCGTAAATCGTATTTGATGTTGTTGTTGGCTTATGGGCTATTTGTTGGACTGTTTTCTGGGTTATGTGGACATTGGTATAGATGGGAATTGTGGTAAATAGAATGAATAAGATGTTCTTGAGGCTGTTGCATATGTCTATGTGTGTATGAAGAGAATTGATGGAAGATTTATCTATATAGATTTGGACTAAAACTCGAGGAAAGAGATTTTATGTTCTTGAATTAGTTGAAAAGGGATTGTGGCATAATTCTTACTTGATTTGATCTTGCAACTTGCATGTACGATTGTTGCTAATGTTGTTACCATTGATTGGGAGTTGTTTAAAGTTGGATTGGAGTGGGTAACATAAGGAAAGAGGTTTTAGAATTTTGTTAAGTAACGTCTTTAGCTTAGACTTTGGATTCTAAGTATACTATAGTTAATACTTGATATCAAAATTGTTGTTGTAGATTGGGGAGCCCGAGATCTGATTTGTGGTTAGCTTGGAGCGGATAAGGTATGTTAAGGCTATCCCTTCTTTCTTTTTGGCATGAATTACATAAACGAGCGAACGATGACACATACATGACTCACCCTATGAATTCTAGTCCTCGGCGGTACTTGACATATGTTGTCTTTGATTCTCAAGTGTTAGTTCATTCTAATTATTCTATTGAGTCTCGAGATGATGATTTAGTTTGCATATGGTTGCTCATGATATTCTACTCGTGCATCTTTGTTAATATATCATTCAGGAGCCCGGGCCGGGTATGTATTCGTGCACAGTTTCATTGCATTATTCACCGAGTCCCTCACTAGAGGGCCGGGTACGGTATATACAAGATTATTATATTATATATGGATCGGGCCGTACGTTCCTCGACATTATTATATTATATATAGATCGGGCCGTACGTTCCTCGGCATTATTATATTATATATGGATCGGGCTGTACGTTCCACGGACTTTCGGTATATTATAATCTATGGGTCAATTTCGGTCATATAGAGTTACAGTTATTCTCGGATGTTAGCCACGGATGCATTCAATTATTGATCTTGGTTTTCATGATCCATTTGTACTTGATGTTCTTATGCCTTACATACTCGGTACATTATTCGTGCGACGTCCCTTTGCCTAGGGCGGCGTGTTTATGCCACACGGTCCCGAGATTGTTTTGCGAGTAAAAGTATTCGACTCTACGGGATGGTTGGCTATCATCTGGGATTGGCAAACTCCATTTTCTTCATGGAGCGATCTTGCCGAGTCATTATGGTTATCATGTGTGTGTACGGGTATGTCGGGGCCCTGTCCCGACTCATATGATTCAAGTGTTTACTCTTAGAGACTTTGCAGACAGTGTCCTGTGGTTAGTATGCTAAGATGTCATGCATTGAGTAAAGCGACCATGTAGGCCGATATGTCAGCTTGACTTACTCAGTTTTTGATTAATTGAGTATCGTTCGCAAATTTCTATGGTTTGACGGAAAGTACCTTATTATAGTTCCGAAATTTTTTATATATGTCCAGTTTTATTATATGAATACCAGAGGGTTCGCTCAGCTCTAAGTAAGAGTTGGGTGCCCATCATGCCCTATCGAAATTGGGGTGTGACATCTTTCTCCTCAAAAAGTCGGTAAAACATGAAGTAGAAAGAAAATTTAAGAAAATTTCATGTTCTGGGGTTTTTATAGCCGAGCAAGTCCTGTGACACGTCCTGCAAATCACAAGATTGACCTACAAAATGCATCCCTAACGCACGATGTGACAGTAAGATGTGCTTTTTTTGGTGTTCCACCGGCGAAATACAGGTTGAACCGCGGATTGATCCTGCGAAATGCAGGTTAGTAAAACGGTCATAACTTTTAACTCACAGGTTTGTTTGAGCTCCACTTTATATTTTTGGAAATATATTTCAATGTTCTACAACTTTCATGTTTTGGTTTTTCTCAAATTCTCAACGGATTTTCACGAAATCATGCTGGAAAGCAGACCTGCCGTAAACTTAACCGATTCTATCAAATCTTAATACCATAGTACTTAACCTGTCTCAAATTTTAGATTAATACTCATTTAACACATTCACACTTAATCTAAATTTATTGAGTGTTACACCAACCTCCATACCATATCTATCAAAACCTCCCCAAAACCAAATTTCCTGAGAATCTTTATTAGAAATAGCAAAGAAAGCCTATCATAGGCTTTTGCCATATCTTGTTCAATCACAACATTCACATGCTTGGCTCTTATATTGATGTCTGTGATAATCTCTTGAGCCAAGAGTACATTCTCAACAATGGTCCTCCCTTTAACAAAACTTGTTTGAGTATTAGAAATCAATTCTGGTAAATGCCCTACCAGTTTCTCATGTAATACTCTAGAGATGATTTTGTTAGCAAAAGAACTCAAACTTATAGGTCTCATATCCCCAAAGTTGTTGATCTGCTCCTTTTTAGAGATTAAAACCAACTTTGTGTGAGTATGAACTGCGGAAGTTCAGAACCACAGAAAAAGGCTTTAACCATCCCAGTAATGTCCTCCCCTATAATGTCCCAACATTTTTGATAGAATAATCCTATGAAACCATTAGGTCCACTAGCACTTTCTGCATTTAAACTGCAAACTGCTTCTCTAATCTCTTCTATTTCAGGAAGTTGCTCCAGTTTAAGATTTTGCTCTGCTGTGATGACCTTCGAGATATGCGTCAATAAAGAGAAGTCATTTGGCATAGTATCTTCATGAATTATTTCTGGAAGAATCTCATTGCCTCATTGCCCATTTCCTCATCTGAGCTAAGCCAATCTCCTTGATTATTCTTAATTCTATGCTCTTGTAGCTTTTTCCATCTTCCATTTACATATGAGTGAAAGAATTTGATGTTTCTATCCCCATCCTTAAACCACCTCATTCCTTCTTTCTGCTTCCAGTATTCTTCCTCCAGAAATAAATATCTACTTAGCTCTGCTTGTGCTCTATGTAGTTCCTATCCATTTTTTGGAGTTGGGGCCAACTCAAACTGAAGTTCTTTTACTTTAATAGTATCTTCAATGGTGCAATCTACTGGAAAATGTCCCCATAAGTATCTTTACTCCCTTTGAACCAGAGCCTTCTTTGCTTTCTTAATTTTGTGATGATAAACATAGAAAGGATTTTCTTCACAATTAGTATTCCAATTGTCCCTTATTACATCCTTGAAAGATTGGTGATAAGTCCAAAATTTTAGGAATTTAAAAGGCTTCTTTATATATTGCAAGACACCATCACAAACTAAGTGCAGAGAAGCATGATCAAACCCTGTCTGATCAAAAGTTGAACTTCTGATTGAGGTTTCAAATCCAAGAAGGCTTGTGTCACGACCCAACCAGTGGGCCATGACGGGTACCCGAAGCTGGCTACCGAGCACCTCTCATTATGTTAACCATCATATCCAACCTGTACACACGTAATCACCAAGACAATACATATAGATATACAGAAGCCCTCACAACTAAGAAACGATACATAACAATATACACTGGGGTGATCATAAGACATCCGCTACCCATACATATGTATCTACGAGCCTCTAACTAAAGTACTGAACATAAGGACGGGATAGGACCCCGTCATACCCGAATATGTACACAAAAGAATATGTCAAAAATTGCACCTCCGGAGTAGGGAAGTGCTCCTGTGCAAGCGTATCCGGCTCTAAAGATGCAGGACCGTCCCCCTCCACCACTGTTGGCATGAACACAGCATCCAAAAAGAAAAGACGTCAGTACAAACAATGTACTGAGTATGTAAGGCATACATGGTAACATAACAAGGAGTATAGAAAGCATAAGAAGAGAAGATAACTGTAACTGCTTGCCTCTTAAGGCGGAATCATGCATGCTAACTTATATCAATAACAACATCATGTCATGTATGCATGTGTAAACTTCCCAACCATATAGGTACGGTGTGATCATCATTAGCCCGCGTCCAGGCCTCCCGCGTTTGGGGTAAACATCTCAAGCTGCCCACTAGTGGTGTCTGCCCATGCCATCTAGACATGGTGTAATCATCATCATAGCTGCCCACTACGCCTGTCGTAGTGGTGACTGCCCGGCCATATAGGCGCGGTGTAATCATACATATACATAATATGAGGCATGCATTAGAGCTCAAGTAAAAGCTATCACTCTTTCAGAGTGACGTAAGGTCGGGAACCTCCGATTATATTATGGAATAATCATCATCGCTATGCCTCACCTCAGGAGAACTAATATCATGAGGTGAGACAACAACAAGAATTAACATCAGTGAGATCATAAAATTGGACTATTAAACTCATGAAATCATCACTATCATCATTATTACCATAGAACACATCCCATCTCTATCTCGTGGGAAACTCTTAATACTCTTTAGCTTTCGTCTTTTGGAATGTAAGAAGGTCATGGGAATTACTGAAAAGAAATCACAATATATAAGGATCATGCCTTTGAAGGAAGGGTTAGCCTTGCATACCTTTATATCCTTTTAGCTCTATTCCCTACTTGCTTGCCTTTCGAGCTCGCGATGCTACCTTCGCGAGAATTTGTACTAAGATTAGACAACCGGAAACATACTTAATCTTAAGCTAGAGCAACTAAGAGTAATTGAAAATTTGGCGACATTTCCTTCATTTCAACAACTTCTTCCATAAAATAAAATAACCCTTAAACATCAATAAGAAAACCCATGATAACATAATCACTAAGTTCTTCAAGTTAAACATTGTTTACTTCTTAAATCCACCTTCAAAATCATCCATACCATACCTATTGTACAACTTCATATTCATTCTCATATAATACCTCTTTAACATCATTTGTATTATTCAACACAAGATTGTACTCATAACATGTCAAGAACTATTATTCAAGCTAAGTCATCATTCAAGAATATCACTATTTCCATATTTGTACTCCATATTCTCCTCCCTTCCATAATCCAAGTCTTTTCACCTCTCAATATTCTTAATAATATGAATTGAACATAAAAATTACCTTTGATGATGTAGGAATGGACTTTGGATGTAAATACTTCACTTGGAGAAAACCCCACTTTAACACCAAAGAGATTCTTGGTTTGCACAAACCCTAGAGAGTATTCTTGCACTAGATTCTACTAATTCTTGGTGTTTACTCCTTGATTTCCCTTGGATATATAATAATATAATGAGAAATTTTTTCTAGAACCTTCAAAACTTGGAGAGGGAATGAAATCTAAAAATATAGGGTGTGACTCGTCTATTTATAGCTAGAACTGGAAAGTTCCAGATAAGCAGTTTGATGAGCGGGTCGACGACCCGTCGACGTGTCGACGGTCCGTCGACTTGGTCAGTCGACTAACACCTGAGAATCTCTGATTGCAGAAGCATGTTGACAGTCAGGTTGACGGTGCACAGTGACGGGCCGTTGACATGCAGTGACTGGTGTCTGCAAAATTTCCCTGATTCAGTTCAGATTTCGCCGATTCGATTTGTTCAACTTCTAACCCCGTAAATCACCAGGAATACATGCTGGTACATTTGTATTCGGGGTAACATATTCTCTACCTTAACTGTCTCCCACGGGCTTTCTTCTCTTGCCTCAAATGTCTTTGGAATCTTAATTAGAATCATTAAGTATCCCTTTTTACTAGTAGGGATATCATATACACCTTAACTTACGTTGGCCTATTTACCGCATAACGACATGAAATTTTCTGAGGTGTAACAGCTTGATTGCGCAGGATTCTATCAAGTCTCTTGAAGATGCAAGCTTCTTGTGTACTTCAATTCCACTAAGTAAATTTACTTCCATTGAAGCCTAAATCTGATAAACCACTGCTTTGTAAACATTGAGCAAAATCAACTGTTTCCTGAACTGTAATTAGCAATCCACTTTGTTTCTCCTCCTCAGATAAGATAACATTAAAGTCCCCCTACTAGCCATGGAATATTGTTAGCTGGCGTCATCTGGATTAAAGAATCCCATAGATTCTTTCTCTCTTTCGTCACACTTAGCATAAACAACTGTGATAAAAAATTCATGCAAGCTTCCTACCAAATTCATCTTCATTGTAGCTTGCTATTCAGTGTCTAAAACTACTAATCCTTGCCAATTATTAGATGAAAAAATAGATATCTTTCCTGAACAATTCACATAGGCATTTTGATATCCCAATCTATTCTTGTAAGAATCTAAATGATCTGAGCTTTGGAATGGTTCCATAAGAGCTATTGTTATGACTCAAATAGCCGTGAGTGGCACCCACATTAATTTTCCTAGTAGGGTAACCAATCCCCTTAACCAATCATCATTTAATTAATCAATTTTAACACATTCAAGGATATCTCCAAACAGTCTAGTCATGCCATAAATAAATAAGGTGCGAAAGTCCAACTATTACAACCCTAAAATCCGAAAGTCATCGTACAAAAACTCTAAAACATAATTGTCTAAAGAATGAACAATTGTCTAAAATAGTCATAAATGTCTCAATTCATCTTAAAATCAACCCGAACCATCATACTATTTCCATTCATAGGTTTTCTAACCAATTCAACCCTTTTACAACCGGTTTTTATGCTAAAGCTATCATCTTTATGAAACTCTAAGTCTCAATCAATAATCTCCACTATTAATAACCAATTTCTCACCCTAGGAACTGATAATATATATTTCCTAGATGATTAAACAACAATAAAATCAATAACCCATCCATTATTCAAGGGTTTGCAATTTCTAGGGTTCTAACCTTTTCTTTCACCATTAAAGGATTCTTAATTCATGTAGAAACTTAAGAATGACAATGGAATGAACAATAAAAGGGTTGGAACTTACATTAGATGGAAGATCCACCAAGACTCTAACGAATTCGCCTCCTATTCACTGGGGAACAGTTTTTGGTGTAAAGTGAGGAATGACTTGAAATTCCACAATATAAAAGTCAGTTCTACCTCCCGTCGATTGCTGCAGCGGTTGATGCCTTGCTACAGCTGTCTCGCTATAGCGGGAAACCTCCAGCTATGGCGGACCTCATTTATTCCATGACTCCCTGCGGTGGTGAGCCTCACCCCATTACAACGGACTCACTAAAGCCATCCCACAATCGCTGCAGCGGTCCATTTTGACCAGTAGCTCGGGCTTTTCCACTAGTTTTTCACCCAAAAGTCCCAACACCAATCTGAGGCCCTATAGACACAAACAAAACATGCACATACACATAAAAACAAGTTACAGACTCACTCGCAGCCTAGGAATTCCCAACGGAGGTCTATTTTTCTAAGTCACCCCCATAACACCTAGCAGGTTATTACATCAGATACCAATTAAACACCCGTTCGTCCCCGAATCTTTTGATCTCAGCTTACGAACCTCTCTATCTAGGATTTCAATAGGATCTTCCTCATAAGATAGATTTTCATCCAATAAGACAGAATCCCAACGAATGATAAATGAACCATCACCATGATATCTCTTCAACATAGAAACATGGAACACTGGATGAACACCTGACAAACCTGGGGGCAAAGCCAACTTATATGGTACATCTCCCACACAATTGAGAATCTCAAATGGACCAATTAATCTGGGACTAAGCTTACCTTTCTTCCCAAACCTCATCACATCCTCATAGGTGAAAGCTTCAACAAAACCTGTTCTTCAACCATGAACTCAAGATCTCGGACCTTGCAATCCGCATACTCCTTCTGTCTACTCTGAGCCGCCAAGAGCTCTTCCTGAATCACCTTGATCTTATCTAATGACTCCCTCAAAAGATCTGTACCCCATGGCCTTACCTCAAAAGCGTCAAACTCCCACCCGATAGGAGACCTACATCTCCTTCCATAAGGAGCCTCAAACGGGGCCATATCAATGCTCGAGTGGTAACTATTGTTATACGCAAACTCTGCCAATGGTAAGAACTAATCCCAATGGCCACCGAAGTCAATCACATAAGCTAGGAGCATATCTTCTAGGACCTGAATAGTCTGCTCAGACTGGCCATCTGTCTGAGGGTGGAAATCTGTACCAAAGTCTATTCTAGTAGCCAATTGTAAATGCAAAGTCTTCCAAAACCAGGATGTAAACATTGTGCCTCTATTGTATATGATGAAAATAGGAACCCTATGCAAGCAAACAATCTCCCAATATAAATCTGGGCTAATTTTTGAGCAGTATGGGTAATCTGAACCAGTATGAAATGGGAAGACTTGGTCAATCTATCAACAATGACCCATATCGAATCAAACTTACCCAAGGTCTTTGGAAGACCAACCACAAAGTCCATCACAATCCTCTCCCACTTCCACTCTGGAATGGGCATCCTCTGAAGTGTACCCCCGGATCTCAGGTGCTCGTACTTCACCTGCTGGCAATTCAAACACTATGCAATGAACTCAACAATATCATGCTTCATCCTAGCCCACTAGTAGTGCTGCCTCAAGTCACGGTACATCTTGGTAGCTCCAGGATGAATGGAATATCTAGAGCTGTGAGTTTCCGCTAAAATCGTCTTAAGTAGATCATCAACACGGGGAACACAAACACGCCCCTTGTTTCTCAAGACACCCTCATCATCAATCACTGCCTCCTTGGCCTTACTATGCAATACTTGATCGCGAATCTTACTCAAACTCGCATCCTCGAACTGCCTGGCCTTAATCTGCTCCAGAAATGATGATATCGCCTTAATACAAGCTAACACTCTACTCGAACCAGACATATCAAGCCTCATGAAACTGTTAGCCAGAGTCTAAGCCTCCCTGGCCAACGGACGCTCTGACGCAATCAAACAAGCCAAACTACCCATGCTAGCTGATTTCCTGCTCAAGGCCTCTGCCACCACATTTGCCTTGCTAGGATGATACAAGATAGTAATATCGTAATGCTTAAGCAAATCATCCATCTTCACTGCCAAGAATTAAGATCCCTTTGAGTAAACACATGTTGAAGATTGCGATGATCAGTAAATACCTCTCAACGGGCACCATAGAGATAGTGCCTCCAAATCTTCAACGCAAAAACCATGGCTGTCAACTCTAAGTCATAAGTAAGATAGTTCTTCTCATGAACTCTTCAGTTGTCTAGAAGCATAAGCAATCACCTTCTTTTCCTGCATCAAAACAACACCCAAACCAGAACGAGAAGCATCACAATAAACCACAAAGTCCTTGCCCTCTACAGGCAAAGGTAGAATACAAGTTATGGTCAATAGAGTCTTAAGCTTTTGGAAGCTCTCCTCACACTCGTCGGACCACTGGAAGCGTACCACTTTCTGAGTCAAATGGGTCAAATGTGAAGCAATAGCAGCAAGCCCCTTCATGAACCGATGGTAGTAATTGACCAACCCCACAAAGCTGCGAATCTCCGTTACTGATATAGGCCTAGCCCAATCACTCACTGCCTCAATCTTTTTAGGATCAACCATAATACCTTTCTTTGAAACCACAAGTCCCAAGAAGGACACAGACGCATGCCAAAATTCACACTTAGAGAACTTGGCATACAACTCTTTGTCTCTCAGCAACCCAAGAACAACCCTCAAGTGTTTTTCATGATCTTCTTTACTCTTTGAATAAACCAGGATGTCATTAATAAACACCATCACAAAGGAGTCTAAGTATGGCTTAAAAATGCCATTCATCAATCCATAAAAGCAGTTGGGGCATTAGTAAGCCCGAAAGACATAACAAGAAATTCATAGTGCCCATACCTATTCCAGAAAGCTGCCTTAGAAATATCCTCTACCTGAATTTTCAACTGATAATAACCCGATCTCAAATCAATTTTTGAAAACACAGAAGCCCGCTGAAGCTGATCAAACAAATCATCAATACGAGGTATGGGGTATTTATTTCGGATGATGACTTTATTCAACTGGCAGTAATCAATGCACATCTGTATAGTCCCATCTTTCTTTTTCATGAATAGAATAGGAGCGCCCCACGGGGATATACTCGGATGAATAAAACCCTTACTAAGAATATCCTGAAGTTGTTCTTTTAATACCCTCAACTCTGTTGGTGCCATTCGATATGGCGGAATAGAAATAGGGCGGGTCCCTGGCTCTAAGTCAATGCATGCAGAAATCAATGTCATGGTCTAGTAGCATGCCCGACAAGTCTGCAAGAAACACCTCCACTAACTCACGTACCACAGGAACTGACTCCAGAGATGGACTGTCAACACTGGTATCATAGATATGTGCCAAATAAGCCAAGCACCCCCTATCCACTTGTCACGACCCAACTGGAGGGCCATGACGGGCACCCGGAACTACCCTACCGAGCACTTGTTATCATACTCTCATAATCACATCCAGGTGAGCCACATGGCTAACTCATAATTATCATGAACCAAATGACACAAGTTCCATCAAACTTAGGCACATCTATATAAGCATCATTAATTATGTCCATATATACAAGCCGACAAGGCCATCAAAATGATATACAAAATGTGATCCGATAAGGCTATGAGTTATCTAGCTATAGACATCTGTCTACGAGCCTCTACGAAAAGTATGTAATATCATAAAGATGGGACAGGATCCCGCCATGCCCATACATGTACACAAAAAGAATAATACCAACTATTGTAGTTCCGGATCAAATGGAGCATTTCTATGCAATCACCGATGAAGCAGCCTATGGGTCTGGTCTATCTCCCTGTCTACCTGCGGGCATGAACGCAACGTCCACAAATAAAAAGACGTCAGTACAGACAATGTACTGAGTATGTAAGGCATGAATAGTAACATGACAAAAATATGAAGATAACATAAGAGAAGGGGAACCTTTTATACCTCGCAATACCTCTTAAGATGACTATCATGCATACTTAACCTTTCTCTAAAGTAAACATTTCATGCATATACATAAAATGATATCATACCTGGCCGTATAGGCTCGATGTCACTCGTACCCGGCCATAACAAGGCTCGGTGTTATCCATACCCGGCCATATAGGCTCGGTGTTATCTGTACTAGGCCATATAGGCTCGATGTTGCCCATACCCAAATGCAGTGGTGTGCACGCAATAGATATTATACCCGTCCATATAAGCTTGGTGTCACAAAATAGCTATATACATATATGACATACATAAGTATCCAAAGGAAACATTACAACTCTATCAGGATGACATAAAGTCGGTAAACCCCGATGTCTATTATGGAATCACCCTTATCATCATCATCATCATCATTATCATCATCACTATAGAGAGCTTTTATCAATAATATCTTAAGAATCTTGAAGGTCATGAACTTCTAGCATTTCTAGGAATAGGACACTACGGATATCTTAGATGGATTCACAATAAGGAAATCATGCCTTTAGAAAGAAGTGTTAGCCTTAACATACCTTTACAACTCCTTATTTACTTAACGTTCTCCTCCAAAGCCCGCAAAATCTACATTCAAGAGGATTCGTACTAAGGTTAAGTCTTAAAAACACTCTTAAGTTCAAACTAGAATAATTGACGAGCTAATGAAATTTGGGCAACACTTCCTCTATTTTATCGACTTCCACCATATTACAAAATAGCTCCCAAACAACAATAACAACATTCACAATATCATAATCAAATAGTTATATTCAATTTAATCTCAAAACTCATTCTCATAATCAATTTATATCAACAACTTCAACACAACCCCTTGTACGCTTGTATACAACACTCCCTCATCATCACTATTTCCCCTCATAACAAGATTGTACTCAAAAAATTCTAACAATTATAACCCAAGTTAATTTACTACTCAAAATATCATCAAATCCATATTTGGACTTCCCCTTCCACTTTCTTCCCTCAATCAAGTTGTTCAACAACCAAGCATTCTCAGTAACATGAAATAGATGTGAAAACTAACCATTTATCACACAAGGATAAGCTTTGGATCAAATTATCCACTTAAGTGAAACCTCCAACTTCAACACCAAAGGAATTCTTAGACTCTACAAACCCTAGTGCGCCTTTCAACACTTGAATCCCTTGATTCTGGCCTTTTGATCTTTGATTACACTTGGGTTTGGTTGGATAGGATTAGGAGAAGGTCCAAGAGCTTTAAATGACTTGAGAAATGTTGGAAATGAATAAAAATGAGTAAGGGTCGGGTATATAACTTTTTAAAAAAATCTAGTACTGATGAGTAAGGGTTGGGTATATAACTTTTTAAAAAAATCTAGTACCGATCCGGATTTACGGTCCACTTTTACGGACCGTAAAAATTATACGATCCGTATAATTGGACCATAAAATTCAACCAGTAACTTACCCCTTCTGGAATCAATTTACGGTGGAAGTCAGCCAGATATCCGGTCCGTAAAAATCATACGGTCCGTATATCTGACCGTAAAGCCCATTTTTTCTGAAAACATATTCCCGTTGATTTGTTCAACCTTTAGTCCTTCCAATACCTACTAAACATGAACTTAACCCCTTATAACTATAAGATGAACTCGTCTAATTCTCCCGTATTCAAGGCTAGAACCACTAACGTACGACGAATTTCAATGTACAAAACCACGAGATGTAACACCACTAGCTTCTTTGCATGAATAAAGGATGAACTTAACCCCTTATAACTATAAGATGAACTCGTCTAATTCTCATTTAACCTTAGTAACTCCCGTATTCAAGGCTAGAACCACTAATGTACGACGAATTTCAATGTACAAAACCACGAGATGTAACACCACTAGCTTCTTTGCATGAATAAAGGAAATTATTTTCTTTGGAGAGGGACTAAGGTTACCCTTCCACTCAAGTCGCGGCACCCCGGGCATAGCTAAGATGACTGTCTTGGCATGACAATCTAGAATTGCAGGAGCTAACCAACTCATACCCAAGATTACATCAAAATCTATCATGTCTAGAATCACTAAATCCACCCAGGACAGTACAGATCGAAAGACTCTATCTACAATCACAAAGTCCCCAATTGGAGTAGATACATGTATAGGGGCATCAAGCAAATCACAAACCATGTCAAGACCCATATAGAAACATATAGACACATAAGAAAATGTAGAACAGGGTCAAACAATACAGAAGCCATCCGGTGACAGACTGAGATGTTACCTGTAATGACTGCATCTGAGCCCTCAGTCTCTGTCCTGCCAGAAAAGGCATAACAATAAACCCGTCCGCCATTAGCCTGTGAACCATTACGATCAACTTGCCTTGTCTGAGTCCGGGCTGATGCCCATCTCTACCAGACTGAAACCTTCCTCTATTAGGTTGGGTGCCACCTCTACCGACCGTGTGACCGCCACGCCCAGACTGAGTGCGGTTACCCCTATAAGATCCTCCCCCTCTACCTGATGTTAGAGCTCTGGGAGCCTGAAACTGAGTACCCTGGCCACCTTGCCTAAGTCTGGGATAATTTCTCTTGAAATGCCCACAACACCACACTCGAATCATCCGCGGTCTAGCATCGGATGCTGAACAGAAAGGGACAAAGCCAAGTAACCACCATAATCTGAAGCTTTGGTCTGTGAAACCACTGGCTGACTGGAATAGTGCTGACTGGCCCCTGGTAGGCCTCAACTGAAGCCTGCATGGCTGGCTGAACATGGCATCCCGAATAGACCTAGGAATTCTGGTCCTTAGAGAAAGAGCCACTAAAACTACCACATTTTCGGGCCTTCTTCTCCGCTTACTTATTATAACCATCCTGCTTAACACCTTCGACAATCCTAATATGATCCACTACTTCCTAAAAGGAAGCACCTGTTGCTGCAAGCTGAAGAGCTGACAACTGAAGAGCAGTGTTCAACCCTTTCACGAATCTCCTAACCCTCTCCTCCTCAGTAGGCACAAGCTGGAGGGCATAGCGAGACAACGAATGGAACCGAGCCTCATAAGCAACTATAGACAGATTACCCTACTCAATGTTACTAAACTCATCACGCATGTGGTCCCTCAAAGTACGAGGAATATACTTGTCTAAGAACACCTGATAAAACTGAGTCTATGTCAACAAAGGTGATCCCGCTGCCCTGTACTCTATAAAAGCCCTCCACCATAACTTGGCATCGACCAAGAGCTAGAAGGCCACAAACTCAACA
This sequence comes from Lycium ferocissimum, assembly GCF_029784015.1. Lineage (NCBI taxonomy): Eukaryota > Viridiplantae > Streptophyta > Magnoliopsida > Solanales > Solanaceae > Lycium > Lycium ferocissimum. Next base: position 26,528,447 of record NC_081347.1, on the reverse strand, counting down.
CCATACTTCTCTACTGCCCCTTCTTATGGAGCCTCTCATGACAGTCCATGATGAACTCGTAAGCATCCTCAACCTCAGTGCCAAAGAACTCTGGAGGCTTCATCTTAGTGAACCTCCAAAACAAATCATGCTCATCCCCGGTCAACACCAGACCTCCCACTGGTCTAGGAAATACCTCCAGTCCTAGAGCCTCATCCAAATGAGGAGCCACAGCTGCAGCATGCTGTAACCCCGGAGCACGAACTCTGCCTGGAGCTGGATCACCCACTCTGGAACCCTGAGCACCTGGAACAACTGATAACACACTCGCCTCTGTTAGCCCATTCAATAGGTTCAACACTTGAACCATGACGTCTGACAACAGTGGAGGAGCTATAATATCTAGCTGAGCTAATGCTGCTGCAAACTTTGTTGCCACATCTGGAATCACCTGAGGCTCAAGGGACTCAGCGCGGGCCTGACCAGCCGCAAGAGCCCGCCCCTAGCTGGTACTGTTGCTCCCTTGCCTCTACCATGGCCATAGACCCTGGCTGGGCCGCCACCACGAATTGTGGCCCCAGCGGCCTATCCTCCACCGCGAGTTGTGACCCTAACGGTCGGCACGGGTACCTCATTAGCTGCTGTTGCCACATAATTCCTCACTATCTGTGAGAGAATAGAAAAAAAAAAGTCAGATATCAATTTGAATCATCCATATACCAATTGGAATCAAGTAGCACGAAAGAAAGAAAGAAAGAATTTGAATTTTCTTAGTGTCCCATAGCCTCTCGAAGATAAGTAAAAATGGCTCTGTACCAATCCGTAAGACTCTGCTAGACATGACCTTATACAATGAGATTTACGAACCTAGGGCTCTAATACCAACTTTGTTACGACCCAAATAGCCGTGAGTGACACCCACACTAATTTTTCTAGTGGGAGAACCAATCCCCTTAACCAATCATCATTTAATTAATCAATTTTAACACATTCAGAGGATATAATAATAATAATAATAATAATAATAATAAAAATAATAATCTCCAAACTGTCTAGTCATGTCATAAATAAATAAGGTGCGGAAGTCCTAACTATTATAATCCTAAAATCCGAAAGTCATCGTACAATGACTCTAAAATATAACTATCTAAAGAATGAACAACTATCTGAAATAATCATAAATGTCTGAATTCATCCTAAAATCAACCCCAACCATTATACTATTCCCATTCATGGGTTTTCTAACCAATTCAACCCTTTTACAAGTGATTTTTATGCTAAAGTTATCATCTTTATGAAACTCTAAGTCTTAATCAATAATCTCCACTATTAATAACCAATTTCTCACCCTAGGAAGTGATAATCTATACTTCTAGATGATTAAATAACAAAAAAATCAATAACCCATCCATTATTTAAGGGTTTGCAATTTCTAGGGTTCTAACCTTTTCTTCCACCATTAAAGGACCCTTAATTCATGTAGGAACTTAAGAATGACAATGGAATGAACAATAAAAGTGTTGGAACTTACCGTTAATGGAGGACGCACCAAGACTCTAAGAAATTTGCCTCTTATTCTCTAGGGAACAGTTTTTGGTGTAAAGTGAGGAATGACTCGAAATTCCACAATATAAAAGTCAGTTTTGCCTCCCGTCGATCGTTGCAGTGGTTGATGTCTCGCTTCAGCTATCTCGCTATAGCGGGAAACCTCCTGCTATGGCGGACCTCATTTATTCCACGACTCGTTGCAGCGACGAGCCTCACCCTGCTACGACAGACTCGCTACAACAATCCCACAACCGCTGTAGCGGACCATTTTAACCAGTAGCTCTGGTTTTTCCACCAATTTTTCACCCTAAAGTCCCAACACCAATCCGAGGCCCTACAGACGCAAACAACACATGCACATATACATAAAAACACAATACGGACTTACCCGCGAGCTCGAAACTCCCAACGGAGGTCTAGTTTTCTATGTCACCCCCATAACGACCTAGAGGGTCACTACAACTATTAAAGCATAATGATTTCTACTAATCTTTGCTAATTATTTGACCAAAAAATTTACATCTTTCCAAAACAATTCATATAGGCATATTGATGTCTCAATCTATTCTTGTAAGAATCTATATGATCTGACCTTTGGAATGGTTCCGTAAAAGCTATTAAAGCTGTTATACCTCGAAATTTTTTTCGTTAATGCACAGTGAATAGAAAAATGAAGGGCACGAAGTATACGACATTTCATAAGTAAGAAATGGTATTCGATGGTCCTCATTGAGATTTCAAAGACATTCGAGGTAAGAAAAGAAAGCTACCAAGAAAGGGCAAGGTATACGTTATGTATCGGAAGGGATTTACGAGTACCGAGTTATTGATGACTTAATGAAATTTTGGAGAAGAGTTATAACATCCCTTATATTATTAGTGAGGTGCTATACAAGTGTCAAGAAGGTTCCCTAAGGATTGGAGATCGAACGAAACCACGAAAACCATTTCAAGGAAGTGGAGTTATACGACCACTTATACGGTCCGTATAAGGGGTCCGTATAACTCCCAACAGGGAGATGATTTTCAGGGTGGTGAACCACCGCCACTTATACGGATCGTACAATACTATACGGACCGTATAAGTGTCCGTATAGTACCCGACGGGCTGATTTTTAGTTTTTGTATAAATAGATGCCTTGGGTTCTTTTACTTCATTTTTCATCTTCTACAAGTATTGAGAGCTCAAAACCCTTCTCTAAGCACATTCCATTCAAGTCCAAGAGAACACAAAGATCAAAAGACTAGAATCAAGTGTTCATGTGTTAGAAAGCTTTCTAGGGTTAGAGGACTACAAGAAATACACGGGCATTGTAGCTAGGGTTTTGCACAAGTTGATAGCTGCTCCAAAGCTTGTTTCTATGGGATGAAAAGGTTAGTTTACATGCTTATTTCATGTGGTTGAGAATGTTTGGTTGTAGCAAAACTTAGGTAGAAGGAGAAGGTAGAAAATGAAGTCTAAACGTGGTTTTCATGATGTTTATAAGTAGTAATCTATATTGAGTCATCGTTCTTAGTATGATATGGATATAATCATATTATGGAAGGTAATAATGGTAATGAAGAAGTGTTATATGAAAAATGTGCTAAAATGGGTATGGAGTTGTTGGCATAAGTTAAACATAATGATGAGAGTTGGAAGCCTAATGTAATGTGATTACGTTATTATGATACCATGAGTGTATTGTAGGTGTTATTGTGGTTGTTGGGAGTTGTTTGGTTATATGATGGAAGTTGACGAAATAGAGGAGATGCTGCCCAATTTTCATTAGACTATGAATTATTCTAGTTTGAATTTAAGAGAATCATTAAGCTTAACCATGGTACAAATCCTTCTAAATGTAGATTTTTCAAGCTTCAACGGTGAACGTTGGGTAACTGAGGAGACAAAGAGGTATGTAAGGCTAACCCTTCTTTCAATAAGGCATGGTTCCTTGACCATATATCTATTTCTTCAAGAGCCTATGATGTCCTCCAAATGATCCTATCTTTAAAAACTACTAAAGCTCATGATTCTCGCTATGTTACGATTCTATGAAATTCCTTATATGATGAGTGATCCTCTAAGGATGGATGCAATGAAACGATGATAGTAATGATGTCAAGGATGCTTATGAGCTTTTATGTATATGTGCCTATGTATGACTATTATGTAACACCGAGCTTATATGGCCGGGTATGATATGTATCGCGCGCACACCACTGCAGTTGGGTACGGATAACCCTGAGCCTTGGTAGGGCCAGGTATGTATGATCACCGAGCCTTGCCATGGCCGGGTATGTGAAACACCGATCCTCCATGGTCGGGTATGCTATGATTATAAATATGCTATGCATATGATTATGCTAGGAACATGAGTTATGTAAACGAATACGTAAATGAGTAAAGATATGAATACGGATACGGATATGGATGTATGTACACAATCACGCATTAGAAATGGAAGGTCCCTATGGAAAGCTAGTAAGTGTTTATGTCGATAGTTCTACTACCTCTCATCTTATGTTATCTCTTATGTTGTTTACTATGCTTCTAATGATGTTGATCATGCTTTACATACTCAGTATATTCTTCGTACTGATCTCCTTTTGTTGTGGACACTGGGTCATGCCCGCAGGTGGCCAGGGAGACAGGCTTGATCCATAGCTTTATTACTCAGGGACTACGTAGCAGAGCTCCATCTCATTCGGAGCTACAACTTTTGGTATTTATTCTTTTGTGTACATGCTTATGGGCACGACGGGGTCCTGTCCCGCCTATATGATATGACATACTCTCCTTGGAGGCTCGTAGACATGTATATATGGTTAGATGTATTTGGCCTTATCGACTTATATTTTGTATATTATTTTGATAGCCTCGTCGGCTTATGTACATTGATATGGGCATAGTGGTTGATGATGATATAAATGTATTGTATATATATAATGAGTTTAGTATGAATGATGGATAGAAAGTATGAGTAAGCCATGTGGCTCACCTACATGCAAATGTGTGTGCACGTTAAAAGGTGCCCGGGTGGGTTAGCACGGGGTACCTGTCATGGCCCTTCGGTTGGGTCGTGACAAAAGTGATACCAGAGCAGTTCTGTCCTAGGGAGTGTGTACGAGTCGTGTCCAGTAGAGTCTTGGTTATGGGTGTGTTACGCGCCACACTTATAAACAAGAGGCTGCGAGCATTTTAGGAATGAATGACCTTCTTTCTTCATAAGATCGTGTGATAGAGCTATGACATAAGAACTTCTTTTTCCTTAACCGTGTGTTATGTATTTCCGAGATGCCTGTAAAGAGAAAGGCTACGGCAACCCAAAAGGGCAAAACAGTAGCAGAAAAGCGGGCTGAAAGAGCACCGCCAATGGTTGTAGAGGAAAGTGAGTCCCAGAATGCGGCTCAATCTTGGTCCTCTCATTCAGTGCCTGTTTCTGAGGAGCATGAGGGAGCCTCAGCCCCCGTTCTCCAAGCACCTCCAAACCTCCTCCACCGGATGCTTCAGGCCAAGATGTAAAAGAGGTCATTCATTTGCTTACTCAATTAGTTGCCGCCCACACTCAGCGGTAGGGTACAGGGCAAGGTGATAGGGCTGTTAGTGCAAGGGCCCATGATTTTATTAGCTTAAACCCTTCGAAATTCTTTGGATCAAAGCCGGATGAGGACCCTCAGAATTTTATTGATGGAATGTTGAGGACACTTCGGTTGATGCATGCTTCGGATATTGAATCGGTGGAGTTAGCATCCTATAGATTGAGGGATGTCGCGATCCATTGGTACACGGTTTGGATGGCTTCACGGGGAGCCAATGCACCTCCCCCGGTATGGCAAGAATTTGTAGACGCCTTCCTCCGACATTACCTGCCTCCGGAGGTTTGGCGAGCTAGAGCTGATAAGTTCTTGAATCTGAGGCAAGGCAGCATGAGTTCTTTGGAGTATAGTCTCCGCTTCAATTCTTTGGCTAGGTATGCTTCAGCCATGGCAGCGGATATGGGTGACCGAGTGCACCGATTTGTGAGAGGCCTAGGGCCCCATTTGATGGATAGGTTCTTGACTGCGTCCCTTCAGGACAATATGGATATCTCACGCATTCAGGCCCATGCTCAAAATTTAGAGGAAAGCCTACAGCAACAAAGAAGTGAGCGTGAGCATGATAGAGGGTATAACAAGAGGGCTAGATCTTCGGGTCCGGTGAGTGAGTTTAGAGGCGAGCACGACAATGAGCTTTTCTAGGCAATCAAAGCCATTCTATGACTAGTGCACCTCCACGGTTTTGTGCCGAGATTTGATAGATCTACTCATTCCGGCCGAGTAGAGTTTTTTCTTCGTTCTTAGGGGGTGATTCGGTCGGTGCGAGGCCACCCATGCCACGATGTTCCCAGTGTGGGAAGTTACATTGGGGTCAGTGCCGATTGGGTTCAGAGGTTTGCTATTCATGTGGTCGACCAGGCCATATTATGCGTGATTGCCCTTCAGTTGGTGGTAGAGGTAGGACCCAGCCTTCAGGGTCGGTAGCCGGATCTTCATCATCTATACACCCTATGAGGCCAGGTTCACATGCGCCAGTCGGCCATGGTAGAGGCAGGGGGAGAGTCCCCAGTTTTAGCGGTCCTCAGCACCGTATTTATGCTTTGGCTGGACACCAAGATCTTGAGTCTTCTACTGATGTTGTCACAGGTATATTATCGATATTTTCTCATGATGTATATGCTTTAATAGCCCGGGCTCCACATTGTAGTATGTTACTCCATATATTACGGGTCAATTTAGAATCAAACCGGAGTCGATCAAACCTTTTGAGGTGTCTACACCCGTTGGTGAATCGGTAATAGCTAGCCGAGTATATAGAAATTGTGTAGTTGTGATTTGTGACCATCGTACTATGGTTGACTTATATGAGTTAAAGATGGTGGATTTTGATGTTATTATGGGCATGGATTGGCTGGCTTCTTGCTTTGCCAATGTTGATTATAGAATGAAAATGGTTTGTTTCCAATTTCCGAGAGAACCAGTTTTAGAATGGAAAGGGAATACTGCGTCACCAAAAGGTAGGTTTATTTCCTATCTCAAGGCAAGAAAAATAATCACAAAATGTTGCATTTATCATCTAGTTCGGGTTCAAGATGTAGAAGCTGAACCGCCAACTCTTCAGTCAGTCCCCGTGGTGAATGAATTCCCGAATATATTCCCGGAATAGCTTTCAGGCCTCCCTCCAGAGCGGGAGATTGAATTTTCTATTGATGTGTTGCTAGACACCAAGCCTATATCTATTCCACCTTATAGAATGGCTCCCGCAGAGTTGAAAGAGTTGAAGGAACAATTGAAGGACTTTCTTGAGAAAGGCTTTATTAGACCTCGTTCTTCCCCGTGGGGAGTACCCGTGTTGTTTGTTCGAAAGAAAGATGGCTCCTTGGGAATGTGCATTGACTATCGGCAACTGAATAAGGTGACGATTAAGAATAAATATCCTCTTCCGAGGATTGATGACTTATTTGATCAATTACAAGGTGCCAAATGGTTTTCAAAGATATATTTAAGGTCCGGGTATTATCAAGTGAGAGTTAGGAAGAAAGATATCCCTAAGACAGCCTTCAGAATAAGATATGGCCATTTTGAGTTCCAGGTAATGTCATTTGGGCTAACTAATGCACCGGCCTTTTATGAATTTGATGAACAATGTGTTCAGGCCCTTCCTAGATTCATTTGTGATTGTATTCATCGACGATATCTTGGTGTATTCTAGATCGGAGGCAGAACACGCGGATCATTTGCGTACTGTCCTTAGAGTTCTTCAAACTCGAGAGTTATTTGCCAAATTTTCTAAGTGTGAGTTTTGGTTGAACTCAGTGACATTTTTGGGCACATCGTTTCAGCCGATGGTATTCGGGTAGATAGCCAAAAGATTGAGGCCGTGAAGACTTGGCCAAGGCCCACGACTCCTACGGAGGTTCGTAGTTTTCTGGGCTTAGCAGGTTATTACAGGAGATTTGTAGAAGGCTTTTCTTCTATTTCTGCACCACTCACAAAGCTGACCCAGAAATCAGCAAATTTTCAATGGACAGATGTTTGTGAACGTAGTTTCTAAGAGCTAAAAGATAGATTAACTTTTGCCCCAGTCCTGACACTTCCAAAGGGATTGGAAGGTTATGTTGTTTACTGCGATGCTTCAGGCATTGGGCTAGGCTGTGTGTTGATGCAACATGGTAAGGTAATTGCGTATGCTTCAAGGCAATTACGGAAACATGAGAGAAATTATCCAACCCATGACCTTGAATTGGCTGCAGTGATTCATGCATTAAAGATGTGGAGACATTATTTGTATGGTGTCCATGTGGATATTTATACAGATCATAAGAGCCTTCAGTATATCTTCAAGCAGAAAGAGTTAAATTTACGGCAACGACGATGGTTGGAATTGCTAAAATATTAGAATGTTGATATCCTGTATCACCCCGGAAAGGCAAATGTTGTGGCTGATGCTCTTAGCCATAGATCTATGGGGAGTTTATGTGATATTCGGCCAGAGAAAAGAGAAATGGCTCGTGAGCTCCAACAGCTAGCTAGCCTAGGAGTCCGAGTAGTGGACTCAGGTAACATGGGAACTACCATTCAGAATTCAGCAGCCTCGTCGCTAGTAGTGGAAGTGAAAGAGCGACAATATGAAGATCCCATGCTAATGCATTACAGAGATACACTCCCTCCGAAGGAGAAGTCATCATTTGAGATTGCAGGAGACGGAGTTATCCGATGCCGAGGCAAATTATGTGTTCATGATGTGGCAGGATTACGCCACCAAATATTGAGAGAAGCCCATTGCTCCCGTTATTCTGTCCACCCCGGAGCAATGAAAATGTATCATGATCTTAAATCTATATATTGGTGGAATGGGATGAAGAAGGATATAGCGGAATTTGTAGCTCAATGTCCCAACTGTCAACAAGTAAAAATCAAGCACCAAAAGCCGGGCGGATTGCTGCAAGCTATAGAAGTTCCAACTTGGAAGTGGGAAGTAATTAACAAGGACTTTATTACAGGCTTACCCCGTTCTCGGCGTAAGTATGATTCTATATGGGTGATTGTGGATAGACTCACGAAGTCAGCTCATTTCTTACCAGTCAGAACTACATATGTGGCAGAAGATTATGCAAAGCTTTATGTTAAAGAGATAGTGCGACTTCATGGTGTTCCAGTATCTATTATCTCTGATAGGGGAGCTCAGTTCACAACTAAATTTTGGAAGTCCTTCCAAGAGGGTTTTGGGACTCATGTGAGCCTTAGCACGGCATTTCATCCGCATACTGATGGACAAGCTGAATGTACCATTCAGACTCTCGAGGATATGCTACGGGCATGTATGATGGATTTTGGAGGTAATTGGGATGATCATTTACCACTTATTGAGTTTGCTTATAACAATAGTTATCATTCTAGCATCCAGATGGCACCGTATGAGGCTTTATATGGGCGAAAGTGTAGATCCCCAATTGGGTGGTTTGAAGTAGGAGAGACTAAATTGATAGGGCTAGACTTGGTCCAGCAAGCCATAGAGAAAGTTAAGCTCATATAAGATTGGTTATTAGCAGCCCAAAGTCGTCAAAAGTCCTATGCGGATAATCGTCGAAGGGACTTAGAGTTCCAAGTTAAAGATTGGGTGTTCTTAAAAGTGTCACCAATGAAGGGTATAATGAGATTTGGCAAAAAGGGGAAGCTTAGTCCCCGGTACGTTGGGCCTTACGAGATTGTGCGCAAAGTGGGCAAAGTGGCTTACGAATTAGATCTACCTCTTGATTTGGAGTCAGTTCACCCAGTTTTCCATGTTTCGATGCTTCGCAAATGTGTTGGAGATCCGACTAAGATCGTGCCAATAGATGATGTTCAAGTGACAGAAAAGTTGACCTATGGAGAGGTACCCATTGCCATATTAGATAGGCAAGTATGGAGGCTTAGAAACAAAGAAGTGGCCTCAGTTAAGGTTTTGTGGAGAAATAATAACCGAGAAGAAATGACATGGGAAGCGGAAGAAAATATGAAATCCAAGTACCCGCACCTATTCCAGCCCCCGGAAGAGATCCAAGATGAGACATCAAGATCGTGAGGTATGTATGTTTTTCTTTTTATGCATTTGGGTCGTGTGTGGACAAACCCTATTGCTATTATGTTGTAGCCCTGTGAGGCATTGTTATTATGGGCTGTTGTGACAGGATCGTAGTGCTATATTACAAGGGAAACTCTGGCGAAATTTTTATAGAATCCCCGAGAACTTAACATTCGAGGACGAATGTTCTTAAGGGGGAAGAATGCTATACCTCAGAAAATTTTCCGTTAATGCACAATGAATAGACAAAAAAAGGGCACGAAGTATACGACGTTTCGATAAGTAAGAAATGGCATGCGATGGTCCTCATTGAGATTTCAAAGACATTCGAGGTAAGAGAAGAAAGCTACCAAGAAAGGGCAAGGTATACGTTATATATCGGAAGGGATTTACGAGTACCGAGTTAATGATGACTTAATGAAATTTTGGAGAAGAGTTATAACGTCCCTTAGATTGTTAGTGAGGTGCTATACAAGTGTCAAGAAGGTTCCATAAGGATTGGAGATCGAACGAAACCACGGAAACCATTTCAGGGAAGTGGAGTTATACGACCACTTATATGGTCCGTATAACTTTATACGGTCCGTATAAGGGGTCCGTATAACTCCCAGCAGGGAGATTATTTTCAGGGTGGTGAACCACGGCCACTTATACGGACTGTACAATACTATACGAACCGTATAAGTGTATGTATAGTACCCGACGGGCTGATTTTTAGTTTTTGTATAAATAGATACCTTGGGTTCTTTTACTTCATTTTTCATCTTCTACAAGTATTGAGAGCTCAAAACCCTTCTCTAAGCACATTCCACTCAAGTCCAAGAGAACACAAAGATCAAAAGACTAGAATCAAGTGTTCATGTGTTAGAAAGCTTCCTAGGGTTAGAGGACTACAAGAAATACATGGGCATTGTAGCTAGGGTTTTGCACAAAGTTGATAGCTGCTCCAAAGCTTGTTTCTATGGGATGAAAAGGTTAGTTTCCATGCTTATTTCATGTTGTTGAGAATGTTTGATTGTAGCAAAACTTGGGTGGAAGGAGAAGGTAGAAAATGAAGTCTAAACGTGGTTTTCATGATGTTTATAAGTAGTAATCTATATTGAGTCATCGTTCTTAGTATGATATGGATATAATCTTATTATGGAAGGTAATAATGGTGATGAAGAAGTGCTATATGAAAAATGTGCTAAAATGGGTATGGAGTTGTTGGCATAAGTTAAACATAATGATGAGTGTTGGAAGCCTAATGTAATGTGATTACGTTATTATGATACCATGAGTGTATTGTAGATGTTATTGTGGTTGTTGGGAGTTGTTTGGTTATATGATGGAAGTTGACGAAATAGAGGAGATGCTACCCAATTTTCATTAGACTATGAATTATTCTAGTTTGAATTTAAGAGAATCATTAAGGCTTAACCAAGGTACAAATCCTTCTAAATGTAGATTTTTCAAGCTTCAACGGTGAACGTTGGGTAACTGAGGAGACAAAGAGGTATGTAAGGCTAACTCTTCTTTCAATAAGGCATGGTTCCTTGACCATGTATCTATTTCTTCATGAGCCTATGATGTCCTCCAAATGATCCTATCTTTAAAAACTACTAAAGCTCATGATTCTCGCTATGTTACGATTCTATGAAATTCCTTATATGATGAGTGATCCTCTAAGGATGGATGCAATGAAACGATGATAGTAATGATGTCAAGGATGCTTATGAGCTTTTATGTATATGTGCCTATGTATGACTATTATGTAACACCGAGCTTATATGGCCGGGTATGATATGTATCGCGCGCACACCACTGCAGTTGGGTACGGATAACCCTGAGCCTTGGTAGGGCTAGGTATGTATAATCACCGAGCCTTGCCATGGCCGGGTATGTGAAACACCGATCCTCCATGGTCGGGTATGCTATGATTCTAAATATGCTATGCATATGATTTTGCTAGGAACATGAGTTATGTAAACGAATACGTAAATGAGTATGAATATGAATACGGATACGGATATGGATGTATGTACACAATCACGCATTAGAAATGGAAGGTCCCTATGGAAAGCTAGTAAGTGTTTATGTCGATGGTTCTACTACCTCCCATCTTATGCTATCTCTTATGTTGTTTACTATGCTTCTAATGATGTTGATCATGCTTTACATACTCAGTACATTCTTCGTACTGACGTCCTTTTGTTGTGGACGCTGCGTCATGCCCGCAGGTGGCCAGGGAGACAGGCTTGATCCATAGCTTTATTACTCAGGGACTACGTAGCAGAGCTCCATCTCATTCGGAGCTACAGCTTTTGGTATTTATTCTTTTGTGTACATACTTATGGGCACGGCGGGTCCTGTCCCGACTATATGATATGACATACTCTCCTTAGAAGCTCGTAGACATGTGTATATGGTTAGATGTATTTGGCCTTGTCGGCTTATATTTTGTATATTATTTTGATAGCCTCGTCGGCTTATGTACATTGATATGGGCATAGTGGTTGATGATGATATAAATGTATTGTTGCCTAATGAGTTTAGTATGAATGATGGATAGAAAGTATGAGTAAGCCATGTGGCTCACCTAGATGCAAATGTGTGTGCACGTTAAGAGGTGCCCGGGTGGGTTAGCACCGGGTACCCGTCATGGCCCTTCGATTGGGTCGTGACAAAAGCATAATGATTTATCTTCTTTAGATCAATTAACCTCTCAAATGATTGATGAGTATTAACTGATCTAATATTCCAAAAAAGAACCGTGTCTATCATGAGCAACTTGATTGTTTAGCTTTGTTATTCCTTGTTTTAATCCCAGGGGATAAACTGTTGTATTTATTACTTCCTGCTTTTGTAGCACCTTTCTTCGTCCTTTCACTCTCTCTTGGAGATAAATCCCCTTCCCTTATAGCAGAATCATAATTATACTCCATGGAAGTGTTATCTTGTGTATACCGAGTCTTATATATATATGCATATCATACATATTGTCCCTTTGCACTTCAATTTGAAAAAGTTGACGATCCTCTATGACTGGAAGACTACCATCTAGTGGACTGGTCACTTCATGAATTTCCTCGGTTACCATCTGGGTATCCCCATCCTTATTCATGAGATCTACTTCCTTCTGAATTTCCCCAGAATTGGTCTTCATAACTGCATCCCTCTGAATTCTTTCCCTTTGTGAGATTATTACATTTGTATGTTCTTCAGCACCTGTCTCCAGTGAAATTTGGTCTTCTTTTTGAATTACATCTTATGGTCCATTTTTAGTGTTCTCTGGTTCTATTTCTTTCTTCTCCTCATTATCCTTATCATTATCATCCAGCCCCTGTTGATCAAATTTTGTTTCAAGGACTGATTCTGTGCTAGTAGTGGTTTTGGAACCTGATGCATGTGTCTCAAGTTGCTCATCTCTTTTATCTGTTAGTGAATCAACCACATTATTGAGCTGATCAACAAATTTAGCAGTTACCCAGGCCTTTGCTGATTCCTTATGTTCTCCCATCTGACTGTTGCTATTGACTTCCCCTTCTTCTTTTTCTTGATTTTTATTACTAGATTGTTGATGATGAGATAGCTTATCTGATAAAGATCTTTTGTTTTCCTTTGCAGCTGAACTTGCTCCTATTTGTGATTTACTGATTGCTTCCTCTTCATTTTGATCTTCTTCTTCATCCCCCAAAGTTACATACTTATTCATGACTGCTACACATGCATTTTCCTGGTTTGCACCAGTACCAATGTTATGATTTTGCTACTTTGAATCTGGCTTCCAGTTTTTTGGTCTATTGTTGCTCATAGTATTCCATACTTTTTCAACTCTTCCAGGTTTTTCCACTTCTTTTCCCTTTCCAACTATCTTGTCATTAGTAAGGATTTTACCTGATTCAGGTTGACTCTCCTCTTTTTCCTTATTCTTTTGCTCCTCTTCCTCTTCCTTGGGTTTTAAATCAGAATGCAACACATAGCACTCCTGCTCATTATTCCCTTGCAATTTACATCTTTTGCAATACTTTTGCATGTAATCATAATTGATTTTGACCCAATGTGTGATCACCTCTACAGAATTCTTCTTTCTCATCCCCGGGTTTACTCTCTGTGGTAGTGTACGGAGCAGATCTACTTCAACCTTAACACGAGCACAACTTGGTGACATTTGATTTTGTGTAGCCATATACACCAGCAAGGGTTTCCCCACTGCTGAAGCCAGGGAAAAAACTGGTTCCTTCACAAAATAGTTTAGAGGCAAATATGAAAAGGATATCCATGCAATTGCAATGGATGTTTCTTCATCCGGTTAGAAAACGGATCCTATTTTAAAGTTCTCATTGGGATATATGGCCAATTTTGGTGTGTAATGTAAGTTACACATAACTAAGGTAATATAGTTCAAAAGAAAAGAAAAAGAATGAGTCTATAACCTCATTCAACAACGAAATTCTACTTTAATGACATTACTCATTGGATGTCAAGTTTTTTTATGACTCATTATTTCTAATATTAGGAGGTGTAGTTTCAAAAACTAGAATAATAACGCAGTTACGCTAAATGAAGAAAATAAAACAACTAAGAAATAAATAAATACGAGCAATTACATGGACTCACAAAAAGTAAGTATTGGAATGAAAGATAAAAATATATATCTAAAAATATAAATTAAAATTAAAAATTAAAAGGTAAAAATAAAAAAGAATAAAGTAATAGAAATAAAAAAAATTATAAAGAAAATAAATAAAAATAAAAATAAAAAAGGAAAGAAATCTCTCTCTCTCTATATATATATATATAAAGCTAGAAATGAGCCAGATGATGTGGCATGCCTCAGTGACCAGCATCACTATTTATTTATTTTTTCAAAATTTTGAATTTTTTCCTTGTTCAAAACCTCCAAAAAGAATTAATATCTCTTTCCTCATTATTAGCATTTACTCATTTCTTGAAGTCACTCTTCCTTCTCGTTCTTTCTATTTTTTTGACGCAGAAAAAAATAAATTTTGACCTTCTGTTCTCATTTAATTTCCACTATTTAATATATGTTCAATTCCTCCTTCAAAGGGAAGAGTGTAAAAAGAATCCGGAAGCGATATATTTTGACCTTTTGTTCTCATTTAATTTCCTTTTTTGGCGTTTTCTTTATTTTATTTATTCAATTTGTTTAATAATTGAAAGTTGATCATTTTTTTAATCCTATTTATAACATTATGATTACTTCAGTTATAAGGACCTCTCAACTATTTATTTTCACCATTATAATGCATAGAGAATGTTTAAGAGACCCACGACCTGTGATAGCACAAATATGATAAGACAAGTATGTCAAACTATGTAATTACACTCAATTATACACAAATACATAACACTCAATTACACTCTAATAAAATTCCTAATTGGCTTTCCAAACAGGCTCTTAGTGCAACCAAACAAGAGAAAATATGAAAACATTTCCGTTATACCAAACACACCCTTAATGATACAGATTATCTACATCTTGCCAAAGGAAAAACCAATTCAGTTTTAAAAACACGCCCTTAGTGATATAATTTTAAAAACATTTTCCATTATACCAACCCTTTAAGGCTTAACCAATTCAATTTTAATAACACTCTAACCATCTACCAAACGACCCCATAACTTTCTGCTGGTTATTGACTGTATCGTTTTTTTTTTTCAATTGTTTTTTAAGTATATCTGAATAATAACATTTCTATCCTCTTCTGGAAAATATTACCCTTGGCCTTGTTCATTCATGGAAAGTTGAAAGGAACGTTTTTGATGTTTTTTGAAAAGTTGTAGAGGGATAAAAGAATATTCAATTTTCAATGTGAAGTCATTTGTTGAGGCGAAATGGTGAATCCAATTAGTATGACAACAACGCATTAGATATTAATTTGTGTTCTAGTTTCGTATTGTTTCTAAACAGATGATCATGCTTATTACGAATAATTGGTATTGTACTATTAAGTAATTTGTGGTTTAATTCCCATTTAAGAATTCTCAAAGAATCACGTTTCAGAAACTGTTTGTCATCTCTTTTAATCAAAGGTGTGAATAAAAGTTTTCAACAAAAATGTTTATCTCTCTTTCTTAAGTTTTATAAAATTAAAATAAAATTACAGTAATTATGTATTTTAATATAGTACCACCTAGTAACGCCTTTTTTTTTTTTTTTTTTTCAAAATTAAGTACTTAAACCCATAATGAAAGGAAAATATTATCCAAGTTAATATTTGTAATAGAATTTTTACAGTATAAAGATGTAAGTGTTGCTTTTAAGTCATATGAGGTGTATTCATATCAGAGCTACCATATATGTGAGATTTTCATAGGGGTGTAAGGGTATATTTTTAAAAATGGGAAGTGTATTTGTAATTTAGTGTGTAGGATTTCCATAGTTTATTATGGGTGAGTATTTGATTTAAAAAATTAATGAATATACTTATAATGGAGTCATTTTACAAAGGTGTTTTTGTCACGTCCCAAATCAGCGAACATGCGGGCATCTACCCTTTTCTCACATGGGAGGCGAACCCGTCCCTTAATCGCAATTCAAATCAGCAATAAAGTAAACCTAACCATCGAATATATATAACAAGTCTAAAATGGATAGGTAAATAAGTGCGAATATAATACAAATCCCAAGGAATTTGGTCTAGGGCCGTACAAGAGCCACTTCTACAAAACTAAGAGTCTAAATATGAATACATAGTCTGAAAAAGTGGAATACTGTCTCGGAACATCAAATAAGACAAGCAAATAAGAAAAGGCATCTGGGCTGCGGATCCGTCCATGTGCTCTTCATAGATTCTTGTCAGCAAAACCTTGAGAATTAGCCACGAGGAGAGGAGGTAGACCCTGTCACGTACTCTGTACTCATAAAAGAATGCAACAAGGTAGTATCAGTACAAACACTATGTATTGGTAGGTATGATAGGCCCACAACAGTTAGCTAACATATAGAAACGAAGAGACTGAAAGATAAACATGCTCACAATCAAGAATCAATCCACGCAGTCCAAGAATACCATCACCGGTAATGAAAGATCAACAACCGAATCATAGCCTATTGTGAAGCAGGCAAACACAAGTCTACCAAGTTTCCCACAATTCCTCAGAAAGGTCACAAACACAAGTACAACCCACGATTCTGATCAATAGACGTAAAATGATTTGATAATGATGAATGCATATGCAATGCAATGATACACACACGTTTCGGGCAGAATACCTCCACGCCTCGATAGTCATGACCCATGGGGGACCTGCGAAGTCCTTGTACCTCTTGCAGCTCACAACCTAATCTGATATATATATATATATATATATATATATATATATATATATATATATGCAGAACGTGCAATCCGGTCCAATATATGTATCACGAATAAATCACATCCTTCCGCTTTACAAGACATTACCCAATAAATGAAAGATATATGTTTACAATCATGATAAGGCAACTCAGCATCAAGTCTAGTATCACACACGTGGCAACAAGCCAATAGATCACAACAACACAACAAGCCACAATCAAACAACAATACCAACCTAAGTAATCTATCCCAACTTCATACCCGACGGTGTACATGCTTTCTCCAACAATCACTAACTCTATGTATGCTTCGCTAACTGAAGTCTAACCATAAGGTAAGCCGTAACCTACCCGGTAGCCGAGCGGGAGCCACGAATAATCACACATTTGCCTTGCCTTTTCGGAGATCTTCCAAATACTCAAAGTCTAGCCATAATCGAATTCTAAGTTAGAAACAAGGAAGAACGATACCCATATTGCTAGGCTATCTTTTGAATCAAAATCAACTATGGAATAAAGGGAAAATGGGCCCACGAGGGGAAAAAGGATATTTCAAAAGTGAAATCGGTAATTCAACGTTCTAGAAGTTCAATTCTACTATTCAATTGCTAGATTAACTCAAGAGTAGGTCAACTTCATCATTCAAGTCAAAACCCCCTATTTGGGTATAAAACCTAGCTTTCAATCTTTCAATTCATCAACAATAATGGAAGATTCAAGAGCTTGTTAGTTACTAAATCATCAAATTCCATACTTAGATTAGTCAAATCCACCAACAAATCTCATTTTAGAAAGACTTAAACTCAAATAATGAAATAGGCATCAAAACCAATCTTTCTTCTTAAGTTCTATAGAAATTCTAGCATTGATTCAAGCTTAGGAAATGTAAATGAATGAGTTCTAGGTTAGGTACTTACCCACAAGAGGAATCAGCCAAGAACTCCTTCACATCACCTCAAAAGATTCTTCGGATAATAAATGAAGTGTTACACCCCGAAAAATTTCGTGTTACCAAGACTGTCGACGGCTTAGTATGAGCTCAAAGGAGAGTAAAGTTATACAAGGATTAGGGATGAAGATTATATTATATGAGTATAATAATAACATATATATGACATTTGGAGACTGTATGGAGTAAATCAGTTAACACGTTACTTGATGAATAGCTCTCGTAACCGTAAGTTAAGGTGGGGCCCACATGTCGGGATTTTATAAAGGACATATGAAAAGTGATATGATCAGTACATGGGAAATTGAGAAAGTCTTAAGAAGGACCCTCAAGCCAAATATGTGCATAAGCCCTCCAAAATGATGATTTAAGGATACGTTTTCGGATGATTTGACTTGGAGGGGCCAAAACGCTATTATAAGTTTAGAATTTGGAAACACACAAAAAATGAAAGTTGTAGATAATTGAAGGATATTTCCAACCATAGGTTGTGGGACCTCATATTATATCGGGATCAAGAATTATGGCCATTTTATGATAAAGACTCCAAGCTGCCAAATGGCTTCCGCGGGTCCCACTTGAGAAGGTCAGTGGAAACCGACCTATGAGGGGTATAAATACCCTATTAACTCCATTTTTTATCACTTTAAATTCTCAATAGTCCTATAAACTTCCCAACACAACCTCCAAACATTTATAGCCTATTAAATCAAGAATTTAACAAGATTACACCAAACTAGTCCATAAAAGGTGATTGTTCTTGCTTCTACTTGATGTTGTGGTAAGTTTGGTCTTGAAGAAAGTTTGTGTGGTTGATTTATTAAAGTATAAGGTATGTTCTTCATCCTATCTCTTATGTTGAGTTGATTTGAAGGTTTAGCAAGTCTTAAAAGTGAAAATAGTTATGGAGGAAAGGTCATAAAGTGTCGTGTTGTAGTGGTTGTATTTATGGACTGCTTTGAGCATGTTGTGGCCATGTGGATGGGATGATTTACATGTATAGAGATGGTATCTAATGTTGTTGGTGTGTTGATGAGATTATGCTCCTTTCTTGGGAAGAAAGGAAGTGTATATTGTTGTTGTATGTTGAAAAACATCGTTTGGGATGTTTTATGGAATATATTGGTATTGATAACATTTTTGTTGATGTTGGTATTGTTGTTGTTATTGTTGATTGCTGGATTGTGATTTCGAGCTAGGCATATAAACAGGGGAGATGCTGCCCGAATTTTGGCAGATTTTAAAGGAGTTTGGTTTAAGGACTTGAGATAAGCATATGGCGATAAGTCTAATGGTAGTATAATTTCTCTTGAATGTAGATTTGCAAGTTCGGGAGAATAAGCATTAATTCGTAGGAGATTAATCAGGTATGTTAAGGCTCGTCCCTTTCTTTCAAAGGCATGATTCCTATGTTATGATTCTATAAATGTTTCCATAACCTCCTTGTTTTCAAAAGTTAGAAGTTCATGACTCTTAAAGCTTCTTATGATGTTAAATGAAAAATGTTTTATGATGATTGTGACGATGATGATGATTCTCTTCTAGAAACTCTGAAGCCATGATTTAAGAGCATTATGAGATTATAGAGCCATTCCATGAATCCCTTGATCTTACGTATTGTTGATGGTCTCACCTCATGTTATTCGTTCCTTCTAGGTGAGATATAGTGAAGATAATAATTCTATTTTCAATGCTACCTACATTCATAATTCTCGAGACTCCCGTGACATCGTCGATTTCATCTTACGATGGTTGATCCTTCAAGGAATGATATGATGATAATGGTAATGCTAATGATGATATTGATTTCATTTATGTATTTTTATGTGTATGTATGTATGTATGTATGCATTGCATCCCACTGTTCAGCTGGGGATAATACCGCGCCTACATGGCCGGGCAAGATAATACCGCGCCTACATGGCCAGGCAAGATAACACCGCGCCAACATGGCCAGGTAAGATAATACCGTGCCTACATGGCCGGGCAAGATAACACCGTGCCTATATGGCCGGTATATATATATATATATATGTCTCAGATATCTTCCATGATTTTATGTACATATTGATTTTAAAAGGTTAAAGTTGCATGTATGGTATCCGCCTTAAGAGGCAATCAAATGTACAGGTCATCTTTATCCCTTGTTATGTTCTATATTTCTTATTATGTTGTTATTCATGCCTTACATACTCAGTACACTATTCGTACTGACGTCCCTTCTTGTGGACGCTGCGTTTCATGCCATGCAGGTGTATACAGATGAGTAGAAGACATTAGCTATAGGATGTTCCCAGGCTATCAGCTGGATTGGTGAGCTCCATCTCAGTTTGGAGTGTTGCCGAGTCAGAGTACTTATGTTATGGTATCTCGTATACGTTAGAGACTTTTGTAGACAGTGTCCTGTGGATAGTGCGTCGAGATGTCGACAGTTGTGTAAAGCGACCATATAGGTCGATGTGTTTTTATGCTTTATTTTTTTAAAAGATTTTATTGTGACTAAAGGTTTTCTTTGAATTAACGATAAGGGAGAAGTCCCTGATTTGACGAAAGAGTTTTATTGAAAAGTTTTTTTTTACCTGATGGAAGCGTCATTTCGAAGATTAAAGGTTCACAAAGAGTTGTGACTCCTGGATGGAATAGTAGTATGGCACTCAGCCGAGTAAGGTCTTGGGTGTCCGCGGCCCTCCGGTTTGGGTCGTGACATGAAGGGTTTTAACTAGGCAATTAAATAGAATCTGGTCCTGTCATTCGCTATAGCGGTAGGACATCCACTACAGCGGGCCACCCTTCGCTGTCATGAGTCCGCCACAGCAGACCACAAACTCCACACACTCGTCGTAGCGGACTAGGCCTCACTACAACGGGTCTACTACAGCACAACTGGTGCCGCCACGGTGGACACCAAACACCAGAATAATCATGGTTTTTCACTATCTTAAGCCCGAAATCCGATAATCACCCGAGACCTCACAGATACAAATCAGACATGCATTCACACATAAAAACACGCTATGGATTCACTCGCGGTCTCAGAATTCCCAATGGAGTTCTATTTGGTCGGGTCAATACCCAATGGCCAAATACTAACTTTCCTACCAATAACTCAAAACGCCCCCAAGTGCCATGGGAACCAAACTGAACATCTCACCAAGTCACAATCAATCATCCGAACCTCTCAGCATCTAAAGATTTTCGAAAAAAGTCGATTTTACTAAAAAGTCAACTATTGGTCAAATGTTTTTCACTTTAAGGCTCTATTTTACAAAAGACTTCATAAATCTCACCCGATCACGTCGGGAACCGTACCACCCATCCCCGTGGGTCAAAATCGCACTAATAGGGCTAGAGAAAGGGTCAACGGGGGTAAATGAGTCAAAAGTGCTATAACGACCAAACAGGTTGTTACATCAGATATCAATTAAACAATCGCTCTTCCTTGAGCAACAAGGGAAGAACGAGAGAAAAGTACCTGAGTCAGCAAATAACTGAGGATATCTAGAATGCATATCAGACTTAATCTCCCATGTGGCCTCCTCAATAGGACGATGCTTCCATTGTACCTAAATAGAAGCTATCTCCTTAGACCTCAACTTTCTGACCTGCCTATCTAAGATTGCAATAGGATTCTCCTCGTAAGACATATTCTCATCAAGCAACACAGAATCCAAACGAACGATATAAGACCCGTTTGAATGGTATCTCTTCAGCATAGAAACATGAAAAATCGGATGAACACCTGACAGGCCTGGTGGCAAGGCTAACTCATAAGCAACATCACCAACACGACGAAGAATCTCAAATGGACCAATGTACCTCTGGCTTAACTTGCCCCTCTTCCCAAACCTCATAACACCCTTCATAGGTGAAATCTTCAGAAGAACATGCTCACCCTCCATAAACTCTAAATCCCGGACCTTTCGATCTGCATACATCTTTTGTCAACTCTAAGCTGCCAAAAGGTTTTCCTGAATAAGCTTCACCTTGTCTAAAGACTCCTTCAGCAAATCTGTACACCAAGGTCGAACCTCGAAAGCATCAAACCTTCTAATAGGAAAACGACACCTCCACCATATAAGGCATAGAACAATGCCGTATCAATACTCGAATGGTAGCTATTGTTGTACGCGAACCCTGCTAAGGGTAAGAATTGGTCCCAATGACCACCAAAGCCAATAACACGTGCTCTCAACATATCCTCGAGCACCTGAATGGTCCTCTCGGACTGACCATCAGTCTGAGGATGAAATGCGGTGCTAAGGTCTAACTGAGCACCCAACTCTGCCTGCAATATCCTTTAGAACTTGGGGGTAAACTGATACCTCGATAAAAAATGATGGAAATAGGAACCCGTGCAATCACACTATCTCTCGAATGTAAATCCTGGCCAACTTCTCTGCATTATAAGTAATCTGAACTGGGATGAAATGAGCAGACTTAGTCAATCGATCAACAAATAACCCAAACTGAATCGAACTTGCCCAGGGTATTTGGAAGACCCATGATAAAATCCATGGCAATCCGCTCCCACTTTCACTCGAGAATGGGCATTCTCTGAAGCACCCCACCAGGTCTCTAGTGCTCATACTTGACTTGCTAGCAATTCCCACACCGAGCAACGAAATCTGTAATATATCTCTTCATCTGACCCTACCAGTAGTGCTACCTCAAATCATGATACATCTTAGTCGCCCTCGGATGAATAGAATACCTGGAGCTATGAGCCTCCTCCAATATCAATCAGACCACCTACACAAGGAAGCACCCGTGTCCCTTGATCCTCAGAATCCTCTCATCATCAAGGACGGCCTCTTTGGCCTCACCTCTTACAACCTTATCACGAATCTTACATAACTTAGCATCATCAAGCTGTTGAGCTATAATATGCTCCAAGAGAGTTGACCTCGCCTCAATGCACGCTAAAACTCTACTCGTATCTGAAATTGAGACGCACAAGACTGTTAGCCAGAGTCTGAACCTCCATGGCTAAAGGACGCTCCGAAGCAACCAACCGAGCTAAACTGGCCATACTCACTGCCTTGAGACTCAAGGCATCAGCTACCACATTAATTTTACCCGGATGGTGAAGTATAGTGATATCATAATCCTTTAGAAGCTCTATCCATCTATGCTACCTAGAATTGAGATCCCTCTAACTGAACACGTGCTGAAGGCTGCGGTGATCGGTGTATACCTCACGATGGACCCCATATAGATAATGCCTTTAAATCTTCAATGCGAAGACTACCGCGGCCAACTCTAAGTCATGAGTAGGGCAGTTCTTCTCATGGATCTTCAATTGCCTAGAAGCATAGGCAATGACCTTGCCTTCTTGCATCAAAATAGCACCCAAACCAACATGGAACGCATCACAATAAATTCAAAAATTCTTACCCTCCACGGGTAATGCCAAAATAAGGGTTGTGGTCAACAAAGTCTTGAGTTTTTGAAAGCTCTCTTCACAAGAATCGAACCAGTGGAAAGGAACCTCCTTCTGAGTCAATCTGGTCAGGTGAGAAATAATAGAAGCAAACCCTTTTCACGAACCGATGATAGTAACTAGCCAAACCCACGAAGCTACAAATCTCAATCACTGTAGTGGGCCTCGCCCAATCCCTAACAGCCTTAATCTTCTTGGGATCAACCATGATCCCGTTCTTTGACACCACGCGGCCTAAGAATGCTACAGAATCAAGCCAGAACTCGCATTTTGAAAACTTGGCATAAAGCTCTTTCTTTCTCAATAACCTAAGGACAATCCTCAAATGACGCTCATGCTCCTCCCTACTTTTCGAATACACCAAGATATCATCGATGAATGCTATGATGAAGGAATCTAAGTATGGCTTAAAAATGTCATTCATCAAGTCCATGAAAGCTGCTGGGGCATTTGTAAACCCAAATGACATAATAAGGAACTCATAATGACCACAACGAATCCTAAAAGCCGTCTTTGAAACATTCTCGGTCCGAATCTTCAGCTAGTGATAGCCTGACCTCAAATCAATCTTCCAAAACACAAAAGCTCCCTGAAGCTGGTTGAACAAGTCATCAATGCGACGAATAGGATACTTATTACGAATGGTGACCTTCTTCAACTAACAGTAATCTATAGACATCCTTACCGTCCCATCTGTCTTCTTTACAAATAACACGGGAGTGCCCTAAGGAGAGACGGTCGGTCTAATGAATCCATTACTCAAAATATCCTGCAACTGCTCCTTTAACTCTCTCAACTCAGCAGGTGCCATCCTATATAAAGGAATGGAAATAGAGTGAGTGCTCGGCTTTAAATTGATGCAGAAATCAATGTCACGATAGGGTGGCATACCCTAAAATTCAGAAGGGAATACCTCTGTGAACTCGCATACAATGGGCACAGACTCAAGGGGCGGAGAATCAACACTAGTATCACAAAAATTGGCCAAGTAGGCCAAACACCCCTTGTCGACTAATTTCTTCGCGCGGAGATAAGAAATGATCTTCTTTGGAGCGGGACTCAAAGTACCCCTCCACTCAAGTTTAGGAATCTGAGGCATAGCTAAGGTGACTGTCGTGGCGTGATAGTCTAAGATCGCGTGGTACGGGGACAACCAACTCATACCCAATATAATGTCAAAATCTACCATATCCAATATCATCAAGTCTACCCACGTGTCATACCCTAAAAATGTAACTGAGCAGGACCGATAAACTCGATCAACCACAACAGAATCTCCAACCGGAGTAGACACATGAATAGGTACACCAAGACGGTCACAAGTTAAATCTCAACCAACAGAATGATAAGTAGACATATATGAGAAAGTAGAACCGGGATCAAATAAGACTAAATCTGCCTAGTGACAAATAGAAATGGTACTTGAGAACACAGCATCAAAAGCCTCGACCTCAGGCCTACCTGGAAAAGAATAACAATGCACACCACCACAACCTTTCTGGACAGACTGCGCTCCTCCCCTGAAAACCTGGGAACCACCCCTACTAGATAAATGTCCACCCCTGGATGAAAGCGAACCACCGCGTCCTGACCGAGCATCGCCTCTCGCTGAAGAACCACCCCAGCTAACAGAAGATGCCGGAATCCTCGGGGTCTGGAATCGGAAACCCTGCTAAGCCTACTCTAATTAGATCGGGTGCAATCTCTCATGATGTGACCGGGATCACCACAAATATAACAAGATCTGGGGGTTGGAGTCTGATACACAGAGGCCAAAAAATCGAATGGACCACCTTGGTCTGCTGGTCGAGAGAAGGAGCCTCCCTGAGACTGCCCGACCCTATAACCACTATTTCTAGAAAGGCCACCAGAAGATGCCTGCAATGCGAACTGACTGGGATGGTTGGGGGCTGACTGATAGGTCCTAAAAGACTGACCCCCACCTCAATAACTGGAACCACTGTACCCACCATGCTGACGAGGCCTCTTCTCACTAAACCCTTCAAATGATCGAGCCTTGACAGACTCGACACTCATGGCATGATCCACTACTTCCTGGAAGGAAGACCCCGTGGCCATAAGCTAAACACAAGCAATATGAAGTGAAAGCACAAGTCGACGAACAAATCTACGAACCCTCTCCGCCTCTATCGGAATCAATTGAGTTGCATATCGAGCTAAAAAATAGGAACCTGGCCTCATACTCTGCCACTGACATACCTCTCTGCTACAAATAGGTGAACTTATCCCTGCGCTGATCTATCAAAATATGCAGCTCGTACTTCTCCAAGAAGGCCTGGTGGAACTATGCCCAGGTAAGTGGAGGAGAACCAACAGATCTACCCTCAATAAAATACCTCCACCACGTCTTCGCGTCTCTGCGAAACTGCAAGGACACATAATCCACACCGTGAGACACACGATGTTCATTTTGTAAAGCCTCCCATGCATATCCATAATGAACTTGTGTCGAAGAATCTAGGCAGTTCCATATTCAAAAATTGGCTGATGAGCTCATGATCCCCAACTGTCAAGACCCTCGGCCTTCTATCGCCAGTCACCCCTCGGGGCCGGTATACCATCAATATGTAGGCTACGGCAAAGTGGCAAGTTTCGCATTAATGTCTGTTCATGCTCTGGAAGCCGCATTCCTACTCTAGTCCGGGAACCACCTGGAGTAGTGGCACCGCCCACCGTATGCTGGGCATCGAGATGAAGAAGGATACGGGCAACGGTGTCCTGGAATACTGGGTCATACATGACCTCAGGGCGAGTCTGGACTGGCCCACACCTTCCCCAACTGTCTGCGCTCTCTCGGGTTGTCACTCTAGCAAATGCTCTGGAGAAGTTGATTGTGCTCGCATCTGCCAGCCACAGGATCCCTGGCCCTAGCCGGTGCAGCTCCACGACCTCTAGCCTGGCTGCAGCCTCTCGCCTGTCCTCATCCTCTAGTGCCGGCCCCAGTATCGAGCTCGGGCATCCCGTCCCTCCCGATAGTAGCTCGTGTTCTCACCATATGTGAGAGAACAGAAATGAATCAGATACCAATTCGAAGGTTTCATATACTAATTTCAATAAAGTAGAACGAAAGAATGAATTCTGAAATGTCCCATAGCCTCTCCCAGATAAGTATGGAGCTCATCGTGCCGATCAGCAAGACTCTACTAGACATGTTTTTGTACTTATAGACAGAGTAACCTAGAGCTCTGATACCAACTTGTCACGTCCCAAATCGGGGAACATGCGGGCACCTACCTTTTCCCACCTGGTAGGCAAACTCGTCCCTTAATCACAATTCAAATCAACAATAAAGTAAACCCAACCATCGAATATCTACAATAAGTCTTGAATGGATAAATAGATAAGTACAAAAATAATACAAATAATCTCATGGAATCTTCTTTAGGACCGTACAAGAGCCACTACTACAAAACTACTAGTCTGAATATGAATACATAGTCTGAAAAAGTGGAATACTGTCTCAGAACATCAAATAAGACAAGTAAATAAGAAGAGGCATCCGAGCTGCGGATCCGTCCATGTACTCACCCAAGATGCTGGTCAGCAAAGCCTCGAGAATCAACCATGAGGAGAGGAGATAGATCCTATCACGTACACTGCACTCATAAAAGGATGCGGCAAGGTAGTATCAGTACAAACACTATGTACTGGTAGGTATCATAGGCCGATAATAGTTAGCTAACATATATAAAGAAAGAGACTGAAAGATAAATATGCTTATAATCAAGTATTAAACAACACAGTCAAAGAATAGCATCACAGGTACAGAAAGATCAACAACCGAATCGTAGACTATGGTGAAGCACATAAATACAAGTCTGCCAAGCTTCCCACAATTCCTCAGAAAGATCACAAACACATGTACAACCCACAAATTCGATTAATAGATGTAAAATGAGATGATAATGATGAATGCATAATGTAATGCAATGATACACACACGCTCCGGGCGGAATACCTCCACGTCTCGATAGTCATGACCTATGGGGGACCCACCAAGTCCATGCACTTACTGCGGTGCACAGCCCGATAAAATAAATTTATATATATATGTGTGTGTGTGTGTGTGTGTGAGAGAGAGAGAGAGAGAGAGAGAGAGAGAGTGTGTGTGTGTGTTACAGAACGTGCAATCCGGTCCAATATATGTTGTGGAACGTGAAACCCGATCCAATATATGTAATCCAAATTACCATGGTGACGCTTTCTCTAACAGTGTTCAAGCCGAGAAGAGGACCCAAATTGAAATTCGAGAGGATGTGGATTGAAGCCCAAGATGTGAATTCCCCTACGTAAAGAACAAGTCTAGCAGCCCAAATTTGGACTTCTAGAAGCTCTAGTGTGAACATGAGGGGCTGGTCTAATGTGAATGAAGGAAGCTTCCCTTTTGTGTTTTCTAGGCTTATTAAAGGCTATTTTGACTTTCATAATGTATAGTGGCTTTCTAGGCTTCTAGGAGTATGCATTTTGTAGTCTTCTATGCACCTAGAAGACTACACTTCCATTTATTTCTTTTGACTAGTATATTTTAAGAACCTTATTTAAAGGTGCTTGTAAATCATTTGAAAGGAACCTATCTTGAATATATGAATATTATTGAAACCCTCTAGTCTTGAATGACTAGTGTTAATTTGGTGGACTCCAAATTGAACAACCCCGTTTGATCATTCAATTTGCAAGAGATGGCTATTCTCTTGAGGATTGTTCGAATAAGATAGGTGCCTTTTGATCCTTTTGGGAAGGTAACTAGGACTAGTTCTTCTAGTTATTGTCCAATTGTTATTCAAATTGTGTCTTCTTTTCTATCTTTGTCTTATTTTTCTTGCATCATTTGGTATCAGAGCCTAGTATAGATTTGTTCCAACAAATCTAGTCTTGGGTTTGGTATTCACAAAAAAAAAAAAAAAAAAAAAAAAAAAAATCTGGAAAAAAAAAAAATCCAAAATTCGTTTGAATTCCTTGTTTTGTTGTTGATTCTAGTGTTAGATTCAAGTTCCTTAGAGTTCTTAGGTTCTAAATCTGAAGTTTTGAGTTAATTAAAGTTAGATTTTCAATTTCCACCATTGTTAGACCTTGAAACTTGAAGACTCAAAGTGGGTCTTATAGAAGAGGTTGAAATTGAGGGTTGAAAGTTGTTGGGTTGATTTCTCCTAGTTAAGAAGGGCAAGAATCCAAAAATTGGAAAGATTTTGGAGTATTAGTTTAGTGTTCTTGATCTATTTGGAAACTAGAGATGGTCATTTTGGATTTTGATGTTTTGAATACTTGTGTTCTTGAGTGTTCATAAATATTTTGTGAATATTCATGTGTGTTCTTGATAATTTCAGATTTACTAACTTTGTTTGATCTAATTTTGGTGATAAGTTAAGCTTTCAAGATGTTAGGGAGTGTGAAAGCTATTTTGGAAGTCAAAGGGACTAGTCAAGAGTTGATTCCCAAGGAGTTGGTGCATTGAACCCCTCCAAAACGTGGAGAAGGGGGCTGCACTCATTAGGAGAAGTCAAAAATCAGTTTGGGGTGTGTGAAAGGGTGTAGAGGCAAACAAATAGTCAAACCATTAATTGACACAAGTTCCCAAGTCAATTCTTGGGAAGACTAAAGTCACCTTGAGAAAAGAGTGTCCAAGTTCCTAATCACCTCTTGGGAAAATGAGAAGTCAAGTGTGCAAGTCCCTAGTCATCTTTTGGGAAGACGAGAAGCTACATTGAAACTTGTAGTAATTAAATTCCAAGACAAGTTGGTCAAAGGATATTAATTAGCAAGACTTAGGGGGCTGCCTTGCACATTTAAAGGGGGTTGGGAAGCTTCTTAATCCTTTCTTTGTGACATAACTTCTAGCTAGTATCCATTGAGTAATTACCTACTCAAAGTTTACTAGTTCTTGAGCTATAACTTTTTCCGTGCTAATTCTTTCAAGCTTTTCTCGTTTTAACTCGTCGTGAATTGTTTGACTCAAGTGCGCCACAATTAAAAGAGTCGTCCGACTATAGAGTCCATAATCTCACTCTAATCCCGAAGAGGTAGCATCTTTTGTATAATTTGGGAGATTGAATAGGAGTTGGTCAATTCCGAGGAAGCCAAGTACTACAAGACGGAGTGAACCAAACCTATTGTATCATTGAGTGAACCGAGCGCCACCCAAATAAAGTAAGGGAGTGAGTAAGGTGATTTTTAACTCATAACCTTTTCTTTGAGCTTTGTTATGCAGGTATGATGGACCAAGGTGCAATGAGGACTAAACCCGTTCAATCGGAAGTAAGAACTAGATGGCTTACACAAAGGAGAGGACCACTATTTCCAAGAAAAGGAGAGAGATTGCCTAAGCCAAGGTTTCAAAAATTGAAGGTGAATGTTTGTGGGTATAATGGCTTTGATCTAGAGCTTGACGATTTGTGTGACTCCACATTCATCTCTCCTTATGCGGCTGATTGGTTGAATTTGACATGGGTTAAAAAGAGATATCCATATGACTATAATGGGTATCAAGTTGAGTGGATGGTCAAGGTGGTAATATCTCATGGAGATTATGTTGAAACGGTCCGATGTGATGTGTTTCCCCTAAAAATAAGTCACTTATGCTTTGGACAGCCCTGGTTTCGAAAACACGACGTTCCAAATGTACGAGATTGGATAAGGTATGTCATGGACGAGGAAGGATGGCCTCTCTTTCCATTCCCACTTCCGAAAGAAAATCCCAATAGTGCATATGTCTCTTCTATGCCTATAGGGGAGTGTAATGCCATGCAAAATGGGAAGTCCGGGTTGACTGGAATGAGTGGGCTGCCACAAAAGAAACAAGAGAATGGAATTGAAAAGAACATGAGAGAAAAGAAAAATAATGAGGGAGATGAAGTTCTTCACTCTAACACTCACAATGTTTCTTTTTCCTCTAGTTGTTTGAATTCTTTTGTAGGTATCATTGGAAACAATCTTGAGAATGAGCCTCATACAATGGAAACTCATGAAAAGGATGCAACAATTTCGGAAGAGCAAAATTGTCCAAAAGCGGGACTTGAAGGTAAAGAAGATCAATCTTGTGAGCCTAAAGGTACTTCTAAACTGACTTTAGATGCTAATGTTAAGCATGTTGATTGTGTGAGTATGACTAAGGAATTATCTTGTTTGGGCTTAAAATCTTCTTTGTCTTGTGATGATAAACTGAATGAATCTTGTGGAGATACACTAGTTGTTCTCGGTTGTGATCCCGAAACCGAAACTACTTGTGAGTTTGATGTGATGAAAACTAGTGTTGACACTTGTGATGAGAGTCTTAATGCAAAAGACACAACTTCGTGGTTGGAAGGAGTAAAAACAAGTTGATTGATTTTAATGTTTTGTCTTTAGAAAGCAATCTTGAACCTTGTGTGTGTGTGAGTAATATTCCATTATTAGTTGATGATTATTCTGGATATGATGGAATTGTTGGCCATAAATGTGATTGTTTGGAATTAGGCACACCACCCATGTTTGATAAGGAAGAAAGCAATTCATCTTTGAGTCTTTCTAATGTTGAATCTGCGCATGATAATGAAATTGACTTAAATGATGAGTTTGAACATGTGGAATTCAATGATGATGTGAACTTGGGTGAGACCTTTCTTGTGAAACTATTTTTACTTGGAGATGCTTGTTTGTTTAATGATGAGTTTGAGTTTCTTAATACTCTTTCTTGTGATGGAATTAACTCCTTGTTGGATAGTTCACTTGATAAAGGACATTGTCTTGGAAAGGAAAGTGTGGGAAGTTGCTTAAGTAATAAATCTTCTTTGTGTGGTCCAAATCGTGATCTTGTGCTTAATAGTATTCATGATTGTGAAAGTGAACTTACTGATGGTGAAGTGACCTTAAGTAGCACTTTTCTTTACTATTTGTTTGCGTATGATGAGGGTCATGATTGTTTTAGGAGCTTTTGTGATGTGGAGGACTTAAAGTGTGACTTTGAGTGTGCTAGACGTGTAGGAAGTGATCTTAAAGAGGATTGGGAAAGTAGTGCAGAATTCTTTAATAGTGAAGAAGAATGTGAGGATGAGTTCTCACTAGGAGCAGAATTTGAGTTGAAATCTCTAGGTGTGAATAAGCTTGAAGCGGAAAAAGAAAGTAGAATGATGGATGCTAGTTCTAGTGTCTGTTACTTTACTTATTGTGATCCTTACATGGATCACTCACTTGAGATAGGCTATACCAAGTTCCTTAGCTTGAAATGTGAAAGTTATGGATTTGAATCTTGGGATAGTAGTCACGATCTTAGAGGTAAAATTCTTCCTTTTGATAAGTTTGATTGCTTATTTGACTTTTTTGTGTGTTCTTGTCAAAGGAAAAGACGAGAGAAGTATGAGAAATCGGGTCATTACACATGGTTTGATCTCTTTGATGTTTCTAAGATCAATGATGGCACATATTCTTACCTCATGATTCATGCTTCTCTAGAGTACTCTTGTAGTAATTGGATACATCATTGTCACTCTTGTTTGTTGTTACTATTCGAGTTACTAGTAGATATGCTTGAGACATATGCTAAGCTTGATGTGTTGACCATTTTTGTTTTTGACCCCGGAATTGATCATAAGGTTTATAACTTGTTGGAATTGATGACTTTGGGGTGGGCTGGTACATTACTTCGGTATTGGCAGTTGAGTTATTCTACTTGTTTTGTACTTAGCCTTGGAAAGAATTTAGTGTATTTTAAGGTGAATCAGGTGGAGAGCCATTGGAAAGATCCTCCCTGGAAATCATTGTGGTATGCGACCACGACTTGCAAACTCCATGAAGATGGTAGGTTTTCTTGGCTCATGCTTCTTCTTGGGCTTTCCAAATCCATGACGGTAATCTCTATTATCTTTGGGCAGTTTTGTAGCACTCTTGTTTTATATCATGATTATTCACTCATGTTGCTACTTAATTGTTACCCGATTGAGACTTGGAAGCTACACATACTCATTCTCGTCCATGTTTTGCAGGGATCGAATTTGAGGACAAATTCTTTTCAAAAGAGGGAGAATGATGTAGTCCATATAGCCATGATGATGATCCAACTGTGCCATAATGATGTGGTTGAGGTTGATGTTGCGGTCGAGGTTGATATTAATGTTGTAATTTCGAGGACGAAATTCTTCCAAGAAAGGGAGGATGATGCAATCCAAATTACCATGGTGACGACTCAAGTGTTCAAGCCGAGGAGACCCAAATTGAAGCCCGAGAGGATGTGGATTGAAGCCCAAGATCTGCCCCACAAAAAGAACAAGTCTAGCAGCCCAAATTAGGACTTCTAGAAGCTCTAGTGTGAACATGAGGGGCTGGTCTAATGTGAACGAAGGAAGCTTCCCTTTTTGTGTTTTCTAGGCTTATTAAAGGATATTTTGACTTTCATAATGTGTAGTGGCTTTCTAGGCTTCTAGGAGTATGCATTTTGTAGTCTTCTATGCACCTAGAAGACTACACTTCTATTTATTTCTTTTGACTAGTATATTTTAAGATAAAGGTGCTTGTAAATCATTTGAAAGGAACCTATCTTGAAATATATGAATATTGAACTTTTCTCTCTAGTTGAGACTTGTTGTGATTTGGTGGACTCCAAATTATAAAACTCCCATTTGATCATTCAATTTGCAAGAGATTACTATTCTCTTGAGGATTGTTGCATAAGATAGGTGCCTTTGATCCTTTTGGAAGGTAACTAGGATTCTTCTAGTTATTGTCCAATTGTTTATCGATTGTGTATTCTTTTCTATCTTGTCTTTATTTTCTTGCATCACGCAGCCTACCTGGTAGCAGAGCGGGAGCCACGAATAATCACACATTTTCCTTGCCTTTTCGGAGATCTTCCAAATACTCAAAGTCTAACCATAATTGAATTCTAAGTTAGAAACAAGGAAGAACGATACCTATATTGCTAGGCTATCTTTCGAATCAAAATCAACTATGGAATAAAGGGAAAATAGGCCCACAAGGGGAAAAAGGATATTTCAAAAGTGAAATCGATAATTCAACGTTCTAGAAGTTCAATTCTACTAGTCAATTGCTAGATTAACTTAAAAATAGGTCAATTTCTTCATTCAAGTGAAAACCCCCAATTTGGGTGTAAAACCCTAACTGTCAATCTTTCAATTCATCAACAATAATGGAAGATTCAAGCCTATAAGTTACCAAAATCATCAAATTCCATACTTAGATTAGTCAAATCCACCAACAAATCTCACTTAGAAAGACTTAAACTCAAATAATGAAATAGGCATCAAAACCCATCTTTCTTCTTAAGTTCGGTAGAAATTCTGGCATGGATTTAAGCTTAGGAAAGATAAAGGAATGAATTCTAGGTCAGGGAACTTACCCACAAGAGAAATCGGCCAAGAACTCCTTCAAATCCCATCCAATGATTCTTAGGGAAAATAAATGAACAGATAGGAAATGAAGGGTTTTAACTAGGCAGTTAAATAGAATCTGGTCCCGACATGCGCTGCAGCGGTAGGACATTCGCTACAGCGCTCACCACAACGGCCCACTCTTAGCTGTCACAAGTCCGCATTAGCGGATCCCTGTCCCCTGAGGCGACTCACCACAAACTCCACACACTTACCGTAGTGGACCAGGCCTCGCCATAGCGGGTCCTCTACATCGCAACTGGTGCCGCTAGGGCAGACACCAGACGTCAGAATAATCCTGGATTTTCACTATCTCAAGCCTGAAATCTGACAATCACCCGAGACCTCACAGATACAAACCAGACATGCATTCACACATAAAAACATGCTACGGACTCACTCTTGTCTAAAAATTCCCAACGGAGGTCTATTTGGTCGGGTCAACACCCAATGGCCAAATACTAACTTTCCTACCAATAACCCGAAGTGCTCCCAAGTGCCTTGGGAACCGAACCAAACAACTCATCAAGTCACAATCGACCATTCGAACCTCTCGAAATCGATGAATTTTTGAAAAAGAAGTCAACTATTGGTCAAACATTTTTCACTTTAAGGCTCTATTTCACAAAAGACTTTATAAATCTTGCCCAATCACCTCGGGAACCCTACCACCCATCCCTGATACGCTCAAATTACACTAGATAATAGCATAAACCGGACACTGTCAAATATAATAACCCAACTAGGTTGGGGTCGAATTCCTTAAGGAATATGGTATGAAAAGTTTACTAACCGAATATTATACTAATCTTGCAGTGGTGTATTCTAGAAAGAGGGTTTTATAAGAGTTTTGATTTGTGGACTAATTTAGCGTGACTAGTAATTGAGTTGTAACTATATGGGCAAACCGTCAGATAAAGTGTATGATCATGGGTCTTGATCTTGATATACTTCTAATAGATCGTTGTATGGATGCAATTAACCTCTATGTGAATCTAGACTATTTTCCAATAAGAAAAGATTATTTCTTTCTATGCTTTTCCCAAAGATAAGAAAGTATGCATGAAGAACGGTTAATTATGCCAAGTAAATTTCTCTTATTTCGAAGTGAATTTATTAAACAAGGTTTAAATCCTTAAGTTCTTGTTATTTGTTCTTACCAAACCCTAGTTATTTTCCTAAACAAACCAAAGTTTATGGCGTTAGCTAATGTTTGCAACCACTAACTATATGATTAAAACGAAGAACAAATAAACCCTACCAATCCATTATGCGTATATCAATCATAATCCCCAATCACAAAACACCCGTCCTTGGGTTCACAACCTTAGTAAAAGTGTTTAGCTACTCATGGCAACGAATAAACAATAAAATATTGAAGATTGCGTAATTGAAATTGTTATTGAGACTTACGAATAAAACTGAAAGTTAATGAATATGATTGTTTGGAAAACCTTGAAAAATATTAAGTACAATATTGTCTCAACACAAATCTCAAAAATCACAACTTGTCTGAAAAATAAAACCCTATCAGGTATTTATACAAGTTAAATTCGGAATAATTAATCCCAATCCAGTTCCAGGTCAGCATGTAAGTCGACGGACCGTCCTTGCACTTTGACGGTACCGTCGACATGTTGATGGTGCTCTTCGACGATCTGATGACAAATTTCAAGCTGCAAAACTTAACCGTAAATGTACATCGATAACTGTCGATCATGTTGACGGTGTATATTGACGGTCTAACACTTCTCTCTTTCCTGCATAATGTATATCGACGGTGTAAATTGACGGACCATCGAACATGTTGACTGTCCGGCAATCTGCAAGCTTTGCATATCGTCAACCTTCCTTACCTGCAGGACTTCTTCTTGCATCTCGACGACCAAGAAGACAAACCGTCGACATGACGACGGTCCGTACTTTGTGCAAAACCAGTACTGAACATAAAAAATCCATCGTTTTCACTTGCCTTGCATTCTAACTTAGAAATACCTACACAATACACAAAACACATCAAACTAACACAAACTTACTCGAAAACAAGTAAAGCTTAGAGTTAAAAAGCATGAGATGTGCCATAATTTCACAGCACATCAACACCCCAACTTAAAGTCTTTGCTTGTCCTCAAGCAAGTCAACTAACAAACAAAATCTACAAAAGTCTTGATATCACAAAGTAAAACTGTCTACAGTGATTGTGGAAATTAATTACCGGCATACCTCTTGTATCCCGATGACTCTTCCCTTAATAAAGAACAAATCCACTCAAGGACTCTTTGCAACTCATAATGATGCTTCAATCAATGGCATCTAGTTATTACAGAAACCATAGCACACATGAACCAAGGCGTACGGAAAACCAGTCACTTAACAAATTCTCATTCCCTCACAAAGACCAAAAACTGTCCCAACACGTATGTACACACAAAGTGGGACAGAAGACTAAAGAGAAGAGAAACACTCACACTCAAAAAGAAATTCTCTAGCTACGCATGTAGATACCATAGGCTTGCCCTTATTTTCAGTACCCTATACTTTGGACAGTTCGGCTGTTGTTACGCCTCTCATTTTCGTCGTAAGAAAACCTATGGTTTCTTAGTCAAGTATGCCCTTGGAATGGAGATCCGTACCTGAGTTTTGAGCTAATAAGTGTCTTACCCCGTGTACCGAAGTACAAGCATGTGTTTCTTGCAATTTATAGGATTAGAAGTTGCACGAATTGAATCAACACGAACTGGAATGGCTCAGGAAAATCTACAGAAACTAGTCATTATTGACAGGCCGTCGACATGTCGACGGGCTGTCATTTTGCATCGTCAACATTATCACAGCCTCTGAATCTATAGGTGAAAATCGACGGAGCAAGTTGACTGACCGTCGACACGTCGACGAGTCGTCGACCCGCCCGTCGAACCGCCGACCCGCCCGTTAATCCGCCTCGCTGGAACATTCTAGTTCCATCTATATATAATTAGTCCTATGATTTTATTCCTCATTTTTCTTCATTCTCAGACAAGAGCAACCCTAAAATATTCCCCCTCAACATTTTCCATCATATGGAGATATTCTAGCAAGATCCGAGCCCCGTAAAATCGAGTTTGTGAAGGGCAAGTTGTTCCTAGGGTTCCATTGAAGTTTTTGAGCTTCGAAATTGGAGTTGAAGTTTGATTCTTGGAATCCTAGACCCCTCAAGGCATTTATATGATTCCTACCTTTGTGTTTGAGTTTATTATCAAGAGTTTTAGTGGTTTTAAGATAACGAAATAAAGTTATGAAAATGGTAATTTGAATAAGGGTAAAGTTAAGGTTAAGGGTTGTTTTGAGGGATGATTTGGAATAGATTTGATTATAGTGTTGATATTGTTGTTGTTGGCATTGTTGTGATGTTGTATGGAATTAGAAGTTGAAGGGTTGTTAAGTTTACAAGGGAGATGTTGTCCGCAATTCGTTAAGCTCTTCTCGTACTTAAAATGGTTAGTAAGTGAGGTAAATGGTCTAATGGTGGCATATGTTATCTTGATTGTAGACTTACGAGTTCGAGAAGTAGAAGTTGGACGATTAGATACGCTTCAAGGTATGTTAAGGCTATCATTTCTTTCATTTTGGCATGATCTTATGACATGAGTGAACAAACGTGTAAACGAGCTTCCATATTACTCTACTCTTAAAAGCACTAGGAGTGCCTCAGCCTTTGATGATCCTATACTCCTTGATATGATTGTTCCTTCGGTTCTTGGGTCCTGAGATTTCATATATTGATGATGTTAGCTCAAAAGATGTCCATCGGAGGTGGTACAACTTTAGGTCACTCCGAGAGTTCTAGTTACTCATTATGCTTATGCATTGCATTCTTTATACATATGCATATTGACCCTTGATCAGAAGGCGTTATATACGCATATATTATATGATATACGGATCGGGCCATACGTTTCTCAACACTATTATATATGGATCGGGCCGTACATTCCTCGGCACTATTATATATATATTGGGCTGTACGTTCCTCGGCACTATTATACATGGATCGGGCCATACATTCCTCGGCACTATTATATGATATATGGATCGAGTTGTACGTTCCACGGCACTATCAGTTACATTGTGACCTATGCATATCATTTGCCCTTAGAGGTAGTTTCA
Organism: Lycium ferocissimum; assembly: GCF_029784015.1. NCBI lineage: Eukaryota > Viridiplantae > Streptophyta > Magnoliopsida > Solanales > Solanaceae > Lycium > Lycium ferocissimum. The sequence continues at coordinate 26,490,620 of NC_081347.1, read as the reverse complement.
GTTATACAAAGTTATGTAGATCTTCTCAAATGTTAGCTACAGATGCATTTAAATATTGAGATTAGCTTTCATGTTTCAGATATCTTTCATGACTTCTATGTACTTGTTATTCTTGTGCCTTACATACTCGATACATTATTCGTACTGACTCCCTTATTGTTCGGGGGGCTGCTTTCATGCCCACAGGTACAGGTAGACAGACAGACAGTCCAACTCAGTAGGACCTCCATTCAGCTATAGTCAACGCACTCCACTTGGTTCGGAGTTGCAGTTCATTTTGGTATGCCATTTTTTAGATGTATATGTATATATGGGTATGGCGAGGCCCTGTCTCGTCCTTTTTTTTTACAGCTTTGCACTCTTTAGAGGCCTGTAGACAGTTATGTACAGTTAGATGTGATATAGCCTTGTCGGCTCCTATCCTTTTGTGTACAGCATATATAGTAGCCTAGTTGGCTTGCACCGTTATTTCAGCATTTTGCATATATATATATATAGTTGGATATGAGTCAGATATGGGCCACCCTGTTGTTATGTGATAGTTAAGCAAGTGTAGAGGTGTCTGGTCATTAGGGGTCAGGCACTCATTATGACTCATCGGCTTAGGTCATGACAGAAGTGGTATCGGACGATTCTTGTCCCTAGGGTTGTCTACGTGCACCGTGTCTAGTAGAGTCTTGTTTACGGGTGTGTTGTGCACCATAATTATAAGCAAGAGGCTACAGGTCATTTAGGATGTTTCCATTCTTTCTATTCTAGATTGTGCGATACAGCAGTGAGATAAGAATTCCCTTTCTAATGATTTGTTCTGATTTCAGCGATGCCCTGAAAGGAAACTATAGCTGCCCAGAAGGGCAAAGGAGTGGCTGGTGAGGCTACTAGCTGTATTCAGAGGATTACCAGGGCTCGAGGCGAGTCCCGAAGTGAGACCCCATCCCAGAGTTCACATACTCCACCCGTTTCAGAGGAGTGAAAAGGAGCCTCAGCTCCAGCTCCAGCACCCCCAGTTCCTCCACCAGATGCCTCAGGCCAGGAGATAAGAGAGACCATCCTTTTGCTGACCCAGTTAGTAGCCGCTTAGGCTTGGCGACAGGGTACGAGCCACGGTAATAGGGGTCAGAGCAAGAGGTCCAGGTTCTCAGGGTTTGATAGTGAGTTCAGAGGTGGCCCAAGGTGGCAGTTCTCTAAACACTTAGCTTATTCAGCAGCTAGTACACCTCCACGATTTTCTGGACCCAGGTTTGATAGATCCGCTTATTTTGGTCCAGCTCAGAGTTCCAAAGTTTCCAGTTCTCAGATTAGGAGTGGTTTCAGTCAGACGAGACCACCTATACCACGGTGTACTCAGTGTGGTAAGTTGCATGGGGGACCGTACTGATTGGGTTTCGATGTTTGTTATACCTGCGGTCGGCCAGGCCATATCCAGCGTGACTGTCCATCGATACGTGGTAGCGGTAGGGTTTAGCCCACAAGATTAACAGTTGATTTTTCTTTATCTGTACGCCCTCCGGGCAAGGTTCACAGACACCAGCAGGCTGTGGTAGGGATCAAGGAGAAGCAGCCGGTTTGAGTGGCCCTCAGCCTCCCATCTATGCATTGACTGGGCGACAGGATCTCGAGTCTTTTCTTGATATTGTCACAGGTATATTACCAGCATTCTTTTATAATGTCTATGTATTGATATATTCGGGGTTTACGTGTCACATATTACTCCATTTGTTACTGGCAAGTTTGGGATAGAGCCGGAATCGATTAAACCGTTTGAGGTGTCTACGCAAGTTGGTGATCCAGTTATAGTCAGGCGAGTATATCGAGGTTGTGTAGTGATAGTTTGTAATTGCCATACCCTAGCAGGTTCGATTGAGTTAGACATGATTGATTTTGATGTTATTATAGGTATGGATTGGTTGGCTTCTTATTATGCTAATGTCAATTATAGAACGAAGGTAGTCCGATTCCAGTTCCTAAGCGAGCCAGTTTTAGAGTGGAAGGGTATATTTATCACCTGATTCGGGTTCAGGATGTACAAGGTGGTCACCGACCCTTCAGTCTGTCCTGGTGGTTAATGAGTTCCTAGAGGTATTTCTCGATGAGCTTCCAGGCATTCCGCCGAAACGGGAGATTGATTTTACTATTGATCTATTACCAAATACTCAGCCAATATCTATTCCTCCTTATAGAATGGCACCTGCAGAGTTGAAAGAATTAAAGGACCAACCGAGGGATTTACTCGAGAAGGGCTTTATTAGACCCAGTACACCGCCGTGGGAGGGGGAGAGGAGGGGCTGGTATTATTTGTAAAGAAGAAGGATGGCTCATTGCGAATGTGTATTAATTATAGGCAACTAAATAAGGTGACTATAAAGAATAGGTATCCACTTGTCACGACCCGACTAGGGCCATGACGGGTACCCGGGGCTAACCACCGAGCACCACTCATTCTATTACTCATCCTGCCTTCATTCATATTTCTTATCATCCATAATCATAGAAAACCTACTTTTATTTAAAACATATTCACTTTATATACATAAGCCCTTTGGCTATCAAAATAATACATATACACATACGATGGGAAACTGTGAGACCATACTACTCACACATACGTATCTACGAGCCTCTACTAGAGTACTAGACACATGGACGGGACAGGATCCCATCATGCCCAAAACATATATAGATATATATACCAAAAGAATGAATCAATGGCACCTCCGGAACAATGGAGTGCTCTCAGTCAGCTAACAGCTCCTACGAGTCCGGGTCGCCTCCCTGTCTACCTGTGGGCATGAACACAGTGTCCAAAGAAAACGGACGTCAGTACGAACATTGTACTGAGTATGTAAGGCATCAACAATAATAATACATAATAGGAGCATAAGGGATAGCATAAGATAAAAGAATTGTTCGTTTCTCATAATACCTTTTTAAACATTCACCATACGTACTTACCCCTTTATTCCTCTAAATATACATTTGTTACATCCACATGCTTACATATGCAAGAATTTACAATGCAGTACAGCCACGTACCCAGCCATATAGGCTCGGTATCATCCGTACTCAGCCCTCCCGGGACTCGATAATATCCGTACTCGACCCTCCCGGGACTCGATGCTATCCGTACTTGGCCCTTTAGGGACTCAATGCTATCCTTACTCGGCCCTTCCGGGACTCGATGCTATCCGTACTCGGCCCTTCTGGGATTCGATGATATCATACATACATACATACATATACTTAAAAATGCGTAAGTGGAATCAACATCATCCTTAGCGTTACCATACATCTATCATTAAAGCATACCTTAGAACATTAACGACAACCATGGCGAAGTCGGGGTGACATGAGGTCGTGGACCCCCGATTACATTATGGAGTACATAATCATCATATCTCACCTTGAAGGGACTGACGTTTTAAGGCGAGTGTACACAAGAAAAAGCATCAATGGAACCATACTTAGAATCATTAACTTCATGGGCACCATATCTCACTTTAGGATTCTTTAGGCTTAACTTATCATCATCAATTATCATACTCGTGTCTTACCTCTTTTCTTTATCTCATACATATGTAGCTCCTTATAGTTATAGACTCATCATCATCACCATCGTGCTCATAATGTATCTCTTATATTTATCTCATATGAGAGCTCATAATCTTTATCTCATGAGAGCTCTTTATAACGTAGACTCATCATTTCCATTATATATATACATATATGTAGAGAGGTCATAGAAAGATAGGAAGATTCATACCATAGAATCATGCCTTAGAAAGAAAGGACTAGCCTTACATACCTCTTTCATTTAACAATTTTATCGCTTGATTTCTCTTCTTCAACGCTCACGTTTCTACCTTCAAGAGAATTCGCATCAACATTAGCTAATCGATTATAAGAACGTGCTTACTAAAGCTAGAGAAAATTGGGCAGCATTTCCTTTGTTTATACGACTTCCTCCATATTCCATATCAACTCCCAAACATTCATAACAACAATCACAATATCATAAACAACAATCATTATTCATTTGTATTATCCACATTTCAAAATTTCACTTCAATTCCTCCATAATCATGACCATAGTTCACTATCGTATTCTTTCACATACAATGCTTATTCCATGTTCTAAATGTCATTCATAACCTACTTACAATCACAACATATCCATTTTTCATGATTCATTCCAACTACTACTCAACAATGGCACTATTCCCACATTTATGACCCATTTTCTATATTCTTCTACAATCCAAGTGTTACAACTTTTCAATACTTCCAACAATATGAAAAGATCATGAAACTTACCTTAGATAGTGTAGGAACAAGCCTTGAGTTATTTGCTCTCAATGTCACGCGGTCCAAGGTATTCGCGAATGATTTCCAGTACAGTCTCAGATGTCTGCTCAATTCGTGTTTGTTTATTTACTAGTTATTAGACTTATTTCGGCGTAACTATCACTCTTTGTTTTAGAGTCTATATCTGTCACATCTTAGGGCACATCATTTCAATCTCTACACTTGTATTCTCTTTACTCGCTTCCCCCCTCTAAGGGTTTTGCCTGTACCATTCTCAAATCTGTTGCCTCACCTTCAAATCTTGATTTCATATATATATATATATATCCCTTACTATACTACATCTTATCCACCCCGTTTCCCATAATTTATAGCTACGATAATTCATGTGTGAAGTCTTAACATACTCATCTTGTAGTTTTGTAATCAAGTAATACAACCGACATAGCAATCCGAACAAGGATGTATTTTTCTTAGCTCATCTGGTAGTTGTGAGTCAATGTCTAGATCCACTCCAATTACCAGCTTTTTTCCCATGGGAATGCTCACAATAGTAGTAGGTCTAGTTACCCATACCATCCATGCAATGTCACTTGCCTTTCTTCGATACCCAGAGTTCACTTATAGCAACATCTTTCCCCTTTCTTCCCATCTCAAGTTATTTCTCTCTTTCCTACAATCGACTTATACCAACCGTAAATGCATTTTCCCTTAAACCCGCCATTTTTGTTTTCAAGGATCTAAGTCTCATGCGCCACTAATACCCCTTATTGCCTCATACTCTTTTACTCTTGTGTTGCACTCAACATTGATTCTGAAACCAATCATAATCATATCGTATTTGTCGTTGCTAATAGCCTTACTTTATCGCTTTATCATTGTACGGTAAACTCGTAATTCATGGCCGCATTTTTCTATCCAACTTATTCTTTTATACACTTTACTCGTTTTGTCTTAGTGGAGGATATTCATAGGAGATGCGTCTTCCTTTTCTCATAGTACGACTATTTCTTAAGCACGCGTACGTCGTATACCTCCTCTTCCTTCTATACTCGTACTTATTCCTTTACATTCTTTCCTCCTCAATTTATCTTATTACCTCGCTTTTTATAATCAATCCTTTATTCCTCGCACAAGGAATCCTATTTTTAACTCAGTACCGCTTTGTCCTTTAGAATACATTGTCCTTATACACTCCGTTCTCAATCACTCATTGCTGGCCTTCTCTTCTCTTCATGATAATTCTGTCTACGGTTCCCACAATCTCTTTTAAATTCCTGGGAAAATTTCGGCAGGGTTTCTCTTGTAAACATAACAATCCCAAACCTGCACATAGCCCAATAAAAACACGTCCCATGCCTTAATAGGACATGTATCGGGACACACATAATACGCAACTCAGCAACATAAGATCTCTTACCATTAAAGGATATAAATAATAGAGCTTGTCTCATAAGTTGTGCCTGCTCAGATGAAGGCTTTAGAGTGAATACTCAAAAGATTGAAGCTGTGAAGAATTGGCCAAGGCCCACGACATCAACAGAGATACGTAGTTTCTTGGGCCTAGCAGGATATTATAGAAGGTTCGTGGAAGGATTTTCTTCTCTTTCAGCCTCATTAACTAAGCTAACCCAGAGATCAGCTAAGTTCCAGTGGACGGATGCATGCGAGTGAAGTTTTCAGATATTGAAAGACAAGTTAACCTCAGCGCTCGTCTTGACTCTTTCGGTGGGAACAGATGGCTATGTGATATATTGTGATGCCTCAGGTACTAATTTGGGTTGTGCATTGATGCAGCACGACAAGGCTGTTGCTTATGCTTCTAGACAGCTGAAGAAGCATGAAAAGAATTATCCAACCCATGATCTTGAGCTAGCTGCAGTGATCCATGCCTTAAAGATGTGGAGGCACTACTTATACGGCGTTCATGTTGATATTTATACTGATCACAAGAGCTCCAATACATCTTTAAGCAGAAGGACTTGAATTTACGTCAGAGGCGATGGCTAGAGTTGCTAAAAGATTATAACGTTGATATTCTATACCATCCTGGAAAGGCTAATGTAATAGCTGATGCTCTTAGTCGTAAATCCATGGGTAGCCTGTTATATGTGCAGCCAAAAAAAAGAGAGATAGTCCGCGACGTTCGTCGATTAGCTAGCCTTGGAGTTCGACTGTTAGATTCGGGTGATACAGGAGCTACAGTCCAGGATACAGCGATGTCATCTTTGGTAGCTGAGATAAAGGAGCATCAGTATGAATATCCTGTTTTAGTTCATTATCGAGATACAGCTCCTCAGAAAGAAAAGACACCTTTCATAATCACAGGAGATGGAGTACTCAGGTATCGAGGTAAATTATGTGTACCTAATGTTGCACGGCTTCGTCAACAAATCATGGGGGAATCCCACTATTCTCGCTATTCTATTCACCCGGGCACAACAAAGATGTATCATGATCTCAAGGAAGTGTATTGGTGGGATGGCATGAAAAGAGATATAGCAAAATTTATCGCTCAGTGTCCAAATTGTCAGCAAGTCAAGATAGAGCACCAGAAGCCCGGAGCTTTATTACAAGCTATGGAGATTCCGACATGGAAATGGGAGTTAATTAATATGGATTTCATTATAGATTTTCCCCGTACTCAGCGGAAGTATGATTCAATATGGGTCATAGTAGATAGCCTTACAAAGTCAGCATACTTTCTACCGGTCAGAACTACTTATTCAGCTGAAGATTATGCGAAGCTCTATCTTAGAGAGAACGCCTTCAAGGTGTTCCTTCAGCCATTATTTCAGATAGAGGGGCGTAGTTCACAGCTAACTTCTGCAGATCTTTTCAGAATGGATTGGGGACTCAGGTGAGTCTTAGTACTGCATTTCATCCGTAGACAGATGGACAAGTGGAGCTTACTATACAGACACTTGAGGATATGCTGAGAGCTTGTGTGATTGACTTCCGAGGTAGCTGGGATGATCATTTTCCTCTTATTAAGTTTTCATATAATAACAGTTACCATTCTACTATCCAAATGGCTCCTTATGAGGCTTTTTATGGGCGGAGATGTAGATCACCTATAGGATGGTTTGATGTTAGAGAGAATCAGCTAGTCGGCCCAAATTTGATACAGCAAGCAGTTGACAAAGTGAAAGTGATTCAAGAAAGGCTACTAGCAGCACAAAGTAGACAGAAATTCTATGCAGATAATCGGCGACGCAAGTTAGAGTTTGAGGTAAATGATTGGGTCTTCTTGAAAGTTTCACCTATGAAGGGAGTGATGAGATTTGGCAAGAAGGGTAAGTTAAGCCCTCGATACATTGGACCATATAGGATTATACGCACCGTGGGTAAGGTAGCATATGAGTTAGAGCTACCTTCTGATTTGGAGTCTGTACATCCAGTAATTCATGTATCCATGCTCTATAAGTGTATAGGAGACCCCTCGAGAGTTGTACCGATAGATGATATCCAGTTAACCGAGCAATTATCCAACAAAGAGACCTCGATGGCTATATTGGATAGACAAGTTTTTCGATTGCGGACTAAGGATGTGGCTTCCGTTAAAGTTTTGTGGAGAAGTAATAATGTTAAAGAAATGACTTAGGAAGCTGAAGAAGAAATGAAGACTAAGTATCCGTACTTGTTTCTGTCATCTCGGAAGACTCAATCTGAGGCATCATCTCCCCTAGGTATTGGTTTCATTTATAGTTATTGTGATAGGTCGTGTGAGGCCATGGTGTTGTATATTTTAGCATGTGGCCCTGTGTGGCATTATTTTGGGTTGGCTGTGTATAGGTTGGATTGGTATATTTACAGGGGAGACTCTACCAAAAAAATTTATAGCCCCTGACTTGTATGAACATTCGAGGACGAATGTTTTTAAGGGGGGGAGGATGTTACACCTCTCGTTTTCATCGTAAGAAAACCTATGGTTTCCTAGTTGAGTATGTTATGTCCCGTATTTTGTACATCGGGACAATTCGGTGTAACTATGATAATTTAGGGCCAAAACCATTCCGGGATGCAAAGTTGGGACTTTTGACCTTGGATTGTTGAAAATGTTGTATGACTTGCTTAGAATGTCTTTGAATATTGTTGGTAGGGGTTCGGGTTAGTATTTGAATGTGTAAGCGTCGATGTTGGCTTGAAGGTAAGCCGTCGAATTAAATATATTGAAAGTTGTTGAATGATGAAGAAGAGAGTTATTAATGTTGTATTGCCTTTCGGATTGATTATTAATGTTGCTAGGTTGGTTGTTGTTGTTGTTCTTGATTTGGCCGAGTTAAATTCTCGGGGTTGGCCTATTTACAGGGGAAATGCTGCCCAAAATTCTGTAGAATTAAGGGCCAAATTGGAACTAAATGCCCAAATGTCTCTAACTAATATTTGGCATATTATGACTTGTTTGTAGACCTTGAGCAGCCCGA